>NW_020664404.1:8148699-8153616 GCF_002925995.2 Terrapene triunguis | reverse complement strand
TTTTTTTTAAGCCTGCTCTAGCTATTATTTATCTTCATCTTTGACTCAGTGAAGCATTTTGCAGGACAGAGGCTATACAAAATAAAGTTAGTCGGCTGTATTGTACAGGTCAGGGAACGATTAAAACGTGACCAGGTGAGGATGCAAGGACCAACCTTGCACAAAATAATGCAAAGACTAGACGTCCCAGTGGACTGTGCGTTACCTTGGTCAGAACTTAAGGTCAACCTCACAGCAGACAGACAATGGATTTAGCTTTGCCCCGCCATGCTGTCAGGGCTCGCATTCACTACACTAGGAGGCTACAAGCCAGATTTATGAAGGGCCTGGATAACATTACAAACAATAGCATTTGTAGCTGCAGACCAAAAGAGAAGGGAAATCAGATTTCATGCTTCAGGGCACCATTAGTTTACCATAAGGGTCAGGAAGCGTCACCATCCTTTTGCTTCCGTTGCGTGCAGGATTGCACATGGAGACCCACTGCGTGTGTGTGTGTGTGTGTGTGTGTGTGTGTGTGTGTGTGTGTGTGTGTGTGTGTGTGTATATATATATATATATATCTATATCTATATCTATATCTATATCCTCAATATATGTTTCACTCTATATGCATCCGAAGAAGTGGGCTGTAGCCCACGAAAGCTTATGCTCTAATAAATTTGTTAGTCTCTAAGGTGCCACAAGTACTCCTGTTCTTTTTACCTTCTTTTGATGTATGAGCTTAGCCTACAGCTGGCAGCCGGAGGATACCTGATGCAATGGCTTATCAGGTCAATCTGGTATGGCAAGTCCTACATCCCTGAGCATGTTGAGACCTGCAGGCTTCTCCTCCACAGGCCCCCCAGATACATGGTGTTTCTAGGCACTGGCAAATCTGAGAACAGCAACAAGTGGAAGCTGCTCACCTGCAGAACTTGTAGTCCTGGCCAGTCAGCTTCTCAAAGACGCAGGTGCCCATGTGTTCATCCCTTGCGAAGGCCTCACCTCCCCAAGCAGCGACGCCAGCCAGGCCTGCAACCAGCACCACAGCGGCCAGCAGCTTCATCCTGACCTGTCAGGGACCAAGGGGCATCAGGTTAGAGCTTCCCACTGGCAAGCGGCACCCCAGACCTTCTCAGCAAGGCCTCTTCTCCCCCACACAGGCTCCCTTTGGCACTGAGCGCAGGACAGTGGCTTCCTGAGGAGCCAGCCCTCCACCAGAGCACGCACCTCATCTCCCTTTCAGCTCTACTGCAGCGAGACGGTTTGCAGCTGCCTTGCTGTTTCACTGGCAGTGTGAGCGTTTCCACTGCATCTCTTAGCCCTGCTCGCTATCTAGTCCTGGAGATAAGCTGCAGACAAAGCAAAGCCATTCTTACAAATCACTTTTGCCTCTGCCAATTCTACATCATTTAAATCTCTGTTATGTCAGAGGGTAATTGCATTTACTAATGACAGACAGCACCAGGGAACACAGGACTCCCACCAAGCTCTGTCTGCTGCTAGCCCTTAGCAAGACCTTGCTCCTCAGAGGGCCCCATTGCTGCCTTGTGTAACAGGCAGCTGAGCAGACCTCAGAAAAAAATAAATCAGCTGCATTTCTGCTGTTTGCTTTGGGTACACAGGAGGGAGAGGACAGTGAGTGGCTTTCCCTTGCTATAGCTGATGCAAACTCAATTCAAGTGTACCCACTATTCCTCCATGCCCCCCCACTCCATACTCCCTCTCTCCTCCCCCATGCCTTGTTGGGCTTTCTTCCAGCTATAGCAATGGATCTAACAACATTTTCCTGAAAACATTCATGGATGCAACCTGCTACACTGCCCTGAAGCTCCGGTACTGGCCACTGCCAGAGACCGGATACTGGGCTAGATGGACCATTGGTCTGACTTAGCATGGCAGTTCTTGCATTTTGAATCGATACTGCAGCTCCAAAAAACACGCAGCTGGAGCAGATGAGGTTTGGGGCTGAACCCAGAAAACCCCAGAAAGAGAAGACGTAGTGTTCTGGTCTCCCTTCTGATACCATCTGGGCCAGTAGATGGGATGATGGATTGGGAGTCAGGAGACCTGGATTTGATTCCCCTGAAGTACAAGCCTGACTGTTCCCTCCCACCCCCCTATTCTTTGTTTTGCCCTTTTAGACTGTAAGCTCTTAAGGGCAGGAATTCTCTCACTATATGTGTGCAGTGCCTAGCACACCCAGGCCTCCAGAGCATTGTTTGTACTACAGTAGCGCCTAGGCCCCATCAGTATGTAGCATGTCTTAAAGGCTAGGTCTACACTACCCGCCTGAATCGGCGGGTAGAAATCGACCTCTCGGGGATCGAATTATTGCGTCTCGTCGGGACGCGACAATCGATCCCCGAATCGACGCTCTTACTCCACCAGCGGAGGTAGGAGTAAGCGCCGTCGACGGGAAGCCGCGGAGGTCGATTTTGCCACCGTCCTTACAGCGGGGTAAGTCGGCTGCGATACGTCGAATTCAGCTACGCTATTCGCGTAGCTGAATTTGCGTATCTTAAATCGACACCCCCCCCCCGTAGTGAAGACCTGCCCTTAGAGTTGACTGCTCAGAGAGTGCACATCCTGAGGGACAACACTCTGTTGGCTAGTCAGTGATCAAATCAGACATCCTTACTCTACGGTACTAGCCAGGGTTAAACCAAGGTTTCTCTCTGAATAGTCATGTGAGTTCCCTGCTGCTTTTTGTAACACACTGAAGCACAGCTTCACAGTGTGGGGGAAGAGCAGGGAGGTTTGCATGAAACACAGCCTCATTTCACCCAAGAAATTCAAATGAACACACTTAACTACTGAGAACAATTTCCATGGACGCTGCAGCTAGCCAGCTCGTCACGGAGTGAGAAGGGGCTTTGGAGCCTCAGTGAGGAACTCAGTATAGAGGCCTAGGAATCAAACGGGAATTCATTCTGCATATTTTGAAATCAAGGCTGGATTCCCCCCCCCCCCGATCTCTGCTCTAGTTCAAACAAGAATTAATTCAGGGAAGTCCTATGACCTGTGCTAGGCAAGTCAGACTAGATGAGCACACGCTGCCTTTCTGGCTTTATAAGATATGAAGGTTTTATACCTGGGGTTCCCATTCTAGACAGTCACACACTAATTCACTTCGAGTGGTTCCATCATAGCCTCTCGCAGTGGATTCCCTCCAGTTACTAGGCAGAGCCTGTCCCCCACCAGAGGGGTTGTCAAGTATCAGAGGGGTAGCTGTGTTAGTCTGAATCTGTAAAAAGCAACAGAGGGCATCGAGGTTTGTTCCTGAGTTAGAGTTGTTATGGTGCGGTGCGTGGTTGCTGGTGAGAATATGCTTAAGGTTGGCGGGTTGGCTGTGGGGGAGGACTGGCCTGCCTCCCAAGGTCTGTGAAAGTGAGGGATCATTGTCCAGGATGGGTTGTAGATCACTGATGAGGCGTTGGAGAGGTTTAAGCTGAGGACTGTAGGTGATGGCCAGTGGAGTTCTGTTGGTTTCTTTTTTGGGCCTGTCTTGTAGCAGGAGGCTTCTGGGTACACGTCTGGCTCTGTTGATTTGTTTCTTTATTTCCTTGTGTGGGTATCAGGTACCTCGATGCCAACTCTGCCCACATATCTACACCAGCAACACCATCACAGGACCTAACCAGATCAGCTACAACATCACCGGCTCATTCACCTGCACGTCCACTAATGTTATATATTCCATCATGTGCCAGCAATGCCCCTCTGCTATGTACATTGGCCAAACTGGACACTCACTACGCAAGAGGATAAATGGACACAAGTCAGATATCAGGAATGGCAATATACAAAAACCTGTAGGAGAACACTTCAACCTCCCGGGCCACACACTAGCAGATGTAAAGGTAGCCATCTTACAGCAAAAAAACTTCAGGACCAGACTCCAAAGAGAAACTGCTGAGCTCCAGTTCATTTGCAAATTTGACACCATCAGATCAGGATTAAACAAAGACTGTGAATGGCTATCCAACTACAGAAGCAGTTTCTCCTCCCTTGGTGTTCATACTTCAACTGCTAGCAGAGCACCTCACCCTCCCTGACTGAACTAACCTCGTTATCTCCATACTGATTTATACCTGCCTCTGGAAATTTCCATTACTTGTGTCTGAGGAAGTGAGCATTCACCCACGAAAGCTTATGCTCCAATACTTGTTAGTCTTAAAGGTGCCACAGGACCCTCTGTTGCTTTTTACAGAGGGGTTGTGGCACCTTTAAGCCTTCAGTGGAGCCTTTATTATTCAAAATTTGTAAATCAAGAAGGGGTCAGAGAGCTTATTCCAGAAGAACTGTGGATTTGTATGTGGTAGGATGCTTTGGGTATATTTACACTGCGATAAAAAAACCCCATGGCACCAGTCTCAGAGCCGGGGCCAGCTGACTCGGGCTGGGGTTATAAAACGGTAGTGTAAATGTTCGGGCTTGGGCTGGAGCCTGGCAGGAAGGTCTCAAAGCTCGGGCTCCAGCCTGAGCATCTACACTGCAAATGTACAGCCCCACATCCCAAGTGGGCCGACCCAGGTCAGCCATGGCTGCGGCCTTGGTCTTCTATTGCAGCATAGATGCACCCTTACACGCTCCACCATGCTAGATGTCATACACACACACACACACAGTAAGAGACGGTCCCTGCCCAGGAGCTTGCAATGGATACAACATCCAAGCAGATGGTTGGCAACTGAGGACAGAGATTAAGTGACTTGCCCAAGGTCGAGCGGGGATTGGATGCAAGTCCCACTTAAGCGCATTAAGCATGAGTCCATCTTTTCTGCTGGACTTCCTTGCTACTTCTTTTCCCTTCTCTGGAGCACCTACCTCTGTTTCTGCCTCTCTTGGTTATTCCTGAAGAATTAGGGAGCAACCAACAGGGAGAGGAAATTGCCCTTCCAAAGCCCCCTCTCCCGAAGCAGGTCATAGTCT
>NW_020664404.1:8072378-8148689 GCF_002925995.2 Terrapene triunguis | reverse complement strand
GAGCAGGGAAGCAGGAGCTGAAGCCGAATGGGTTTTGCAACTGTCAGTCATCTCAGACTTGACAGTTAGAGGCAGGTTCCGATTCTGGCTCCCCGTTCTCTTGGTGGGGGGGGGGCACAATGGAGCATTTGTTAGGGGTTAGTTGATATGCTTCCTTCTGGGAAGATCTTGACATTGGAGGGAGTGGTCCTTGATCTCCAGCTGAAGAAACTGGGAAGGTGCATTTTAGGTTGCCATGGAGATGGTTTCTTCTGTAGGAGAGCAGAGGGTGAGACTGGAAGCCGGGGATGGGAGAGAGAATATGTGAGGAGAGGCAAATAGCCAAGAGAAAAAGGGTAGCTGCTAACTCCTAAGTGAGAGACCAGTCTGGGGTGACCAGTCGTTTTGTAGGTGCTGTCCCGCAGTTCAATATGCACCTCATATTTTACGTGCTACCACTTCTATAGGGCTTTTCATGAGAGGATCCAATAGCGCTTTACAAATACTCACCTACCTCACTGGCGGGAGCATGGAGAAGGGGGTTGTGTTAGCAGAAACGGAAACATGGAGAGGTTAAGATACTGATCCAAGGCAGTGTAACATGTGGGAGAGCAGGAACAGAATCCAGGAATCTCAATACCCAGTCCCAGAGCTCTGTGAGACCCCGCTCTTGGCAAATCCTGGATTGCAGTTCCTTCGTTCCAGTCACTAGACTAGTGGGTCTCAAACTTTTGTACTAGTGACCCCTTTCACATAGCAAGCCTCTGAGTACAACCCCCCCCCCCTATAAATATAAAAAAAGTGTTTTTAATTTAACAGCATTTATAATGCTGGAGGCAAAGCAGGGGTTGGGTGGAAGCTGACAGCTTGTTACCCCCCCCCCATGTAATAACCTCCCGACCCCCAGTTTGAGAATCCCTGCGCTAGACAATCCCAGATCCCCCATTTATATAAATCCCAAACTCAGCCCAGGTTTGAGCAAACCCTATTCCCATCTCCATAGCTTGTGAAAAGGCTTTAGGCATATGTTCTAAGACAGGCAAACGCTGGGGCACCCACCTTAATTTCAGAGGGTGCAAGTCTACGAAGAACCAGAAGAGTGAATCTCTGCACAGCTCTGAATTACTACATCCCCTAGTGACTGCCTCCAAGTTAAGTGGGAAGGATCCAGCCTTGAAATGTTCATTTGTAGGATGCACCAGGCAATAAAGATGGCTGGCTAATTGATTCTGGCGGTCATTCCCAGCGGATAGTGGTTTTGCTTATACGTATTACAACACGTGCTCCATCGTAACATAATAGTTACAGACATGCAGAGAGTGCACGGACAAGTGAGAATGCCACTATCATCAACAGAAGAGGAACCAGGAATGTAATGGGAGCCATCTTCAGGTTTGGGAGTAATCCCACAGCGTTCCCACGTTCAGGGATGGGCAAGCCCTATAATTAGAGCCCTGATCCTGCAAACACCAATTCAGGTGAGTAATTCTTTTCCCATGGAAGTCAAGGCACCTGCTTGCATGACTGCAGAGCCAGGCCTTACATTCTCATCCTCTACCGTAATCCAGGAGTTAACGATTTCAAGAGCTCCATATTCCCCACTATAACTGGTGGAATGACGAATGAGGTCAGTGGTAGCTGCATGTGCTGATCAAGGAAAATTCTAGCCCCATGGCACGAAGCTCATGACTTCACACCGCTTGCTACATGGCTGTGAGCCACCAAATCTCTCCGTATTACTTGAGGTGAGCAAGATAGCAGTGGGAAAGGCGAAATGTATGCTGCCAGCTAAGAGAAGCACACAGTTCCATTCCCCATTTTGACAGGTCTCTCTCTTTGAGAGATGGAGAAACCCAGTCAGGGTAACCAACAATGCTGCCAATACCCACTTGAGATTAGCGCAGGGGACACTCACATGGCCTTGAACTTGGATTGTGCATGCTCCTGCAAGGAACACTTGGGTCATCCAGTTCAGTGCTCTGCCTTCTGTAGGCCCAGCCTTCCATCCTCCTTGCTGACATCTTCTCTAACTCACTTCAGAATTTCTGCAGCGGTGACACTTTGAGAACTTCCCTAGAGAGTTTGTCCCACTTGCTCAATGGCTTAGAACCTGGTTCCTGGTAGCTGGAATCCCTTTATTGTAACAGGTCATGAAGGTGTTCTTCGCATCCTCCTAGGCATCCACTGTAACATTTACGGCAGTGCCTACTCACATTGGGATCCACCCCACAGCACCCAGTCTGGGTCAGCCAGCATCAGGAGCTTGGACAGTGGCACTTGGTCTACACTGGGGGGTTTTGCACCAGTGGTAACCCATAGTATAGACATGCTATACCAGTGTAAAGAGTGGCTTGCATTGGGCAACTCCTGGTACCAGTCACTTTTACACCACAGCAGTGCATCTACACTAGGATTTGCATTGGAATATGTGTCTGCACCACCACCACCACCCCACCCCTCCTGCTGCCATTGTGTCAAGGTTTACAGAGTACATATCCATACTTCCCATGTGTGACAAGCAGTCACTGCACTCCTGGAGACGTTTCAGTAAAGGGCAGGAACATGAATTAAATCTCGGATCCCCTTTAAGGAAGGCATCATTGCTTTGCAGATGAGGAACCCCAAGGTTACACACACTCCAATCGTGTCCTTTCTGATCGCTAATCCACTCGCTGCTTTTCACCCCCCAAGATACCCCCTGCATCACAATAAATACCTGTTGGTGCTGCTCACATTGGGCCCTTCACTTGCTTTTGATACAGTGACGTGGCATCTGTTGGGCTCCCGCCTCCCCGCGCGGCCTATTGTTTACTATATAAAGTGCATTTGCCAGGCGTGGCTTTGAGCCGGAGCGAGGCTCTGGGCACCATTCTGCAGCAAGTCAAGACTGGCTTGCAAATAGGCACACTCAGGGAGGTGCTTACCAGAGAGGAGGAGAGCAGGATACACACTGTCAGCCACTTCCATCATGGATAGTTATGAAACACAATATGAGCAAAGGGATAGGAGGATGGGCAAGGAGCAAACAGAGCTCCCTTAGCAACTGCGTAGGCAGACTGAGCAGTTGAGAACAAGCCTTTTTGCTATATCCGGTGTAAGATGAACTTGGGTGTTAGCCCTAAAAACTATTTCCAGAGTAATTCTAATGATCTTAGGACTCTCGCAGATGGCAGAGCTGTAATGACAGCAAGAACGCCATGCCCACCACTGCTGAGTGGAGCCTGCTACAGGCATGAAGTCACATTGCAAAGCTCAGTACAGCGGCTTCTATGTTAATTTGCAAGGTCAAATGACCATCAGCTAGCATGACCCACCTCCCTGGAGGCTTAAAGCCAATAGACAGTTTGCTTTCTAGATACATGCCTGGTAAAGGGGGATTGAGAATGCACAGACACAATATTGTCTGGCAATGAAGCAAACAACAGTACTTCGGCCTGTCTACAACATCTTTCTTTACAGATGCTTTAGGCCTCTGAGCCAGTGAGGAAATAGCATAAGAACTGTGCAAATAGTTGATTTTTGGTTCACTGGCCAAACAAACCAAAAAGTCACCCAAAAAGACAACAATCTGATCTGAAACAAAAAACCACACAAAAACAAAATATAGTTTCTCAGCAAAATAGAGCCAACTGAAATATTTTGAACTAGGATTTTCACCCTCATTAAAAACACCAGTTTTTCAAAAACCTGGAAGTTATGTGGCAAACTGATGGCTCATTTGTGCCATTAGTGAGACTATCAACATTTTTTGTTTACTAAAAACCCCGGTTTCTCAGTAAGTGAAAAAAATGCCATAACTGCTCCAATAGCGGTTTCAGTAATCTTCCTGGTGAGGGTTTCCCCCTCCCCCCCAAGTAAAATATTGATCCATTTTGAGAAGAGCTGGTTGGAACATTTTCACCTAAGTGACATATAGCTTCAATGAAGCAGTGTAATACTTTCACCGGGAAGGTTTGGTTTTTGTTGTGAGGGGTGGGTGAGAGAATGAACGAAAATGAACCCACACTAACTGGGTGGCAACTGCACTAGCCTGTGATGTGGCAAACCCAGATTCAAGTCTCTGATTTGGGGGGATCTGGGAAGGGGGGGGGGGGAGGGGGTGAAAGAAACCATCCTTTGCTCTAAATCAGGCACAGTGGGGATTCACCCAGCTATAGAGTGACACACACCAGTTTTGATCCCAGCAACAGAGTTTGACCAGCAACAATTTTTTTTTTTTTTTTTTAAAACCAGTGACTGGCTGCAGTAGACAGCCACCAACTTTTTGGAGAAGGCAAGTTTTCTTCTCTCTTTCTCAAAAGCACTATGCATGCCATTGATACTACATAAATAAAAGACCCATTTTACAGATACATAAAGAAGCAGTGCAGAATGAGTAAGAGATCTGTTCAACATCACTCAACAAGATGGGATAAGTCTGAGGGCAAGATGCAGCACTATGCTTTAATCCAGTGATGTGCTAGAGGAGACTATTGTTTACTTTGATGCTAGAATCTTGAGGAAAAGTTGAATAGTTCTCATGCTTTCAGTCACCCCCTTCTGAATACTGTCAAATCAATCACCTCCACCTGATATGATGCATCCATTTACTCCTGAAGAGTATATATTTTGCCTTTTAGATATGCCAAGTGTCAGACCTCTTCCATTCCACCTGATCCTCCACCCACTCACACTGGTATGAGTAAGAAGGAATCATGCCAAGGGAGTTTCCTTGGTGCAACAAGAGGCGAGTTGAAAAATAAGGCTCTTTTCCCCTCCTCCCATCAGATCACAAACAGTTGTCTGATCATGACATTCAGTATGCTTCCCAAGAACAAAAGCAAACATTCCAGCCAGTGGCACTTCCTGGTGGTTTGTTTGCTCAGAAGAAGTGTCAGCACAACTGAGATCTCCAGGCCCCTGCGTCGGGAACCCAGTGCATTGGCTAGTGCTTTTCCTTTTGGTTTTCTTGGTGCTTCAATAAATATGGGAAGATATGCAACTTCTCTTAAGGCTTTAAGGATACAATTAAAGTAATGTCAGGTCCTATGCCTGCTGCTTCTGACATCCCTCTGCCATTTTTTGTTCTCCAAAAGTCCTTGCACACAAGAAAAGGGTAAATTGACTAATCCTACAGAGTAAACAGTGAAACTAACTATACTGTCAACTACAAAGTACACAGACAAGAAAAATATTTTCTCCTGCTTGGAACCTCTGCCAGGTACAAGTAACCCTCAGGGTGACTAACACATGGTAAGGCATTTTGATACAGAACTGCAATTTTTAGTGGATTGTGATCCTTTAATTTGAATTCAAAGAATCCAGAACAGCTGATGTTTGCTGCTGCAGCACGTCATTGGCCTATCCAGACCAGTAATGGATTTCCAGGGTACCTGATGCTTTAGAAAGCACACCCCCAGAACACACAAGACCAGTTGTGCATTAGAGGGAAAGGAGATTCCATCCATGCCAGCTTGCATCCTGGATGGCACAATGGCTAGGGTGCTAGCTAGGGACTTTGGGAAAATGGGCTCAATTCCATTGCAGAAAAATGCAGTCTTGTCAAAAAAAAAAAAAAAAAATCAAAATATTTCACAGGAACATGTCATTTTTGTTAAGGATCAAAACAAATCACTTTGACTCCTGTTCTGATCCTGTTGAAACATTTGACTTTACTTTGTCTTGAATTCAGTATTACTAATTTTAATATGTCAACATACAATAGAATATGTGTTTTTACCATTAAACATTTGTTTCCAAATAAAAAAAAATTTCAGAATTTCTATTAATGAAAATTTGACTTTTCATTCCAATTCAGAACAAAAGCAAGATTCAAAATATTGGATCTTCCCAAGGGACAGAGATTCGGTTTTCCAGTCAGCTCTAGTTTAAGATTAACCAGCACTATTTAAAATCCAGAAATATTTGCCTCCCTGACCTCCCCAGGCAGTGATTCCCCATGCTGTGTGAAGTTATTTCATGGAGTCTAAATTTACCTGCAGTAAATTTTACGCAGTGACCTCTATTCTCATAAGATGCAAGATGTTAATTGCCTGCAGAGAGAAAGGATGTCAGAGCAACTAAATATCTCTGGCCCCAAGACACAGGAACCCAGAGCACTGGCTGGTGCTTTTCTTTTCAGTTTATTTGGTCATTCAATAAAGAGAAATTATGTATCTCCCCAGAAGACTTGGGCGGGGGGGGGAGAAGATTTATGTTCCTTTACCGGTGCAGAGCAAAGAAAGGTGTACAGTTTCTCATGGCATCATTTAACAACCTCTCCTACTGTTTAATGTAATATGGCAAATATTTTAAAAAATGTTGGCAGTAAGACATACAACCAGGGATGGATTTAGAGGCAGGCGAACACCCAGGGTGCCAAGCTTGGGGGGTACTGGGCTCGGGGAGGAGGTGGTGTTTTTGTTGTTCGTGACAAAAGGGAAGATAGAATGTTTGAAGTAACATGTTTCAGGTATTCCGTATGTGGATTCATTTTTCACTAACCTCCTAGAATGTTCTACACCTTTGTAGAATCTTCCAGATTTTGACAACTACATTTTCCTCAAACCTCCTAGAATGTTGTCAGCAATGCCCTCACGGGTACATGGGGTGGGGTGTCAGTCAGTCAGTCTTATGTGACAGAGATAAATCATGCATGCAAACCTTGTGTCCAAGTTATGAAATGGGCTACAAATGCAATCAAAAATAAGGTATTCAAATGTTTAACAAATGGAGGGGGGTGCCAAAGACACTCCTTGCCTGGGGTGCCATTTGGTCTACGGCCGGCTCTGCATACTGAGATTGCAAAATTGCAACTAAACAGCATGGCTCCTTTTGATACCTTAGTAAGGCTGTTTGGTCCAAGCACAGCAGCCGGAGACCGGGGCTCTGTTCTGGGCTCTAACACTAGTTTGCTGTTTGATTTGGGACACTGCAGTACAGAGCTGACATGCTGATAATTCCCCTTTCCTTCTAGGGTGACCAGATGTCCTGATTTTATAGGGACCGTCCCAATTTTGGGGTCTTTTTCTTATAGGCTCCTATTACCCCCAACGCCCTGTCCCAATTTTTCACACTTGCTGTCTGGTCACCCTATCTCCTTCAGATGACTGACAATCATCTTGATCTTTGCCTGGGAGGCGAGATAGCAGTGCAGGTTCAGTAATAGAACATATGTAGTCCTAGATCAAAAGATCCAGTGAAGAACCTAAAGTTACAGGGAACTTTGCACAGCAATACAGCCTCAATCAATGCTGGTGGTACTGATACGCCTATGTTTGAGCAATGCAGGAAAGCAGCAGTTTCCTGGTCTTCCTGCAATTCTCAGCAGAGCAAGGATTGGATTTAGAGCAACAAAACAAAACCAATACACTACAGTGCATCCATTATCAGCCTCTACTTTTGGCTGCTAGAACTGAACTTGCAAGGGCAGGGGCCTTGGCAAAGGAGTTTTCTATCTGCCCCAATCAGAGCCCAGGTCTTGCCATTTTTTTAGGTCATATTCAAGAAGCAGTCCTCTGAGCTGGCTTTTCCGTGGCAGCAGGTAGAGGAGTTGCTTGCCTGTTCACCTTGGAAATTTCTCTCCTGGTTAGCAAAGCCCTGTAGGCTGCTGGCTCTTCGCTGTGCAGGGTGTCCACTCCCTATTTGGGATAGCAGGAGTTGATCTCCATGTGGCACTCAGGTACTAGAGTGTCTTCGCTTACAAGTCTGAGCAATGGTGATCTCTGTCCAATAATGTAGACCACTTTGAATGTGTTTGGGGAACATCCAAATATTGTTATCCTCTCCTGTTTCCAGTAGATCACTAGCTGTAGAAGAGGCCATAGTATTTGATCCAACATCTTCTCTACCAGTTTCCTGCCCTGCCACATCACACACTTTAAAGCTCTATTCAGCACATGAGCCAAAGAACTATGGCAATGGTTTAAGGTTCTGGACCATTCTGGGCTGGCAGAGTTCAATGGGAAGAATTTTCAGCACATAGGGTATGGACACTGCTCCCATAAATAGAGCGGTTGGGAATTTTCTGACAAGGTTTTTTCCCCCTTGGAAAATCCTTTAAATCAAAACTGCAGGAGAGGGTCGCTTCTGATCTTCAAAGTTTCAAAACTGTTGAAATATCCTATTTTGTCATTTTTGAGACAAAGATGTTTTTTGGTTCAAAAGGCCTTTCAAATTTTAGTGAATTTATGCTAAAAGAGGTAAATTTAAAGGTTGAACTCAAAAGAAAAACGTTTCAGCTGACCTGCTCTGAATTTTTCACAAATTTAGTGAATCAATGTGAGTTTGACTTTTCATGCTGGTTTGGTATGGGGAAAGTTTCAGATGCTCAAAAGTTATTGCAGGATGGCAAACAAACAGTTTTCCACCCACTTCTACTCATAATTTAAGTGGACTGGACAAGTATGTAACTAAGGACCCACACGTTGTACAATTTTGAATTGTTCTTGTTACTTTTGTTGTTGGTATTGTTTTCATCATAGTAAGTAATTAAGAATGCAGGACTGGATAATTGGACTCTGGAGACATTATTAAGAGTTCTTGGTTCTCTAGCCATCTACCACTCTCTCGTACCTAGAAGTCATAATAGATTTTCATTACAAGATAGAATATTTACTACAAGACATAGCGCCAGGCTCATTTGAGATTCATATTTGCTAAATGGGTCCCTTGAAGAATGATAGTAAGACCTTGGATTTTTGATAGAGTGTTTTGCCCCACACCCCATTAATTAAAGCTCTTTACTCCTTTAATGGTCCAGGAAAATATGCATTAAAAAGCACTTCTGGTTATTGAATGGAAAAGTTCCTATCTTCATGAAAATCTCGTTCAAGAGATCAGCAACATTATTTTAAAGCAGCATACAGTGGCAGCTTCAAAAACTCAAGGGAACATGAAGTGGGATGAATCTGAACGTGCGCAGAGAGGGAGCAGGTTTCAGAGTAGCAGCCGTGTTAGTCTGTATCCGCAAAAAGAACAGGAGTACTTGTGGCACCTTAGAGACTAACAAATTTATTAGAGCATAAGCTTTCATGGGCTACAACCCACTTCTTCGGATGCATATAGAGTGAAACATCCGAAGAAGTGGGTTGTAGCCCACGAAAGCTTATGCTCTAATAAATTTGTTAGTCTCTAAGGTGCCACAAGTACTCCTGTTCTTTTTAGAGAGGGAGCAGTGGATTGTTCTACTAACCATAATTAGCAGGAGCCTGTATCTGGGTATCTGCAGCATTTATCAGATGGTTAGGAAAGCGACACAGGAGAGGTCTGGCAAACAAGCCATTTCTAGAAGCACTGCTTTGAGCTACAGCCATGATGTTTCAGGCATGGCACAAGATACACCGTCAGCCACTGGGCCAAACCGCTCTCACGTGTAAGAAAAACACAGCATGTTACACAGATGGCAGCAGAGAGGTTAGATGAGTCTGCTCCACAGTCTTTGCTAACAGCAAGTTAGCTTTTAGCTCATGCGGTAGCAGCTCACGCTTTAAGCGCCAGAGGCCCCCGGTTCGATCCTGCCCGCCGACAACCGGGGTCTGTCGGCGTTACATATTCACCTAGCAAACAAGGCGGGAGTACAAGCAGACATCACGGCTACTTTATTTCAGCTAATGCTCAGCTAGGTCTAGTGGTCAGTGCAATGGGCAGGGACTGCCTCTTACTATGCATTTCTACTGCACCCAGCACAATGGGGTTGAGGTCAGACCAGACAATCACAATGGTCCTTTTTTCCTTAAAACAAAAACACAATAAATACCCCAACCATGAAATCTTTCCTTGAGGCACTATTGAAATGGAGACAGATGGGAAATCTGTAATCTAGGATTCTGCTTCCTGCTCTGCCACTCCCCAAAGCCATAAATTCAGATTATAAACTCTTCAGGGAAGGGACTAATGTTCTGCACTTGTGCAATCCCTAGCATTAGGGGCACTAGATCTTGGCTGGTCCCTAGGCATTACCATAACAAACATGAATAATCTCAATTTCGAGATACCATGGTTCCCCATCTATAAAATGAAGATCGTAATACTTAACTGCCTTTGTAAGACACCTTGAGATCCTGGGGTGGAAGCAGAGAGCAAAGTAGCAGAACAGATCTGGCGCTACCTACAAGCTTCATGATTGTCCCTCTGCTACACAGAGGGAACAGATCCCCCTGCTCCAAACAGCACGAGCCCCTATCACTTAAAAGGAGAACGTCCCTCATCTGTTAGCACTGTAGGGCCTTTGACAAACAAGCAGTTCTGAGTCCATCCAGTAGGGGCCAGTGATTCATAACACCAGTCAATTCAATACACAGGCAAGTTAGGGCCTCAGGCTTCTGGCAAGGTGCCATAGAGGACTCCATTGTAGCAGTATCCCTCCACCCATTTGCTAGTCTAGTCCCTTAAAATGGCCTTGTCTGCACAGGCCTTTTTGGGATCTCTCCCACTGTGCAGCCTTTCTGCAGGCAGCGCTGGTATTAACAGGGCTCAGGTGGCTTCTGGCATTTTTCACCACAATACAAGAGCAGAAGGATCACTGGTCCTCCACTCTATGGCTCTCACTGTCACAGTCTTTCCCCAAGAGAGTCTAGCGCAGACCCAGCCACAGAGCCAACAATCCATCTAAAGTGACACACTGTAAACAATCCAGCTCCTTCACCTGCCCCACGTATTACAGCCTATTGCGTGTGCCAAAGTACTGCACGCTCAGCAGCAGGGCGGTCTGCTCTCTCCTCCCTGCACTCACTCCAGCCCCGTAATCATTGCCCCATTCATGAACTCCCCTCCCAGAAGTCACGCCTGGCACTTACATGCCGGATGGCCCATTTTGGGAGGGTCACATGACTGCTCCGGTATGCATGACAAGTTCTCTTCAGAGACAAGATGGGTGAGGTAATATCTTTTATTGGACCAACTTCTGTTCTCTCGAGCTAAGCAAGGAGGTGACCTTGGAATCTTGAATCGCCTGGAGTTAATAGCACTAAAACGCAGCGTGTTAGAGCTACTGATTCTGTCACCGGCATTACATAAAGACACCTGACCATACCCACCCTGCTGCAGCCACATGCACATTGTGACAGCACCTGCCCGGGCTGCGCTTTCCAGCTGCAGCTCTTTCGGGGGGCGGGGGGGGTGTCTTCTATTCCGGGAATAGTGTTTTCATTTGACCTATATTAAGTACATACATTTTGCAGTCACAAGGCAGATGCAGAGAACACAGGGCTGTATGATAGCCTTGGTTTTCAGTGCCAGGCAGCAGCTCTGAAGCCTGGCACATTGCAGCATGATCCCAGCAGGGAGAAAAGACACTACTGAGCCCCTTTGACCTACCAGGACATCACTCAACACACATTACTCAGGACCATGCCCAGTTACTTACATGTTACTGATACAGAGTCTCTCTAGCCACCCTTGTCTCATTTGTTCCCCCTTTTAATGTAGAGCTTAAATCCCAAGATGAAAAAGGACCCTTTTGATCACAAGCAGACCGTCCCACCAGCATTGCTCCCGGAGCATTCCTAGGTCCAGAAATCACTTCCTGAGCACAGGAAGCAATTCTCTGAACTCTAATCAAAGGCATTTTGACAGGACAGCAGCGCGTTGGGAGGCAAGGGGGTGGTGTTGAGCTAAGAGCAGCGTCCGGTTGCAGCATCTTGCATCATCTTGATACGTGAATCTGCCCCATGGGACCAGTTCAGAAGGAGCGGGGCTTGCTGGGACTCAGGAGACCTGGGTTCTAATCCCAGTTCTGCCACTGGCCTACTGTCACTTCCATCTGTTTCTCCCCCTCCCTGCACTGGCCCGTAAACTCTTCAGGACAGGCACTCTCTCACTACAGCTGTACAGCCCCTAGCACAACGGAGCCCCTCCATCTTGATTATGGACTCTAGGCACTAGTGTAATGCTTATTAGTAATGAATGTTTGTGTTTACATCCAGCCTCTCCCCAAGCAAAGCAGGATTCCATCCCCTTGGTGGGAAGGCCCTGGGGCCAGTTCTTCACAAGCTGTTTCCCTTGCCACACATTACGTAAGGTAAATGATGGCCACGTTCTCAGATCTGACTCAGAGATGTGAAGCTCAGCTTAAGTCACATGCGGGCTGCTACTCAGAGGCACCTGCACCACAGCTTGTGTCCTAGAGCGTGGGAACGAGAGACGGGCATTCCCATCTCAGTCTCACCGGTGTGTAACTCATTGACACAAACACAGCCTCAGGGAGCATGAAGCACTTCCACATCACCTCCACATTCAGCCCCAGAGGCTCCAAAGCCAGGCTACCGGCCTGCACACAGATAAGGATGCTCCAAGGCAAGCCACCAAGCATCCTCCCCTTTGGACACTGCTCACAGCCCCAGAAACCAGGCACCCCCTGCTCACAGACAGCTGCATGCACCATTCTCCATGGACACTTCCCACCCCAAGGAGCACAGATCTGACTCGGTGTTCACTGTTAACCTTTTTGATCCTCAGTGGCTTTGACAGCCATCAACATCCTGCTGGGAACCCAGAGACAGGGGATGCTCAAGACCAAGCCAAGGGGCTTCCTACCCTCCCTGTGACTAGCTCAGGGTTTGCCTACACCGTGAGTTGCGCTGGTTTAAGTTAAAGATCTTTGGAAAAGAAAAAGCCCAAACTGGTGCCAACCTCTAGTGTAGGCACACTTAATCTAGATTAACCCTTGCCTCAGTAAATTACCAAATTCTGTTAAACCCAAAGGTTAAATCAGTTTAGGTGTGTTTACATTAGGGGCTTGCATAGATATAGATCAGATTAATTCCACTGGTGCAACTTTTCTAGTTTAGCCCAGACATTAGAACTCTAGTTCTGGACCGGCACTTGGATGCTCTACATAGCCGGATGTCATGGTGCCTCAGGACTGGTTTTTAGGTTAGAGGCACCATAGTATGCATACTCTCCCTAGCATGTTCTGTTCCTTTATGAATCCACAAGCAGTGCAAGCACTCAGGAGCTGGGGGGATGGGGGAGAAGTGGGAGAGGTTTGTGCAACAGAGCAGGAGCAGGGGCAGGAACAGGAAATGGGGATACACAGAAGACACCACCATGGCAAGCCTGTTTCTCCACAGGATTTGAAACATGGTGTGCACAGAGAGGGATGTTCTCTCTGCATCTCACTTACCAGTTAGACATCCCTCCCACAGTGGCTTTGAATATCAAGAAACAGACATGAACACAGTCCCTGGGGCTCTCAGCATAATGGAACAGGAAGATTTCAGCCCTATTTCTCTTCTGTTTCCAGCTTTAGCACTGAGGAAATGGACATCCCCATAGACTTGGAGACTGAGGCCTGGTTATCCACAGGTCAGGTACAGCATGTGGAAATTTATCTCCCCCCACATGCTACCTACCCCTCTGCTAGAAAGTAGCAACCCCACCCTAGACAGTTGGGAGTTCAGTCCCCACAGCTGATTGAGCTCCTACCCTCTCTGTAGAGACTGCACACAAGGGGACTACTGAACAGTGGTGATGGACAGCTTTCCTCTAGGGGAGGTCTTGGGAGCTTGTGCCTTTAAGGGCTGAGCTCACCAGACAGAGAGTCTGGGCAGGACACTCTGAACCTCTTGTTGTGCACAGCCCATTGGAACCAGACACCTGATAAAGTTTTTTTGCGAGGGTGTTACTTTAAGCACTGAGTAACACTGAACACCATACTAGGAACTGGGCTGAGAACCACCAATCTCGTTCACAGACAGGCCAAAAAGAGACAGTAAGGCACCAGCTTCTGGTCACTGCTGACCTGGTTGACAGTTAGACCATTTGACACAGAGCATGAGCCCCATGAAGTTTCATGGGGCACCTTCTATCTTGGGGCCAGGAGGGAACTATTTAAAAGGGATAAACCCACCACATGCTTTGCTCTACATTTGCACCCAGCTCCCCAACACACACATCGTTCACCACAGGAGCTCACACCCAGGCCTGGGAGCAGACAGCTGATGAGCTACCAGGGTCTCCATAGCAGACTCCTGTAGGGCCTTGCCTCTCATAGGCAGAGCACAGTACTTACCTGCCACAAGCAATTTTTGCAGCTGCAGGAGGCCAAAGGGAGCCTCCTGCTCTTATTCCTGGGCCTTTTTATCTTTATGGCAACTCTCGAACCACTGCAGCATCAGCACCTGCGGTGAGAAGAGCTGAGCCTCTCCTACTGGGACAGGCAATTAGAGGAGAACAGTCCATACAGACAGAACAGCAAGTCCCCTAGAATCCAACAGCCCAGTGTCTTTGGGGTCTCATGCACTAAAAAGCCCAGCCTCCCATAAACACTGAGGAGCCCTTTAGTCTGGGGAGTTAAGTTAAGAGGCAGAAGGTTCCCCTAAGACAGGCACATAACCGTAACTTCTCCCTCTCACAGAGTGCTAGGATAATTACCCCATTCCCTACACCTGGCCCTGTCCGGCTACCTGCACTTATTGCCTGCAGCTGTGGGCTTCCCCATTCTCAGGGAGGCATTGTTAACCCTCTCCCTGCTGGCCCCTGGAAGCATCTTTAACCCTCTCCCTGCTGGCCCACTGTTGCACCTTGTCAGAGCTGTAAAGGAGCCTGTGTATTAGGGCTAGTGAACCCTTTCCTTCTCTGCATAAGGGAGAAGGATGGGATGGGGAGGCCTTGCATGCTCATAGACTAGTATCATATGATATAATTAATCAGTGTTCTGCCCCTACCTAGGAACTTGTTTTATGGCCTTTGTCTTTATTTGTGTCATAAGAATACAGCAATGGACAGAAATGTCACCCAGCACTGCAAAGCACTTTGCAAATATTAATAAATTAAGACTCAACCTTCTCCTGCTCTCCCAACTACTTGGAGGTAGGTAAGTATCCTTATCTCCCCCCCGACAACCCAATAATCCTCAGAAATTGTGGTGATGGGGGTGCTAGAAATACACAGATTGATATTTACAAGTAGGGATGCTGAAGCAAAGAGACGCTATTTGGCTTACTCCAAGTCACAAAGCAAATCAGTGGCCAAGCAAGGAACAGAATCCAGAGACCTGACTCCTACCCTAACCACTGACTCCCTGTTCCTCCTACTCTAGTCACGAGACCACACTCCCCAGCTCAACCAGGAGACTACTCCCTAAGCTGTGAATAGAACCCAGGAGTCCTCACTAGCAGTCCTGCCTGCTCTATCCACTAGCTCACTCTCCTGTCCCTAACATGGGAAGTCCTGATTCCTGCTCTCCCCTGGTTCTAATCCACTGGACCCCACTCTTCTCTGAGAGCTGGGAAAGGAATTCAGGAGGCCTGACTCTCAATTCCCTGCTCTAGCCATTCGATCTCTGTTGCTCCAGGTGCACTTGGAAGGGGAGAAAATGGGAATTTAAGCACAAATCCCCTGGATGAAAATCAATGATCACGATCTGTCCAAAAATGCAACACTAGGAGGGATGGAACGTGTCACACTGCAAGAGAATGCCCAATCACACAGCCATGTTTGCTTCAGTTCTGCACGCTTGCTGTTAGCTCCAGGAGGGAGCCCCCCTCTGAGCACCCTGCGAATTGTCCGACTCTCAGCCTCTGCAAACTGCTTGGCATCAGCCCTGCCCCCAATTCCAGCCACTGTGCTGGAGTCAAGTCTCTGTTACTCCAGATGCACTTGTCCACAGCCTCCTTCCCTGTGTGTTTAGTTTCAGCCTATAGAGCTCTTGGTCTGAAGGGGATTTCAAGGTGACTCCGGTTTTTACAGGGAGTCTGCTACCACTTCCTGCTCTTCCTTAAAAAGGGCTGCTGCCTCACCGGAACCACTAGCCCTGCAACTGAACAAGGGGTCACAACGGGTAAACCACAAGGGTGGAAAATCAAAGGGAAAACAAAGAAAACCCCCAAATGCTGTTCTCTTGGCAGGAAGCCAGGATCCCAAGGCCCTGCGTCAGAACCAGTGACTGAATAAGATTTCCAATCAGTCTGAGTCACCGGAGAATTCAAACTGCCGGAGATTGCTCCGGAATACAGCACAACTGTTGGCCTTCTTATCTTCACCGGAGTAGGTCCATGGGTGATGGGTGGCGTGGTCCTGCTCCCACGCCCAAGCACTGAAAATCAGAGACCAAGGAGTAATAACACAGCACCTTGATGCAGTATTGCCAACTCCAAATCTTCAAAAATCACGAGTCAGGTTCGCCAAAAATCATGGGATTGGCTTTAAAATCATGAGATGATGTAAAAATACTAGATTTGGTGTTCTTTTTATTTGCCTTCTGCTTTTTGGGCCTTTAGGGTGCACTGGGGGTCACATTTTGAAACTTTCTCCACAGCCACAAGGGCTAGAAACTTACTTTTTCTTTAAGGATGAAGACTGACATCATCACATCTCTGCTTGACTCTAGGGGCTGGGGCTTTAAGGAAAACAATCATTATCATGAGACTCATGACAGAGTCATGAGAATTGGGAGAGAAACCCTGGAGCTCACCAGACTGAAGAGATTTGGAATGGGGATTGACAGAAGGCCAGATGCCATAGCTCGTAGTCAGGCAGAGCGCCCCGGGCTTCGGTGGATTAAGAATCGGAGCCCTTAGGCTGCTTGCAGGAACTGGACCTGAGGGTGAGGCAGGGCTTGTTTCTGAGGCTGGCTAGTTTGCAGAGGGTAGAGCTGGCCCACAGGCCGAGATTGGGCTGTTTGCAGGGGCTGCAGTGGGCACAGGGGCTGAGGACAGGCAGGCTGTAGTGACTGCAGCTGGGGCACTGGGCTGAGGCCAGGTAGTTTGAATGGGCAGGAGTCAGCACAGGGGCTGTAGCTGGGGCCCCAGGGCTGATGCCAAGCAGTTTGCAGAGGCCGAGGTTAGACGATCTGCAGGTTGCTCAGAGGAGAGCTCCCTTCTGGAGCTAGCAGCAAGCGTGCAGACAGTGCCGGACTGAAGCAAACATGGCTGTGTGCCTGGGCTCTCTCTTGCAGTACAACACTTCCCACCCCTCTGATGGTTGCAGTTTTGGGCAGATCATGATCATGGAGTTTCATAGTTAAATTCCCATCTTCTCACCCTCAAGTACATTGCCACTTGGACCTGAAAACAGCGCGTTGCCTCCTGTGAGAACATACTGTACCTGTGACTAAGCACCAGGTGACTGCCCAGCACACCGGGCCAGCGAAGCCCCAGGGCATGGCAGCATCTCAATTAGAAGGTGAGGTAACAGCTGCACCAGCAGAAAACAACCTGCATTTGTCCAGTGGCGGCGCATTTCTTCCTGCTGTCCATTGAATCAGTGGCAACCTATGTCCTCATTTGACACCGATAATTTATGGAGCTGTCCCCGTTGTTCTGGTGTGATGGTCACAGACAGACCCAGGCATTGGCAAGTATACCTCTGTGTCCGACCGGCTTCTCAACATCATGCGCGGTCTCTGCCGGAAGCTACAGTCTAGCTGACTGTCATGGTTACTGTGAAAAAATTAAATATTAGAAGTGAAACCTGCCACCTAAGGGAAGAAGGGTCTCACAGTCACGACTAACTCAGTGAACACCTGAGAGCAATGGACATCCATGGAGCCAGCATCGTATACTGTCAGGACCAGGTGCCAGCTTGAGGATTTGCAAAGACAATAAAACCCCAATAAAAGTCTCTGAATAGGGGACACCCTGGGGTAAGAAACAATAGTCTGTAACTGTATAAATGAAGAGGTGAGGACCCAAGATTTTATCCATTACAGAGGAGAGACTGCCAGCCGGGGCGTCTCATGAAAGGTAAATCCCTGCTGTCTGGACTGGACAAGCTCTGTAAGGACTGACCATTGGGTGAGAAATGCCTTATTAGACAGGAAAGTAACTTGTTAATAAGGATAGGTTATAGATTACATTGTATGTGTTTCTTTGACCTGTAACCTTATGTTTCCAAATCCTTACACTTGCTTTTATTTTGTATCTTAAGTGCTGTTAAATAAACATCAGTGCCTTGAACTAAGTTGTGCGTTGAACTGAAGTGAAACTAGTAAACTGGGATGCACTGCTCCCACAGAGGCAGCGGATCCGTGTGTCTTACAGGTGACGAGAATAGCAAAGTGGGGTGTGCTAATTGCTAGTTTGCAGAAGAATAGAGTGGGTTTGCAGAGCCTATGTTGCCAGTTGCCGGTGGCTGGGGAGAGCTTCCCTGGGGAGGGCACAGACAGCCAGGGTTCCTTCCTGCTGTGAATGAGTGGTGGTGATTCACCCCAGACATTTTGGTTAACACAAAATGTCACAATTGGTTCTTAGAAATTTCCCATCACATTCCTGTCTTGCACTGATCTGATAACTACCCATTCCCCATTATCTTATTATCACCTCCTGGTTCCCATTGACTCATCAGCATCTCTCTGTTCCCACTGACTCACCCTCCCCTTTCCATTACCTGGCCAACGGTCACCTCTCCATGCCCCTGGACTTGGGTGCATTAGCTTCAGCACCTAGAGCATGTGAGGTGAGAACAGAACCAGAACAAGGCAGAATGTGCCTTTGGGGGGCGAGGGCTTTGGGGATAGCGGCCGCTGAGCTGCAGGGAGTGCACTTTTCACCTAAGGTCTTGAGAGCATGTGTCCATTAAAGTTCCCATGGTGTTAGAATATGAGTGTCAGCGGTGAGGTTGTGGCAAGGGCTGATTCCATACATTTCCCCTGTTGGATACTGTGTTCCTTTTCATTTCATGTCCTGAAAGGGATGCTTTTGAACAACTGCCCTGTTCTGTTCCAGAGGTGGTGATCTTTCAGTTGTAGGTGAAATGATGTACTTTGTAGGATCAGTCAGTAAAGTTTGTAAAGCGCTGTGGGATCCTATTGGATCTAATCTGTTCATCCATCCTGCCTTCCGTACTATCCATCCATCCAGATTATATCTACCTATCCATCCCTGTTGCCTTCCCCTCTCTTTCTATCTAGAAGCAGTTGTGCCTAATGGATAGACCACTGGGATTCAGGAGACCGGGGTTCTATTCCTTGGTCTGCTTGGTGACCTTGGGCAAGTCACTTTGCCTCTCTGTGCCTCAGTTTCCCCCTCTGTAAAATGGGGATCATGATACTGATTACCTTTGTAAAAGGCTTTAAGATCTATTGATAAGCATTATGTAAGAGCTATCATCTATCTCTAGTCCTATATAAGCATAATATCAGTTTCTCTCTCCCATTGTTTTTCTCCCTTTCTTTGTCCCATCCCGTCCCCCTAGATGTGATCTTTAATGCAGGAAAAGAGCAGGCTGTAAACCTCTGAGCTGGATTGAATGCCTATAAGTGGAAAATTCCTTTCTGTTGAGCATAGATTCCGGCTCAACAGGTTTGGTTCCCAGCACTATTTTTTTTGTTTGATTCAAAAACTCATCCCTAGGGCATTTGTTCAGATCACATGGGCAGATGTATAAGAATGGAACTTACCTGCTCAGGCTAGTTAGTACTTCAAGGACCTGGGAGATCCTACCAGCTGTTCTTTGGACACAGGAAGACGGAGTGGAAGAGCGGAGAGAACGTACAGCCTCGTGCGTTAAGGCAACAAGAATCAGCACACAGGTAGGGGTGCTGGGTGCATTGCTTGGCTCTGAACCTTGGTCGCTGTCTTCCTTTTTGCTGATGGTTCACCTGTATTTAAGGGGCCGATCCTGCTCCATACTTAAATAAATGGGAGTTCTGAGATGGAATTCAGAAGGAGTTAGATCTTTCACTTGGGTGGGGTGGGGTGGGGGGGCCTATGGTGCAACTTCCAACCACAAACTGATTCCTGGAGGGCATGTGGAAGGGAGGTGTTTCTTTCTGGTAAAGCTACATTCCGCATGGATAGAAGTGCCTCTTTAAAAGTGCTGGTGTGCATGGGGTGAAGGGACATCTAGTAGTTCATATGCCTGTGATGCGGATTCTGATGTACTGACCCGATCCTCCGCTCCCATTGACTTCTGTGAGGGCTCAGCACCTTGCAAGATAGGCCTCTTGATGAGATTTGAACTGTTTGTGTACTCAGGGCCCGTATGCTCCGTGTGCAGGTTAATATGTGTGGAATACTGGCAATACTTTTGATTCAGGGAGTTCCCTCATTTTTATCCGGACGCTAAGGGCGCTGCATAGAGAACAGGCATCAGATACAATCACCCCTGAACAATGCAAAGGGAGCAGAGATGGACTGGGACACTGGGTCCAAACACCCCAGATGCTGAGGAAATTCTAACCTCTCTGGAATGGGATGAACCAGACAACTGATTCTGAGAAATTCAGAGTCCATTGCCAGGTTCTGTGGCTTGGTCCTAGCTCCCTATCTGATAATAATACTCATCTCTTAGAGTCAGTAGATCACTTTAGAAAAGTGGCTATCATTATCCCAGTGTTATAGATGGGGAAACTGAGGCACGGACTGGGGCTGTGACTTGCTCAAAGCCACTCAGTGAGACAGGAATAGAAACCAAGCATCCCAACCCCTCATCCAGTGTCTTATCCACTGGCTACATTTCACCCAGCAGTTAAATCAGTTACAAAAACTGTTAGAAGTATCAGGGCTGTCTCAGCTCAGAGACTCCAGGAAAGATGATCTAGTGAGTAGGGCACTGGATGGGGGCTCGAGACCTGGGTTTGATTCTGGTTCAGCCACTCTGTGTGACCCTGAGTAGGTCACTTAATCTCCCCTATGCCTCAATTTGCCAGCTGTAAAAGGGGGTGACACTTCACTATCTCCCAGGGACGTTGAGAGGATGAAATCCATTGATCATTGCGAGGTGCTCAGATACTATGGTGATAAGAGCCATATAAGACAGACAGCTAGTGATGTCATCCCTTGAACTTTGGAGATAATAAGTTCTGGTCCTGCTCACCCTACCCTGGGGAGCAGGAGAAAATCTCCAGCACTGTCCGGAAGGGGAGGGAGAGGGTATGTTACAAAACTGAAGCCAGTGAGCCCAGGGAAAGGTTTAGTAGCAAATGCTAAGAGAGCTTGTAGTCCAACAGGGAATTTTAAAAGATAATTTGAAAAGAAATATTTCAAATGCTTCAGGAGCCCTCAAACTGTGCAGATTATTCACTAAAAGGTGTAGCCAATTGTTTGACTGCACTCGTGGTTCATTCTTAAAAATGCTCAAGAGATCAAATAACCTCATTTAGACAAATGTATTGTCTAAAGAAAAACAGTACACTATGAAAAGAAGACATACATACCGCCTCTGGGAAGCAAATTCTCACCATGTGTTCTCCTTCCACAGGAGGTGTGCTTCCAAGATAGGCATTTCAGCTAGTCATATTTATAGGATGGCTTCACAAATTACAAAACCTTTTAACGTCGCTAAAATCCAACCCACCAGTTCGGAAGAGTTGCTTAGCTTCTGGTCTTGCTGTGTACTTTTCTTATCTCTGATTTGGACACTGCATTCCAAACCATTTGTGCGTGGAGGTACATCCCAACCTGTGCTCGGACACGCCATTCACGCATCTTGGCTTTCACAGGCTTCCTGTTTTCTAATGCCAAAGCTTGACTTCAGCTTTGCAAAGTGTTGTGGGATACTTGACATGGGTGAGCAGAACTGTGGGGAGAGCCTAATGCATTCAGTTAACATCACATCCCAACACTTAGATCTCTATATTAATACTGTGCACATAAATACCTATTAATATGGCGTATACTATGCCTAACCTGTATGTATTGGTTAACAATATTGGACCTGATCCTTATCCTGTGGGAGTCTTTCCATGGATTTTCAATGGCAGCAGAAGCAGGCCAGTTTGTAGCCTATCTAACTACAAGATATTACCATTACCCTCATCCTCCATTGCCTCCTGTTGTTTGTTACACTCACTTGTTGCCCCTTGTCTTGGTTTGTATTGTAAGCTCTTTGGGGCAGAACCATGCCTCCCTATGTGTCTCTAGTCTAGAGGGTATAGCCCTATGGCCCTGATTTGGAATAGGCCTTCTAGAACTAAAGTGGTTAATTGATGATTATTATACCTACAAAGTGCCTCCATTTTTGTGTGTGTTTGTTTTTACAAATAATATGGCATTCAACTTAACAAATGCAGGACATGTCTTAAAACCATTCATTCCCTTTTCCCTCCAAAATCCAGCCAACAGCCCTGATGCGCTTTGGCTTTTGAGGCAGAGGAGATGGTTTAACGTCCCCCTCCAGCTTTTCCCACCACCAGCTCTGTCATGGGATCATAGCCGTTAGAGCCAGAGAGCTTTCTGGGTATGTCTACACTGCAATTAAACACCCATGGCCAGCCCGTGTCAGCAGGACTGGGTCCCAGAGCTCAGGCTCCAGCCCAAGCCTGAATGTCTGCACTGCCATTTTACAGCCCGAGTCAAGGACACTGGCCAGCCATGGGTGTTTAGTTGTAGTGTGAACATGTCTTCTGAGTCTGTGCCTGCCTTCGATGGGAACTGCAGGTGCTCAGCGCCCCTCAGGCGATGGCAGGGGGAAGAAGGAAAGTAAGGGACGTTATCTGGAACATTCAGAAGCAAACTGGAAGAAGGATTCTCTTCAGAGGCAGCTCTGCTTACCCTGCTTTCATTTCCTCTGCACATCTCTCCCCACAACCCTCTCGGCTTTCATTGCTATTGGAGACAGTTGCTTGGAAACAGAATCTTCATTTTTCTTCTTCTTTATGTGTGAATTTAATGCTGGGGACACGTGCCCCAACGAGAGCCCTAGAGAACGAAGTCCTCGATGTGTCCACAGAGCAGGGAGCGGGGTAAGGAGCCTCACATGCCCACCCTGGGAATTCAGTATCCATTCAAGTCTTGGCTTCAAGAAGGGGGCCAGCTAAGGTGGTCTTGACTGGGATTTAAAAGGGGCAGCCCCCCATCAGCCAGGACGAGTCGCAGTAAGGGAAACCCTGCTAAGTCCCTGCTGGGTGCATGAGGGAAACTAGAGCTGGCGTTGGAACAAGCAGAGGTTTCGCAGAGGCAGCCACTCCGTTATCTGTCAAGCCTGTAAATGAAAAAAATAGTTAAGAGTTTCAGGCCTCAGCTAGACGGAGCCCAGGTTACAGAGTATGAGGCAGTGCTGAGTTCTCACCTCAGGAAGACACTGACTCCCTCTGAGGCCTTATATTATTATTACTGGAGCGCCTGGAGGCTCCCACTGGGATCAGAGCCTTGTACATACACACGCTAAGAGACAGCCCCTTCCCTGAAGAGCTTGCAGTCTAAATAGACAAAGTGTGGGAGGAAAGCAATGGTATTATTTTTTCCTTTAACCAATGGGATTTGGCCAAGGTCACATAGTGAGTCCAGAGAGTGGCAGTACCAGGAATAGAACCCAGAGCCCCAACCCGGTACCTTTCCTTTCCCCTCTCTGGGCCTCAGTTTCCCCCAGCTGTAAAAAGCAAGGAGGAGGATAATCATATTTAGCTGCCTCACAGATGCTTTGTGTGAATTAATTCATTGCCGAGCATTTTGCAGATGAAAAGTGTGAGGTACCACTGGCAATATTATCCTCCTATTTTTGTGCCGCTCTCCCCAGCAATAAAAAGCCCAGGGAGAGAGAAAAGCAGAGACCACGGGATGCGCTATTATAAGCAGAACGGTCTCCAAATAGAAAGCTTTTCACAGTTTTTTATAAGACGTCAGCAGCTCTTAATACTGCATGAAGCTGTGAATACTGTATGAAGCGGCAGTTCAGTGGGGAGTCAGGCCTGTAAATGTTTCATACCGGCAGCTGCAGCTCTCCCTGCAGGCTCCGAGTTTGTTGTGCATGCTCAGAACCAGGCCGGGGCTGGTGGCAGAACACAGCCATACAGCCGCGATTTGCATGATGCTGTATAAAGAACCACTTCTTAATTGGTCATTCAGACTCAAGCCTGCTCCCACATTGGCCTAGGATTTGGCCAATCCACTTCCCCAGGGCCACGGGTTTTTGGTCTCAATACTGGAGTAACTAGGTGGAATTCTCTGGCCTGTGTTATGTAGGAGGTCAGGTGGTCTGTTGGTCCCTTCTGGCCTTAAACCCTAAGAATCTGTCAATGGACCTATGAAATTCCACCCCAGTATGAATGAAAGTATGAGCTACACACTGGGGACATGGGGAAAGTGGCAAAGTCATGAAACCTGCACTGACATAGGACCATATTCAGCCCTTGACCTGAGTAGGTGCAAATCCTGCTGAATCAGGGTTAAAGCAATGACTGGATTTGACCCTGGGCTTGCTGGGCAAGGTGTAGGGTACATTAAAAAGGGGCCGGCTGCTTTATCTTACATCCTTCCATTAGGTGCTTTTCCGGCTACATCTCTCATCAGTGTGAAAAGCACACCCATTAAATGATAAACTGGTGCAAATCACCCGATTTTGCCACTGATACCTGTGTCCTGATCAGCTCATGCTCTGTGCGTCTTTAATACTATGGAAGAGGCCCCAACCAAAGTCAGAGCCCCATTGTGCTAGGCACTGTGCATATCCATAGTGAGCATATGGAGAAGGTGGAAACTTCTGGATCATTTTTATGAAAAATATCCCCACTCACTTTTGTATTGTTGCCTCCTGGGATAGAAGGGGTTACTGTCTTTCCTGGGACAGGGAAATCAGAGATGGGCGTTGGGCACTTAGGTATGTCTGGGTTGGTCGGAATGTGCTATCAAGAACTAGAGGCAATGTGGGTGAGGTAATATCTTTTATTGAACCAATTTCTGTTGGTGAGAGAGACAAGCTTTCAAGCTGATACAGAGCTCGTCTTCTGACCTGAAAGCTTTGTCTCTCTCAGACTCTCACCAACAGAAATTGGTCCAATAAAAGATATTCCCTCCCCCACCTTGTCTCTCTAATATCTGGGGACGGACACGGCTACAACTACACTGCATGCCATAAAGAACTGGCACCGTATGAATGGTGTCACCTTGGAGATACAATGGAAGACTGAGGGCATTAACTTTCGATGACTGCCTGGTCGAGGGGACTTTCCACCATCCTACAAAGACAAATGCAAAGTGCTCCACTTAGGAACGAAAAATCAGTTTCACTCATACAGAATGGGAAGAGACTGTCTAGGAAGGAGTACGGCAGAAAGGGATCTAGGGGTTATAGTGGACCACAAGCTAAATATGAGTCAACAGTGTGATGCTGTTGCAAAAAAAGCAAACATAATTCTGGGATGTATTAACAGGTGTGTTGTGAGCAAGACACAAGAAGTCATTCTTCCGCTCTACTCTGCGCTGGTTAGGCCTCAACTGGAGTATTGTGTCCAGTTCTGGGCTCTGCATTTCAAGAAAGATGTGGAGAAATTGGAGAGGGTCCAGAGAAGAGCAACAAGAATGATTAAAGGTCTTGAGAACATGACCTATGAAGGAAGGCTGAAAGAATTGGGTTTGTTTAGTTTGGAAAAGAGAAGACTGAAAGGGGACATGATAGCAGTTTTCAGGTATCTAAAAGGGTGTCATAAGGAGGAGGGAGAAAACTTGTTCATCTTAGCCTCTAAGGATAGAACAAGAAGCAATGGGTTTAAACTGCAGCAAGGGAGGTTTAGGTTGGATATTAGGAAAAAGTTCCTAACTGTCAGGGTGGTTAAACACTGGAATAAATTGCCTAGGGAGGTTGTGGAATCTCCATCTCTGGAGATATTTAAGAGGAGGTTAGATAAATGTCTATCAGGGATGGTCTAGACAGTATTTGGTCCTGCCATGAGGGCAGGGGACTGGACTCGATGACCTCTCGAGGTCCCTTCCAGTCCTAGAATCTATGAATCTATGAATCCTCCTCCCTCGTCTGAGCCCAGGAAAGGGTGGGGACCCTGGGGCAGCTCACCAGACTGCAACAAGAATCAAAGTGGAGTGCGAACAGATTGGAAGGACAATGCTGCTGCCTACCTACTGCAAGGGAGATTGAATCCTGGATGCTAAGGCAAGAGAGGCAGGTTGTGCTGCCAGGGTGGACTGGCATGTGAGCTTTGCTTTTCCATTCTAACCTAAGGATCATAAGAACGGTCATGCTGGATCAGACCAATGATCCATCTAGCCCAGTACCCAGTCTCCTGACAGTGGCTGGTGCCAGAGGCAATAACCAGAACATGGCAATTATCAAGTGATCCATCCCCTATTGTCCAGTCCCAGCTTCTGGCAGTCCTCTTTCCTGTATTCCAGCCAACCATCTTGTTTTGAAAAGGTTCCTTTGCCTTACTGCAAACATCTGCTGCTTGTCTAGCTCCCATGAGGGTTAAGTCTCCAAGCAGGGATTCTAGGTCTGGAGGAGCCAAAGTGAGACTCGGAGGAGCTGAAGCTGGGGACCCAGTGTCTTGGTAACAGGGCCATGGGGCTCACCCCTATGAAAAGCAGAGGCCCAGGGCCTAGCACTAAGGGGATGCTGCCAGAGAGACTGTGTGAAGCAGAGCATGCCCTGTGAAAGTGTGACAAAGAGCTTACAACTAAACAGACAAGTCAGATCCCAGGTAGGAGAGAGGAAGGATTATTACGCTTCCAAGCCACTGCTGCATCTGGCCCAGATATTTCCATGGGAGAGGCACCCGCTTACTGCAGGCTGTGTATTTTCGAGTCATGTTTTCATTCTCATGAGCCCCGTGGAGCCAAGGAAGGTTCAGGAGAGGCAGCCAGGGCCTGTTCAGAGCTGCGCATCATCAGCATAATTGCCCATTTCCTTGCCATTGCAAAGAGTTCATCACCCAGAACCCAGCTGGATTTGCAGCTCTCAGGCGAAGATTGTGGGACTAGCAGTTAGAGTATCATCCTTCCATTTGTAACCTGAGTCAATGAGATGGATCTGGAACCAGTGAGTGGGAATTGATGTTGGCAGTCACTCCTCTGACGGAGTCTGATTGGCCTTTTCATGAGGAGCCTTGTTTTGGGAATGTTTATAGCTTGGAGGTACTTCTGCTCTTCCAAGAGAAATGATCTTGTGCTCAGAATCCATAGTGACTCCAACTCCCATTCTAGGTTTCATCATCTGCCTTACCCCTGCCCCACCTGCAGCTGCGATCCATCTAAGAAGAGCGCAGGTTGTGTTAATATTTGTGTGGGAGACCTCCAAGGGAAATCTATGTGACATAGGCAGTGATGCTGGTGATTCAATAGGAGGTTCTTTGCTTCAGTGCCTCAGTATTAACTGAATGTTCCAGCAGGATGTTAGCAGGTGCTGCATTTTGGATGGGACATGAAACCATGAAACCAAGCCTGATCACTCACGTTTATTCAATAGCCCATAGCATGCCGTGAAAGAGTTGGGGTGTTAACTCAGGTGTCCTGGCCAAATTCCAACGCAGGTGATTGCATTCCATCTACTTACCATGTCTCCCCCTGCAGTTCCAATTTGCTGCAAGATTCTTCTTTGCTGTCCGTCCCAAACTGTTAAACAGCATCGCCGTATACAGTGAAACAGCAGCTGCACTTCACCGCAGAGGTGGCTGTATGTCAGTGACAGGTAAACTGATCATGGCGTGCAGTTTGGCATGAAATCTTTGTAAGACTAACATGCATTCACCCGGGAAGCCAGGAACGGCCAGACTAGCGCAGCCCAATAGTGTGTCTAATCCAGTGTGCTGTCTCTGGGATGGAGCTTGGCGTGTTGGTGGGATACCGCCTTGGAGAGAGGCTCTTTTACCTACTTCTGGTGAGGGGTGTGGCCTGGTGTTGCTGCTGCAGCTGTCCCTGGGGCTCCAGACTGGGAATATCTGAGAGAGGCTGAACTGCTAATTGTTAGTAGGATCAGAACTGGCCCAAAGGCCCCGGGCACCTTATTGTATGAGTGGCTCTATATGCTCGGGGCGTGGCTGGGGCTCATTGTCCCAGCTGTAGTTGCTAAGGGGGGTTCTGGCACAGCATGGCTCTTGCACCCGCTGACCTCATGCCCCTCTACCCACCCTGTTGTGGCACCGTTTGATCTGTGACATTAGCTCAGCCGTCCTGGTGCTCTGCAGCGCTGGCTCGGCTTTCCCTTCTGTGGCACCGGTTCCATCTCCCTGGTGCCATGCCTGGCAGCACAGCATCCCTTTCCCGCTCTCCTCATTCCACCTACAGCTGGGCTAGGCTCTGTGATTTTGCAAAGTGCTTTGCTTGATACTTTTATTGCCTGCTGGGCCTGAATGGATATTAAATCCATAAAGCCATCCGTCTGAGATGCCATCTCTCTCCCCAGCCAGCCAGCTCATTAGACTATCTCCATAATGGCAGTAGACTGAATTAGCCCAGCACTGGCCCAGTTCTCGTTGAAGGGGTTACTAGAGTTCATGTGAATGCTTAGCGGCTGGTGCACTGTGCAAGGGGACCCCAGGTGGCTTCTGCCAGGAAGAAAAGCCGGCAGGATTTCGCTCCGTTGAGTAATAAAATCGAACCTCTTTGTGCATTTCAAGGAGTGATTTTATCCACCCTTCCCAGTAATATTCCCCGCAGGATTTGGACTGCACTGGGGTTCACATCCTCTGATCTTTCCTTCTTTCTCAAAGTCAAATTCAGCCCAAACTAGCTGAGTTTCACACTAACCCATAAATCAACCTGGCTTTGCTAGAAACTGCCCCAGTCTCTCACAGAACTTATCCCGCTTTTGCTGGAGACTCTCCCCAGGTTTACTTAATTCATGACCCAGCCTTGCTTAAAACTCAGCCTCAAGCTCCCTCCAAACAGTTTCCAAATCTCTGTGTCTGAAAGCGTGCCTGGTGCAGCAGCTGCTTCTTTGTATCAGGGCTCCAGCTTGCCAGCTCTGCCCCTGATGTGTTTGGAAACTGTTGATATAGCAACTGAATAGAGAGAGGAGGAGAAAATACCTCTTGTGCTACCTCACTCTAGAGTTCAAATGAGGGAAACTTTAGACAAAATAAACAAGCAAGAGGGCTCATTGGTCTGCTTTGAACTCTGGGGCACTGGGTTTTGCTTAGGTCACAAACAAACTGACTGTAATGCTCTCAGCAAAAGCTGTCCAACACATAGTGATTTGAGCAGGGGACGGGGAGTCAAGATTCCTGGGTTCTAGTCCTGGCTCAGCCTTGACTTGGGGAAATCACTTCCTCTCTCTGAGCCTCAGTTTTCCTATCTGTAAAATGGAGATAAGACTGCCCCACCTCCCTGGAAGGAAGGGTGAGGCAACCTTAATGAAAGTCTGTAAAGTGCTTTGAGATCCTCAGATGAAAGGGTAAAACAGACAAAGTTTAGAACAATGACTGGGAATAATGCTGGTCCCCCCCATCCCCTGCTGCGGGGGTTCTTAAGAACTGCACCATGTGAAGAAATTAGGGAAGAAAGAAACAGATGTGAAGTTCAACATCACTGAGAATTTTCCTCCCCATCACCTGAGACTGTGCAGCCCTGAGTCTTCATGCTGCTGTATCAGGACTGGATTTTAAGGAGCCATCATGCAAGAATGATGGTCTAGGATCTCCCCGTCCAGGGGCTGTCTCTGCCCATGGGGAGGGAGGGGGCATCCTGAGGGAAAGCCAGGCAGAGAGGAGTTCCAGGTCAACTCATCTCACCTGTGCCTTTCCCACCTCTCCTTTCAGAGCCTGCTGAGAAGAGAAAGCGATGGAAGCCCAAGCCAAAGCCCACCACGCCGTGAAGAAGACCAAGATGTACCACAGCTCGTAAGTACCTAGCTCACTCATGTTTTCCTCCTTTGTGTTTTGTAGCTGTTGCTAGACACTGACATAGTCAGTCCAGATTTGGTCCAGTCTTATTTTCCTAGCTGGACAGGTGTTCAGGTGTCCGCTCATTGTGTCCCGTTTAACGTACCCCGGGTCTGTATCTCCAGTCACCAGAGGGAGAAGGCCCAGGTGGTTCCTGGCAGAGGGATACCCATTGGTGATTAGCTCATAGCAAGGCTTGGAGGTGGGTAGGGCAAGTTCTATGCCCTGGGAATGCAGAAAGTTGAAGTATTCCCAGCTCCATCAAGAAAGGCAAAGGCTGCTGTGAATTCAGAGTATACCCCCAAAGGAATCTGCAACACTTCACCCACCCCCACCCCAAATTAGATGTGGTTGTGTCACAACAGAGCTCAGCGCCTTTTTTAAGTTTTGCCGGGCATATTACCCAGGCACCCTACTGCCTTAAAATCACCTGCTCTGCAGGGTGAATTCCACTGAATATCACTGAATATCCGGTACATATGACTCCCTCTCTGCAGGATGGCCTGCACTTTAAGTTCTCCAGGACGATGTGTTGAGGGTTCCTTCGTGCAGACTCACAGGAAGGCAGAGAGTGGGTATGATTTGAGGGGAAAGAGGATGGTGCTTCCTGGGCACTCACATTAATGTTACTGCTTGGGAATGCAGCCTAGCTGGGGGCTTGGCCTGGACGACAACCTCCCTATACATCAGTGCATGGTCAGCTACCCCCCTTGCTATCAGAATAGGCAGAGAACCTGTTCCTCTGACACAGCCTGTGGCAGCTCTCTGCCCTTCACTGGCAGCATCTGAACTTTACCCAGAAGGTACAGTTCTTCATGACCACACCCAGAGCTGACTCAGCTCAGCCTGTTGTGCGCTGACAGGGCTTAGGCAGCTAGCACCAAGCTCTCCAGAGGAAGAGGAGCTGAGCTTTGCCGGACTCCCCACCAGGCCCAGGCCACAGCAGGTGAGGGACATACGGAGGTTGGAGGAAGAGTATTTATCAGTGACGTGAATTTCTTTGGGAAGTCACTGCACATATCCATGGGGCTTCTGGGTAACAGAGAATGCATCACTGGGTCTGGGTAGAGGCCTGGGATTCTGGACAACAGAGAATGTGAGGCTGGGACTGGGTAGGGGGCTGGAGGGTTTCTGGGTCCAAGAGATAGTTACAGTATACAAGCCTAGAGAGAGACAATTATTCCAAGAAGGGCACTTCTGGAAGCTGGTAGCAAAGCTAGCTGTTTGCCCTCTCCACCTTCCTGACATCCTTTCATTTGCCTGTTCATATCCCTTCCGCACACAACTCCCCAGCTTGACCTGTGGCTGCTGTGATGGCTGGACGAAAAGCTCAGTGTGTGTATTTGGGTTTGGAGCTATTTGACTGGGAGCGAGGGTGATTATAAAGCAGGGCAGATGGGAGCCTTTTGGGACAAGTTCAAGAGGCTTATATCAGAGAGAGACACTGACACACGGAGTAAACTGCATTTTAATTACAGCTGTGATAAAACAGCAGACGGGGAGGGGAGGGGATGCTGCTGCTGCTGCTTCTGCTTTGCATTGGATCCAGTTACTGACTTACAGCTGGAGCTCCAAGGGCAGCTTAGGCTCATGCTTGGCTGTTCTCTCTCAGCTCAGCCAGAGATCCCTTTGTCTGAGGCTGTGATGAGACTGTAAGAGGGGCTGGGGCTTCTGGTGACCTAGACTCGTGATCAGATTGTGGTCTCGGTCAGTCTTCCAGGAAGGGACAAGGGGGAAAGAGGAAAAAGCTCATGTTCCTGCCCCATCAGCGAGGCAGTGCCTACATTTTACATACAAACTGGCTGGGTAATGATTTGGGATGGGAGAAATCCACGCGCTGAGGCTCAACACTTCAAATGTCCATCAGAAATAGATGGATCAATAGAGCTTTAGACCTTCTGAATGGAAATGAACTATCTGCAGATTCTCTCTCACACACACATGCCTGTCAGGGATGGGTTAGGATACTTAATCCTGCCTCAGCATGGAAGGTTAGACTAGGTGACCTCTCGAGGTCCCTCCCAGTCTTACATTTCTGAATCTATCCATCTGTCAGTCTGTCACCATAGGTACTGCTCTGTCCATCCATCTATCACCATAGATATTCATCCATCCATCAATCACCATAGGTACTCCTCTATCTATCCATCCATCCCTCTTTCTCTCTTTGCTTTCATACTGCTCTCTTTGTGGTATCACACCTGAGCACCTCATCATAACTATCTTAGCCCCTACTGGCCATTCACTTCCTACTCACTGGGGAATTATGGGACTGACTTAACCAGCCGTACGCACTGCAGCTGTAGCCAGGGAGTGGGGAAAGGAGGATCCTCTAGAACAGAATCTGGACCTTACATCTGGAGTACAGCTGAGATGAGAACCCCCCAATGAGCCAACATTCCTGGACTATTCCCTACAGCCTCTCCTGTTGGAAGACACTACCAGAGGAATACCTGTGGACTTCTCTAGAGTCAGTACTCTGCCTCTGTTCCATACAGCACCTCCTGCTGAGGGACTGGAGTAGCTAATAACTTCTACCCCATTCTCTACAATGGTTCCTCCTTAGAGAGGCTAGGACTTGAATAACTGAATTCCCCTCCATGTGACATCCTTCCCTATGGTACCGTCTACTGGGAGAAGCAGGGACTTGAGTAGCTATGGGCTTCCCCACAGTCAGCATTCCTGGGCACTCCCACTTGGCCTCCCCCATAGCTAATACTCTGGCAACGTTCCCTGAAGTGCCTGCTAGAAGAGATTGAGCCCAGAGCACCTGGGAGCTGCCCTGGGGCCAGCACTCCGGCATCGTTTCCTGTAGCACCTCCTGTTGGAAGAAGCTGGGAACGGAATAGCTGTGAGCTCATCCAGAGCCGGCATTCTTTCGCCGGTATCTGCTGGCTGGGCCTTGCCTCGCTCCTACACCATTCCCGGCGGCACCTCCTGCTGGGAGAAGCGGAGACTGGAGTAGCTGCGGGAATGTGCTTGTTTGAGCTGTTTTTCAGTGCCAACGTACAGCCTGGAGGTTTGGACCAAAAGCCACAATTGTGCTTTTGTCTTGCTTCAGGCGGCGGGGAGTCGCTCAGGAATTAAACTGATCGTAAAGCTGCCAGGAACTTTTATGCCACAATTAAGCACCTGCTACGACAGAGCAAATAAGCCAAATCATGCGGCTGGCGAGCAAGCTTGACGTGTTCCTTCCCCGTGACCCACTCGAAGACGGAAGCTAAAAGCTGCAGCTCAGCTGCTTGCAGTGTTCACTCCAGCCCAATGCAGGGAAATGAATAGCTTTCCCCAAGAAGTCGACAGCCTCATTGCTAGCTTCCAGGGTCCCTGTGGAATACGGAGACTCACCAGGGAGAAGCATATGCCAGACTTAAAAAACAAAAGGACCCCCCCAGACAAGTACTCCAGATTCCTTCTGCTATGGAGAGAGAGATTCCTGTCTTACGAGTTAGGTGAGGAACGGCATGGGGGGGCAGATGAGCAATGGTGCTGAGGAGAGGGGGGGCCGTTCTGGCACCGTTACGATGGCTGTGTGACTGGACTGCAAAGGTGCGAGGTGAGGCAGATGCTGGAGCGCTGACGCCGGCTGACGCCGCATTGCATCAATGCCAGACCTTTGAGTGGTTCTAAGGGATCGTGGCTGGCCGGATCCGATCCTAACGGGAAGGGAACAGGAGCCGGGGTTATTTTGGTTAGGCACAGGGGAGGGGGGAGGGGAGCCTTGAGAAGGACAATGAGGCATCACATGATCTGGATATGCTGGGGCACAGCAGCTGGCCTGGGCTGCGGGGAAGCAAAGCTGCTTCTCATTGGTCAGGCCGCAGAGATGACTTAGAGTTTTTAGCCTCTCTGCTCTGTCCTTGGGTTGTGAGGCAGCAAGCGGGGGCAGCGCAGAGGGGCTGGGGAGAGGGACCGCAGAGATGAGTCTGAGGGGGGAGGCAGTGGAGAGGTGTGAGACGGGTGCAGCAGAGCTGGCGTGGAGTGGGAAGATCATGGAGTGGGTGGAGCTGGGAGTGAGCAGATCTGTGAGAAGGGGCCAGGGAGCTGGGTCAGTGAGAGGGGGCAACTCACCTTGTTAGGTGCTGGTGGGGCTGAGTGACCAGAGGTGCCTGTTTGACAGCCCCGAAGGCTGTTGTAAAGATTCATAGCTTCCAAGACCAGAAGGAACCATTAGATCAGCTAGTCTGACCTCCTGTGTAATCCAGGACGGAGAATTCTTCCCGCTACCCCTGCACAGGCAGATTTCCACATACTGCCTCAACCCACACCTCCAGGTCGGAGGAGAGTTCAGTCTGTGACCTGTCCCATCCCTGTAAAGATCTCTATCCCAACACGGCTCCCTTGAGCCATCCAGAAACTCCTGAGCCCCAGCCACACTCGTGACTGGGTGAGGGGTCTCCCTATCAGAGCTGCCCCTCTCCTGATCAATGCAGTATCCTTCACCAGGCCCCCATGGGATGCTCTGCTAGTGGCAGTCCAGCCTGCAAAGTATACTTCTGAGGGTATTCTGCACCAAAACATTTAAAATTATGCGCCAAAAAATGTAAAATTCTGCACACAATATTTTAAAATTCTGAAAAATTCTGCTAATTCTATTTGTCGATAAATAAATGTGGAGGCTCCAGCATGGCAGTGGGGAGCACAGGCCATTGGCTGCACAGGGGTAGGAGATCACCCTGCACCCCCTCTCCCCCAGATATGGACTCGGCGGTAAAGTTGCACCCGATCCTGACCCAGCACAAGGACCAAGACTGTCCCAGAAACACACCGGGGCCCTGCCCCTCCGTGCCAAGCACAGTAGATGTAGGCAGGCAGGCAGGCTCAGCCCAGCAGGATCCAGGTATGGAAGAATTTAGTGTAGGGAGATCCAGATGTGTGGTGATAAGGTTCTGTGGGGGGCAATCTGGGTGCAGGCGGCATGGTGGGGGGTCTGGGTGCGAGGGAGATTTGGATGAACAGGGGCTCATTGTGTGGGGGAGGGAGTTCTGGGTGCAGCTGAAGGTGGTTGAGGGGGGTCCAGGTGCTGGCTTGGTGGGGTTCAGTGGGGGTGGGAGTCTGGGTGCAGAGGATTAGTCAGGGTGGTCCAGGTGCAAGTGGGGTGGGGCTTGTTGGGGTGGGAGTTTGAGTGCAGGGGGTGGTCTGGATGCAGGAATGGGTCCAGATGCAGGGAGTGGGGCTTGGTGGGGGGGATCTGGGTGCAGGGGGTGGTCTGGATGCAGGGATGGGGTCCAGATGCAGGGAGTGGGGCTTGTTGGGGGGGATGTGGTGCAGGTGGCAGTCTGGATGCAGGGGTGGGGTCCAGATGCAGGGAGTGGGCCTCGGTGGGGGGGATCTGGGTGCAGGGCGGCTCTGTGTGCAGAGAGTGAGGCTTGTCAGGGTGTGGGTTCAGGTTCAGGGAGGTCAGTGGGGGGTGATTCTGGGGGCAGGGAATGAGGCTTGGTGGGGCAATCTGGGTATGAAGTGGGTCCGGATGCACAGGGGTTGGGAGGATGTGGGAGCAGCTCCTCGTACAGTGATCCCCTCCCCTCCACAGCTGAGGAGCGATGAGGGCAGGAGGTGGGGGTGGGGACGGTACTTACAGCAGCCAGAGAGGTTTCTGGGGGTGGGTCTGTTCCAGCCCTGGCCGCTCCTTGCAGGGGAAGAGGAAGTCCTGTCCTCTCCAACCCAGCCAGGATTAGTAGCTGAGCCTGGTACAGGGTAGGAGCCACTGGCCGGGGCGTCCCCAGCCCTGCCCACCCCATCCCTTCTGTGATTTTCCACTCCGCTGGCTGCTCCAAGCGCCTGAAACAACACACTCATGCTGCTGGGGAGCAGAACAGGACCACTCTTGCGGCTACCCTTTGCTTCCCTGTCAAAAAGTCATTTTTCTGTGGGGAAGAAATCTGTGGGGGACATGACTTCTGCGCACGCACAGTGGCGCAACATTCCCCCAGGAGTAAAAGTAGCTGCCATTGGTCCAAGCCCAGCTGCCTAAGAGAATTGAGACCCACTGGTGGAAATGGAGATCAGATGGAGATCAGAAAGGACCCACTGTGGGTCGCGGGGTGGGGAAACAGGAGCTTGGACAGATCCTCTGTGCAACAGCAAACCAAGGGAGGGACAAAAACTACCAGTGAGGGCCAGAGAGCAAAAGGGCGCAGGTCTGAGAAACAGATTCCCAGGGGAACAGCCTTGGACTCAGGAATGAGGGAGTGAGTTGCTTGTCCCCTCTGGGGATGGTAACTGGGAGCAGGCAGGGGGTGATAGCGGTGGTGAAGGAGGATGGATGGAGATGCAGTGGGGTGAATGGAGACAGGAGCATGGACAGATGGAGTGGGTGGGTGGAGGAGGATGCAGGGAGATGGATGGAAGGGAAGAGATGCAGAGGGAGGAGTACAGGGAATAGATGGACGGGAAGAGGTGCAGGAGGAGGGGTGCAGGGGATGGAGGGAAGAGAAGAGGTGCAGGGGATGGAGGGAGGGGAAGAGGTGCAGGGGGAGGGGTGCAGGGGATGGAGGGAAGAGAAGAGGTGCAGGGGATGGAGGGAGGGGAAGAGGTGCAGGGGGAGGGGTGCAGGGGATAGATGGAAGAGAAGAGGTGCAGCAGACAGAGGGAGGGGAAGAGGTGCAGGGGGAGGGGTGCAGGGGATGGAGGGAAGGGAAGAGGTGCAGGGGACAGAGGCAGGGGAAGAGGTGCAGGGGGAGGGGTGCAGGGGACAGAGGGAGGAGAAGAGGTGCAGGAGGAGGGGTGCAGGGGACAGAGGGAGGGGAAGAGGTGCAGGGGCAGAGGTGCAGGGGACGGATGGAAGAGAAGAGGTGCAGGGGAAGGGGTGCAGGGGATGGAGGGAGGGGAAGAGGTGCAGAGGGAGGGGTGTAGAGGATGGATGGAAGGGAAGAGGTGCAGGTGGAGGGGTGCAGGGGATGGAGGGAGGGGAAGAGGTGCAGGGGGAGGGGTGCAGGGGATAGATGGACGGGAAGGGGTGCAGGGGATGGAGGGAAGGGAAGAGGTGCAGGGGACAGAGGGAGGGGAAGAGGTGCAGGGGGAGGGGTGCAGGGGATGGAGGGAGGGGAAGAGGTGCACGGGGAGGAGTGCAGAATAGAGGGGGAGGGTGGTAGAAGCAAAGGCAGAGCACGACGAACTCCCCCCAGATTCAGGGCACCTGCCCTGTCTCCTCCCCACCCCGCACCCCTTGGCTGATCTGCCTCTGCCCAGGCCAGCCTGGCACAGGGAGTGCCCCTGCTCCCCCTCTCAGCCAATGGGCAGCCAGGGGGAGAGAGAGGCGGGGCCTGTGGCTGGTTCTTGTTTTTGTGAATGAAAAGGGGGAGGTGGGCGAGCCGTGCCGGGAACTGCAGCGCCCGCGGGCTCAGCGACACCGCAGCCCGGAGCGTCCCTTCGGGCAGCCCCAGCTGGGAGCAGGGCCCCGCCGGGCAGGTGGGCGAGAGAGGAGCCCGGCCGCCTTCCCATGCTACTGCGCGCAGGGCCGGGGCCGGGGCCGGGAGGATGCTGCTGAGGCGGAGGCAATGGCTGCAGATGCAGAGCACGGGCCTGCATCCTCTCTGGTGCCTGCACGGACCGGCGGGTGGGAGCAGCTGAGCCGCCGAGTTTAGCCCCCAGCGCCGCCTTGGGTGCCAGGATCGGGGCCGCGCGCTTCTGACCATGGACATGTCTCCCGGGGAGCGCTTCATTCTGCCCGCTGGAAATTCCCCCCTATGTGTTGGTGTAAGTAACCGAGCTCCGTGACATCTGCTCCGCCCGCTCCCTCCCTAGCATCCTAGTAACTCCTGCCCGGGCTTAGCAGGGAAAGTGGCCCGGCCCCAAACCCTTGAATGGAGTTGCTGGGGGTTGTGTTTTGCGCTGCTGCTGTTGAAGGTGCAGCTCCGGGGAGGCTGCATCGGCAAATGCCGAGTTTCTTGCGATGCCCCTGGTTGGATTGCGCTGACGCGGGTGTCCTTCGTGCCGATTAGATTTCATTGCATAAGTCTCGGCAGTAGAGTTAGGCTTAGGCTTGCCTTTTAGTTCCGATTCCTAATATCGTTGCAATATAGATGCGTTTTGTGACTGTTTGGGGTTGTGTGTGTTTGTGCAGAATCTTTGCAACCTACTTGCATTTTATTATTGCTTTTTTTTTTACTATGTTTACAGTTTATTTGTGCTTGATTTGCCAAAGCCTTTCCAATATATTTGTGTTTTGTCCCCGCTTTGTTTGCACTGTGCCCTGTGTTTAGATTTTCATTCCCTTCTGCATTGCAATTATTATGACTACTATTACAAATAATATTGTGCAAGGCCTTAGCCTGCAAGATTCATGGCACCTAGTTTCTCTTCTGATCATCTTTTGGTGGAGATGCTCAGATTTTACCTGCCCGCCTTTTCCAGTGGCTTAGAAGGTTCCCAGTAGTAGGTGCTGCATTCATGAGACCATTCTATTTTTGTTGCATTCTTTCGGTTTAACAGTGTGTGTGTGTGTGTGTCCCTCTTTATGTTGCAAGATGCGGGATGGAGGATTTTGAGCCTGAGAGTTGCTAGGAAACACACTGGGCTCCCTGGGGTGATTCTTTAGTTTCCTTGGTAACCAGAGACTGGGGCTGGTGAAAATGAACAAATCTCTGTTCTCCTTGGGAGGTAAAGGGGGTGGATTCGGTGCCTTGGGAGGGGGATCCAGAGAAGGGCTAAGGGGGGGGGGTGAACGTTTGGATCAGGGAGACGTACTTATGGGGTGTATTGCGGGCAGGGAATAAGGGGTTGCACTGGAGACGGGCAGAGAGGAATGGCTGAGAGAGGGTTTATGGGGTGATTTAGGGTTTAAAGGTGGATCAGGAGAGGGAACGAAGCAGATGCTGGGGGAGAGACGAGAAGGATTGAGATGGGGTTATGACTGGGGGGGCATATGGAGTGGGAGTCTGTACCACAATCTCAGGGCCTGATCCATCTCATTCCATTTACCTCAGTGGGAGTTGGATCAGTTCCTGGTGTGGACACGGAAGAAGGGAATGAGGAGCTGGGACATTGGATTGTAGGAGGCAGATGTAACAGTGATAATGAAATGTGTCTCTGGCAGGGTGAAGTGTCACGTGGGCACTGATTTCACACACACACACACACACACACACACACACACACACACACACACACACACACACACACACACACACACACACACACCTGGTGTGTGTGGCAAGAGTTTCACATCTCCTTCATTTTGTGCCATCCTTTGCCTCTCCCGTCTCCTGCATTTCTTTGCACGGATGCTGAAGCCTGCTCTTGTTGGCATTTTTTTAACTTCCTACGTTTCTACCATGGGGGCCTGAGTTAAAAACTAACCTGTGCTTAGACAAATGGGCTCCGAACTTACTGCACAGGGGCTAGTGCCAAGACATATGCCACTGAACCAAAGCCCTCCAGGCGATCCCGAGGTGCACAGCGGTGCACCTTCCAAATGGACCTCACGTCACCCGAAATTCTGGCTCTGCTCTGCAATTTGCTTCTTGTTTTAACTGATGGGCACTTTGGGGGCACTGGGAAGAACATGTTGTAGTTATACATTTTAGAGGCCTTCCGAAGAGCTTACTACTCCCACTTCTCTCTCCTTCTAGGGCTGAACCATGTAGGGTGCTAGGGGGAGCATGGGGCTTGGGCAGAGAAGGGAGAGTGCTTGGGCAGGATTCCTTATGGCTGCTTTAAAAAAAAATCCGTTTGTCTAATGTCTATGCGTTGTGCCCATCGCCACAGTATCTGAGCATCTACCTAACGCTCCTTTTCTTTCCTGGCATTGCAATTAGCAGAGATCTTCTGCAGGATCTGAGCACCTCAGTTAAAATAATCTTTGCCTTGGGACATGCTGGTTTCCCCATCAGCTCAGGAGCTGGCCTGAACCCACAAAACTTGGGGCCTGATCCTGCTAGATGCTGAGCCCCTGCAAGTGAAGGGTGCTCAGCCTCTGCCAGAATGGGGCTCCTGGGGAGTTGGGCAGGGATGGTATCATTAGAAAGTCCCTTTTGTACTTTTAGCTTAGGCTACTGAGAGCTGCATTCACATCCTCTTCCGCAGCTCTCCGTTGCTATCGTTACCTTGGTATTAGCTCTGCGTGCCTGTGGGCTGGTGTATGTACACAGCACCTCAGAAGGCCTGTGCCTAGAGATAATGCTGCTCGAGAGAGAGTTCAAAGCCGGGCAACTTGGGTTTGTTGTTACAAAGAGAAGCTCTTTCCCCCTCTTTCCTCCCCTCAGAAGCCTTGTAAATCCCTGGTTTAAGCTGCCATGAGTTAATTCTGTTTGCTCTAGACTCCTGCTCACTACATTTCCAGAGCTCAGCGCTGGCAAAGCATGGCCGTGTGTGCCTAGAGCTGCTGAGAGCTGGCTTGAAGCATTGGCCTCTCAGTGCCCAGCTACAACTCCAGCAGTGCAAACATCCTCCCAGCCGTGCCCCGAAAGCACCAGCTGGAATGCTAGCAGCGTGAGCTGGGCGTGCTGCGCAGGACCCCAGCTTCCCCACAGCCGTGCCCTGCCAGTCACTGCTGAGCCTTCAGGAACACAAAGCCAGCACCACTCTATGTAGGAACAGGAAAAATCCCCTCAGGCAGCCTTGAACTTTGCTCTGGCCGTCTTGTCCGGTTTGAGCCAAATGGGAACGCGGGGGCTGAGGTTACCCTTATACCAGTTATTCCAGTTGCGGTGCAGCCAAGAGGAGGAGCAGCCAGCCCTGTTATATATATATATATATATATATATATGTGTGTGTGTGTGTGTGTGTGTGTGTGTGTGTGTGTGTGTGTGTGTGTTGGAGGGAGACATCTGGTGGGTGGGGGGAGAGAGAGAGGATGCGTTCACTCAGGTGGATCTGGAAGCTTCGTTAGCTAATGCTGGGAAGGGAGGAATGGGAAAAAAAATCTCTCTCACATGAACAAGCATGAGCCTGGGCTGGGGAGATGGGGGAGGGAGGAGAGGCCAAGCAAACAGACAGGACACATGTCTTATCAGAGGCAGAGCAGTGCATGCTTCCAGGAACCCATTAAATTTTAAAGGGAATCTGCCTGGAGTGCACGTTGAGAAGGGGTGGGGAGCTGCCTTGGCTCCGTTCCCCTTCCAAGGGCTGTTGTTTGTTGTTCTCTGCTCAGAGCTGCTTTGGGTGGCATGGTCCTCGCTCAGCTCTCATTGGGAGAGCGGGGGAAGCAGCCGGCCAAGGTCTCTGCCGCTCAGGGTGGCTGGGGCCGTCAGGGATGTGAGGAAGGGGGAGAAGCTCATGAGGAGCCTGGACGAGGTTCCCTGCTAGGAGAAATGACTCTGGGTGTGTGAGAGACGGAGCGACTCCGACGGCCTGGCAGCTGCCCCCTCCATGGGAAGGTTCTCTGGGAGGGACACAGACTATGCGGGATTCCCTTTAAATCGGCCCGTGTGAGTATGGCAGGAGTGGAGGTGAAGCTGGAGGATGCCCACTCCCAGGTGCATTCCCAGGCACTGTTTCTTGCTCACGCGAGCAGTGCTGTTTCCCAGATCCCCCCTTCCCCGGCTCTGAGCACCTGCAGAGTGGGTTGCAAATCCCCTCTACCCCATCCCCCCCGCTCGGTGGCAGCAGAGGCTGAAGTGGGTGTAAGTTTCACCCTCTTTCCGCAGGTGCAAGGTTCCCTAGGTTGGGTGCTCCCAGGAGATCCCAGCCCCGGGCCTCGCCCTGGGTGGTGGCCACGTTCTAGGTCCCAGTTGACTGCGCTTGTTTATTGACTATCTTCCCTGGGGTTTGCCATGGCCCCAGGCTGGCTCTGCTTGGGAAATCTTTTCCCACCGTGATGAGTAGGGTGGCTGCTTCCTGCCTAAGGCGTTTGTATGGGCTGTGGTGGGGGTGGCTGGCCTCTCTGGGGGAAGAGAGGACTCCCTCCCACTTGGCCAGCTGGCGGCTCTCTGTGGAGAGTGGGGGTCCACCCTACTGTGGCCCATTGGCTCTCTGGAGAGGGAGCCCATCTTGAGGAGAACCAGGAGCCCCGTGTGTGTGCCCGGTGGCTATGTGGGAAGGGGCCCATGTTGATCAGGAGCCTCCCACATGGGCCCACTTGCTCTCTGGGATAGCAGGACCTCCCTCCTGTGGATTAGTCCAAGGGCTTTCTTGGGAGCAGAGGAGGCATAGGCTGGCTTGTTGCGGCACCCAGAGCTGCCTTGCAAACAGGTCTGGAGCATTGACTCAGCATCTCCGCTGGCCCCTCTCCCTTGCTTTCTCCCCAGGTCCCAATTAATGGATTCTGACATGGATTATGAGAGGCCAAACGTAGAAACTATCAAGTGCGTCGTGGTTGGGGACAACGCGGTGGGCAAGACCCGGCTCATTTGCGCCCGCGCCTGCAATGCCACGCTGACCCAGTACCAGCTTCTCGCCACCCACGTGCCCACAGTCTGGGCCATTGACCAGTATCGTGTTTGCCAGGAGGTGAGTGACATCTGCCTCGCGGGCGGGACTGGTGCTGACGGGGCTGGGGGGACCGTAGCTGTCACAGGACACCCCTCTCTTGGAGCATGGTGCAGACGGGCTGTCCAACAGGGCAGGGCACTATCATGATTGCAGTCCACCCTCCCAAGCCAAGTAAAGTCTCAGCCCAGGGCATTCTTCCCCTGCCTGGGGTCAGCAGTGTCATTAACTCCCCTTTAATGTCCTACCTCCAGGGGGAGAGGGGAGCTAGCTAATTCTACCCCCTGCCCTGGAAGGCGGCTGACCTTTTCTGTTCCCTCAGGTGCTGGAGCGCTCCCGGGATGTGGTGGATGATGTCAGTGTGTCCTTGCGACTCTGGGATACCTTTGGGGACCATCACAAAGATAGACGCTTCGCTTACGGAAGGTAAGGTGGCAAACTGGTCTTCCCTGTGGGCCTAGGAACTAGAAGGAGAAAACGCATGAAAGGGCAGGTGGGGAAGGAGGGCTGGCTTCCATGCCAGTAATGTGCATTGCGCCCCTGGGGAAGGGGAGGCTGATTCCTGTGCGGGGGGGTGTGCATTGCACCATGAACGGGGGTGGAGGGCTGGCTTCCATACAGGGAGCGTGCATTGCACTCGTGGGGTGGCGGGGGAGACTGGCTCCCCGTCTAGCCGTAGATAAGCGTAGGGTGCAAATTGTACAAGTCAGTAATAGGTCACATTTTATTGAGTTTGAGGTTGGTGAAACACACCCACAAAGTTTATTTAATACAGACATCTATCGCTGAAATCATAGAAAAATGAAAGCAAGATAACTATAACAACCCCCACCTCCGGATCATGCATACTTATAGCCTTAAGCTGGCACAAAATAAAGCAGTCTCCAAATGTTGACATACATGCAACCTTCTGGAGACTGGTACCAGCAAGAATAGAAGAAAAAGTAAGGAGAGGTCACCACAAGACAACTCGTTCGTACTCAGGCTTCCGCCATGGTCATCCCAGATGTCCCAAGTGGGGCTTGGTCGAATCATCTTTTATACACATTTTCCTGTTTCATTCCACATGTGTCCGGGACCATATTTGATCAGGTTTCAGCCCCTGCCCATGAGTGATATTCCGGCTAGCCATAATTCAACTTCCCGCAGTTAATACCTTGGTTACGTCAATTAATGTCCCAATGTGGTTATTCCATGGTTACATATACCCCCAAACATCCCTAGAAATCCATTCCTTCAACCTTCTGTGGTGTACTTTTCAGCACAAGCTACATATTGCAAGATGTTGCTAAATCTTCTAACCTTACATTAAGCAGTCTTGCTGTCTCCTGGCTAGACTATCAAAACTACTAACAGGCCCACAATACCTCAGCTTATGGCCAAGCCTGCCTTAGTGGTTATCCAGATTCTTATGTTTCTCTACTTGCATGTTTTGCATTACAGCTCTAATAGCTGCTGTTTCACTATTTTAAGGCATTTTAAAGCACAGGATATATAATTTAATCTTGCATCCTCAGCTCAGGTCTGGGTTTACAGGTCAACACCATGCAGGGAACCAGTGTTTCCTCCTGGTGCTGATCCCTTGTGCAGGGAGTCTGCCTTGCACTTATGCACCTGTGCAGGGAGGTGCATATGCCTGACTCCTGTATGGAATGAGTGCATGGTCCCTGGGGGACAGAATTGTAACGGAACCCTGCCTCTTCTCCACTCTCAGGTCTGATGTCGTGGTTTTATGCTTCTCCATTGCTAACCCAAACTCCCTGCACCATGTTAAGACCATGTGGTACCCAGAGATCAAGCACTTCTGCCCCCGAGCACCTGTCATCCTGGTGGGCTGCCAGCTTGACCTTCGCTATGCCGACCTGGAAGCCGTCAATCGAGCCAGACGACCCTTGGCCAGGTAGAGATTGGGATAAAGCTGCGTACAGGATGTCAGGGCAGTCAGGGCAAGCCCAAGGGGACATGTATTGGTTACCAGGGAGCAGACGACCGCTTGCAGAGAGACGAGGCAGCAACATCCTCCAGATGGACCCAGGCTGTGAAATCTGCAATACAGAGCAATTCTCTTGGGGGCACGTCTGTGTGAGAGGAACAGAGAGGGAGATGGGAGGCAGAGAGGAAGAATGGGAGAAAGGAGGGAAGGAATAGGGGATAGCGAGGAGGGGAGAAAAATAAGATGAAGAGAGAGCCAAGGTGGCATTGGTTGACCCATGAGTATGATGTTCCTGGCCCCAGCAGCCTGCTATGCCCGGGGGAGTTCTATGTTTGCCACTGCACAGGGCCTTATGCTTCCCCATGCTGTACCTCTGCGCAGTCCCCTTGCTATGTGTTTCCAAGGTCACTGGTTCTCTGAGCAGCTCTTACTGTTGTTCCCCACCCTTCTCTGTTCCAGGCCAATCAAACCCAATGAGATTCTGCCACCAGAGAAGGGGAGGGAGGTGGCCAAGGAGCTGGGCATCCCCTATTATGAGACCAGCGTGGTAGCCCAATTCGGCATCAAGGATGTCTTTGACAACGCCATCCGGGCTGCCCTTATCTCCCGCCGGCACCTGCAGTTCTGGAAGTCCCACCTCCGCAACGTCCAGAGGCCGCTGCTCCAGGCCCCTTTCCTGCCTCCCAAGCCACCCCCACCCATCATCATGGTCCCAGACCCCCCTTCCAACAATGAGGAGCACCCGGCCCACCTGCTGGAAGACCCACTGTGTGCAGATGTAATCCTAGTGCTGCAAGAGAAGATCAAAATCTATGCCCACAAGATCTACCTCTCCACCTCCTCCTCCAAGTTCTATGACCTGTTCCTGATGGACCTGAGTGAGGAGGACCAGCAGGGGGTGGCTGGGGGCAGTTCCGGGGCTGCCATCTCCACCGCCGCCACCGAGCGGACGCTGCACCAGGAGGAGAGGCACCACGGGCGCGACTTCCTCCTCCGAGCCGCCAGCTTCGACATCTGCGAAAGTACCGAGGAATTCAGCTCCAGCCAGCATCCACCGTGCCTTAGAGCCTCCACTAGCGATGGGATCCTGCGAGGCAACAGCTACGAGAAAGGGCAGCGCGGGCTGAGACGGGGGAGGATCCTGTCCTCCTGGAGCCGTGCCTTCGTCAGCATCCAGGAGGAGATGGCCGATGACCCCCTGACCTACAAGTCCCGGCTCATGGTGGTGGTGAAGATGGACCCTTCCATCCAGCCGGGTCCCTTCCGGGCGGTGCTCAAGTACCTGTACACGGGGGAGCTGGACGAGAATGAGCGGGACCTCATGCACATTGCCCACATCGCTGAGCTGCTGGAGGTCTTCGACCTCAGGATGATGGTGGCCAACATCCTGAACAACGAGGCGTTCATGAACCAGGAGATCACCAAAGCCTTTCACGTCAGGAGGACCAACCGTGTGAAGGAGTGCCTGGCCAAGGGGACTTTCTCTGGTACGTCCCAGGGAGTTCCCTGTTGGCGCGATAGCTGTGGGGGACTAGACTGCTCAGGTGATGGGGGTTCACTCACCAGTGAGGAGGAGCCTGGGGCTCAGGGGACTGGGTATGGCGCGGGGAGCCTGAGTCTGGTCTGGGTCAGTCGTGATTGAGAGTTGACACCATCTGATGGCTGTCCTGTGAGCAAGTAGGTGCATCTCAATCCAGTTCCTGGATAGACGTCTGTATCTCAGCTGCCGCTCATGGGATCCCTTGTTAGCAGTCTCAGAAAAGGGACCCAAGGACTGAGTGGGCCGTGGAGACTGAACTCTGAGGCTTAGCCATGCTCCCTCCAGAAAAGGGCTGAGGCACGTTAATGGGGCAGCTTCCAGCGCGGCTGCCCAGGATGGTGATGTGCTACCGATAAACAGGCTGTCACTCTTCAAGGCTGTCCAGCCCAGCCTTTTACTACGGCTTCTGGAGAGCTTCCAGTGCAGATTTTATGCAATTGTGATGCCATAGTTTCTTTCTCCCAGAAAGCCCTAGCTTGAGCATCTGGTTTCCTGCAAAATTTCTGCCCTCCAGCCAGTTTTCCAGCTCTGGTTATTTAAACCAGAGCAGCTCGAGCGACTTAGTTTCCACTTGTTCTGGATTATGTAGAATTATCCCCTTTCATGATGGGAAACCCACCATTTATGGGACATTCCTGGGTCCTGAGATCCCTTCCAGGGCTTCTGAAACCACATCCCAGTATGACGTTGCCATGATATTCTGGTGCCGTGTCATCACGCTTTGTCATGACATCATGGTAAGATGTTATGACATTTGACGTAAATGTCCCAGCATCACCCTGGCTGAATTTGTTCCATTCAGATAAACCAAGGTCACATAAGTAGCCAGTAGTTCATCTGAATTAGACCTCGGGTTCTGGGAAGACAGCGTGGTCCTGGGGATAGGGAACCAAGAAAGGTGGCTTCTTCCACTCTCAGGTCTGCCAAGGTTTGGTTTGCGGGCGTTTATCCTTTTGTGCCTTTGTTTCCCCACCTGTAAAATGGGAGTTGTGATACCTGTGTAGAGCACGCTGAGAACTGTGTCTAAAAGGCCCTGGCTCGGTGGTATGTGTTCTGCCTGGCTTTGTTCCAAGCCCTCCCACAGGATGCTCACAAGCAGGCAGAAAGGAGAAAGATGCTGGAGATGGGAAAACCTTTTTGAGTGTAGTGTCCAGAGACTTGGCTACTCCTGGATTGTTCCCCGGAGTGACTGCCTCTTCTGGGCCTGCAGGTGCAGCCTCAAAGTTATATCCCTGCTGGGTTTCTTGTAGGGAGGGGCAGGGATGCTGGCTGAGGCTGCCCCACACACGGGGGGGCGGTTGACAGGCTGCGAGCTCCTTCCTTGATGGACGCCCCTTTACTTGTTTGCAGATGTCACCTTCATCCTGGACGACGGTGCTATTAGTGCCCACAAACCCTTGCTCATCTCCAGCTGCGACTGGATGGCTGCTATGTTCGGGGGTCCGTTTGTGGAGAGCTCCACCCAAGAGGTGAGGAGGGCGGCAGCGAACGCCCGTGGCAGGGTTGGGATTTGCCTTCTCTTCCTCTCCCTCTCCCTCCCTGCAGCCCAGCCCGGTGCTGCCGAGAGTCCTAGAGAAGGGGACGCAGCCTGCATCTTGCTCCATGCAGCACTTGAACAGCCATTCTGATGAGCAGGCACTTCCGCTGCCTGCATTGCTGTAGTGGTATCCCAGAGGCCCAGAGCTACAGCATTAAGAGAAAAGAGAGAGAGAGAGAGAGAGAGAGAGAGGAAAAAAAGCCTGAGTGCCTTTTGCACTGACTCAGTGCTTTTCCTCTCTCTAGCCAGGGCCCATGGGGCAGAAGGGGAGGGAAGCCAAGATTTCACAGCAAGCAGTGACTGGATGGGGTCAAAGGGAAAAGTTCCCCGGAGCAGGAGGAGTCTGGGCAGGGGGAAAGGGACGTTCGGGAGGGCAAAGGGGAGTTCCTGAGACTGAGATCTCTCCATTACACATGCGTCCCTCTGTGCCACTCTGACAGCATAAAGTAGCCTTGAAGTGAGTGGGAATGGTCCCCCGAGATCCCCCTTGCACAGCTGTAGAACTCGTGGAAGGACTCTGCTCCCAGCCCCCAGCAGAGTGGGTGGCCGGAGTGCCGTGCACTGTGGCTGTTCTCTGCTCCCCAGGGCCCACAGGGAGCGAATGTGTTCTAGCAGCCTTGGGGCCACTCTGACTTACACAAGGGGCCAGACAGGGCCCCAGAACAGCTGTAGGATACAGGAAGTGCAAAGGGGGCTGAAAGCCCATCCTCCCTCTTCCTCCCTAAGCACAGGAAGGGAGTAAATGAGAATCAGGCCCAAGCACTTTTCAGGACCATTGCCCACACTGTGCATGGCCTGATTGAGAACTAGAAGTCTGAAGAGACGAGGAAAAGCTCAGACAAAGGGGGTGGGGGTGCAGTCAGACAAAGGGTCGGTCAGAAAAAGGTGCTTGTACAGACAGACATGGACGGTTCAGGGGGTGGCGCAGTGGGCATTTGCGCCAGTGCAGCTTATCCTGCTTGGCCACGGACAGCTGAAATCCCCAGTGCGGACAAGGAGGGGTGGGTGCAGCCAGGCCACAGAAAGACCGGGCAGGTGTGATTGAACGAGACAGATTCCAGCTGCAGGGGGGCTGGGGAGGGGCAGTGTGTGCCTCCCCAAGCACTGGGAGCGTGGGGCAGGGCACAGAGCCTGCACCCCTGTGGAAGGTAACCCTGTCTGTGTCCACATCCCTCCTGCACAGGTGGTGTTCCCTTACACCAGTAAGAGCTGCATGCGGGCTGTTCTCGAGTACCTGTACACCGGCCAGTTCAGCTCCAGCCCGGACCTCGACGACATGAAGCTCATCATCCTGGCCAATCGGCTGTGTCTGCCGCACCTGGTGGCTCTCACAGGTAACTTGGGGTGATGCGAGAAGGGCCTGTGGTCAGGCAGCACCCAGGGCAAGCCAGGCTTTGTCCCCCACAACCACATCCTAAATCAGGGAATAGGAATCGGGGGGAGGGGGGTTCTGTGACCCTAACTTACAGCTAGAAATGAATCTGAATGATCGGGGGGGGGGGGGGAAGAGGAGGGTGCTGGAGTCACTGCTTCCTGTGGAGAAGGCAGCAAAAGCTGGGATGTGACCATTTTATCTGGAGCTCCTTCTTCCAGCAGTGAGTGAAGGGACCCAGAGGCCCTCCCTAATCGGGGACTCCATACACCCATCTCCATCGGAAGGGATGGTGACTTAGGGAGACAGGCTTTGGGGTGCTCCTGACAGCTTTCCAAGGTTCATCCCAATGCAGGTTGAACCCGAAAACCAGAGTCCAGTAGGACAGCCTGACAGCGCTTGTTTATGTAAGGGAGTTTGGACCCCGTGAGCATGGGCTGGCTTGGGGAAATCACTGCTATTCAGAGGCATGACAAACTCAGTGCGAAGTCTCCCACTAGCTGCAGCATGTCCGATGCACCCTGCTGGATCTGTCACCCTGACCGGTCTCACACAGGTCCAGTGGCTTGGTGCTGGTGGTAAAGCCGGCCGGAGGGCAACACAGGTCCAATTGCCTGAGTGGTTGTCTGTAGAATGGGCCAGAGGATGACATGGGTCTAGTGGTTTGGGGTGTTGGCTCTAGAGCCGGCCAGAGGGTGACACAGGTGCTGTGGGGATGTGTTGGTAGAACTGATGGAGTTCAGCATGGGTCCAGTGGCATGGTGTGTTGTCTGTAGAGCTGGCCAGAGGATAACAGGTGTCTGATGGCTTGGGGTGTTGGCCGTGGCCAGAAGATGACAGGTCCATTTTCTAACAACTTCTGAGGCTTCAAGATCTGTTTTCATTCCCCATTGAAACAACCCCCCAAACCTTCTGAACATTTTGACCCAATGAAATTGGGTCAAAATGTCTGTTTTCAGATTGACACGGTCAGGTTTTCAGTTTGGAGCTTGCACTCTCTCTCTGGTCAGAGTCTGCCTTGAGGATTTGTTATAGGGAGACTTAGTGCAAAGCAAGCTGGGGATGTCTGTGTGTGAATCTACAGTGCTCTGGTTTGCCACGCACTAGAAGATCCATAGCGTGCTTTGACCTACTGCTGTTTCAAACAGTGCCCAGCTGCAGGCTCCACCTGGCCAGTTAGCTCATGGCAAGCTAGTGCACTGTAGATTTACACCCTTTTGCCATGCACTAAATCTGTGTCCCCCCGAGTAGATGAGCCCTGAATCTCAGCAACCTGCAAGTAAAAAAATGTCACAATAGAGACGTCTCCGTGAAACATTTTGTCTTCGACAAAACAGCACATTTAGACTAAAATCCTGTTAGTCATAAATGTTCCGACCAGCCGGAGTTATTTGTCCACACTAGGTGCATAGCCAGGATAAGCCCTCTGATGATAGCGTTTGTGTCACAGAGCAGTGCTGGGAGACGCCCCCTAATCCCCCTGTGTGTGTGTTACAGAGCAGTACATGGTGGCGGGCCTGATGGAGGCATCACAGATGTTGGTGGATATCGATGGGGACGTCCTCGTGTTCCTGGAATTGGCGCAGGTATGAGTTGCTCATTTCTGGGTAGTTCCAAGGCTGCCCTGTGGCTTTTCATGGCTCGCTGGTTATGGCTCTTGCTGCATTCACAGGAGGATGAGAACTGAAGGAAGGAAAGGCCAGGAAAATGGAGTGGTGCTAGACAGAGAGCTTTTGCAAGCAGTAACTTCATGCTCCGCTATGAGCCCATCAAGTCTTGCACGCTACCACAGGGCCAGGTTGGGTCGCCGGCTGGATGGGAGACCTGTAGGGACACTGGACTGTGCACGAAGTGGTGCTGGTGGAACTCTTCCATCAGTACGGAATCCAATGGCTCCCACTGCCGCCTTTCAAACAGGATGTGAAAGCAACATTCTGACCTCTTGTGGTCATAGAAAACCCTAATGCAGGGTGTCCAAATTCCAGCGTGGGTAACTGCCTGTCGCATTTCCAGTGGGATGCCATATCCTCCTCCACTTCTCTTAAGGGCTCTGCGGTTAGCCGTGCATTGATAAACGACGCTGCCTTCTGCCCCAGAGGTGGCTGCACTGCAGTGGCGGTAGTTTGTAAGACAGGTGATGTCCCCTTGCAGGTATTGCGCTGGTGCTCATAATGGTCTCTCTCTCTCCCAGTTCCACTGCGCATACCAGCTTGCAGACTGGTGCCTTCATCACATCTGCACCAACTACAACAATGTCTGTCGGAAGTTTCCCCGGGATATGAAGGCCATGTCAGCAGGTCAGTGCTAGCTACTGCCCTCCGCATCACACACCAGCAGAGTGGAGTACAGCAGGGAGGGACAGTGGGGTCAGCCGTAAGAGGCCCAGGTTGGGGTAGCCAGGAGAGCACTGCCCTGTACCCTGGGAAGGGGTAGTAAGCTCAGTGTTGTGTGCACTTGCCACTGCAGGGCTTGGTGGGATGCCACCTCCTCTGGTTGTGTTGTTAACATGCCCCTGTGCTGTCTCCCCCTTCAGAGAACCAGGAGTACTTTGAGAAGCACCGCTGGCCACCGGTCTGGTACCTGAAGGAAGAGGATCACTACCAGCGGGCCAAGAAGGAGCGCGAGAAGGAAGACTACCTCCACCAGAAACGGCAGCCCAAGAGGAGGTGGCTTTTCTGGAATACCTCCTCCTCCCCTTCCTCATCAGCAGCCACAGCCTCCTCCTCCTCCTCTTCGTCCTCCTCCTCCTCCTCGGCTGTGGTTTGACAGCCCCCCTTGCCCTCGCTCCAGTGTCCCTGTGAGAAAGCGGCAGCCGACTGACCCGTACCAGCATCTGGTCCACCAAGCTTGGAGTAGACACCACCAGCTAAGCCCTTCAGTGGAGAATGTTGGAAGAGTCTCCTTGGTAGAGTGGGCACATGCCATACAGGGGGGCTCAGGACCTTGAGTCCCTGGATCCCCTTAGGAGTTGTCCAGGGTCATGATCTCTGCTGTAGTTGCTCTGGCTGGAGACAAGGACAGGGTGGTTGTTAGAGCAGGCCCCCACAGGTGGGTTGCTGGCGCGCCGAAGGCTTTGCAGAGACTCATCAGCAGGAGAACCTCAGTGTTACCGGAGCGTGAGCTTTCTTTTGTTTTAAAAACAATATTCTACAAGGAGAAAAATGAAATTCCTTCGGGTTCTGCTTTTGTTTTTTAACTGGAGGTTGTGTCTTGTTTTGTCCGATGGCGACTCTCTCCTCCTCACCCCTGGGACATTTCAAACCGCAGCAAGAACATGCCCTGAGATTTCCGCTGGGGCTCGTTTGACAGGGAGCAGCCTGTCTCTCTTTGCACTTACCTGCCTGGCTCTGGCCTCTGGAACATTTGCTTAGGCAGGATGCATCTCCTGGGACCAGTCTAAGCCCGTACAACCTTCCAGGAAAGCCCCATGGACACCTAAGCAGATTCAGCCTAGGAATCAGTCTCCCTTTGCTGCAGATGGAGAGTATATTCACAAAGCAGCCAGCTCCTCTACTGACTGAGAACCCCACCCCAGTCCTCTGCCTTCCTTCCTGCTTAGTGAGCTCTCCCGGGAGGATCTTGCATTTAACAATCCCAGCTGGGGTCGGCTGTGGGTTTAGCCAGGGCCAGGTGGAGAGCTGGGGAGGATGAGCTGAGAAGCGGCCTATCCAGAGGACTGTTTTTGGACAGGCTGCTTCTGCAGCCATGTGGGACTCCAGCCTCCAACTTCTTTTTTAAAGACCCCTCACACACACACACAGCCCCAACTCCCATTGGTTGGGATTTTAGACCTGAAGGCTCTGTTGTAATAAATGGTATTTTAAAGACCAGCATGGTCCCTGTGTGTTTGGAAGGAAGCAGGTGCTGCTTGGGAAGGCAGGGCCTGCCTGCCACTGTGAATCTCAGTCCTGACTGATCGCTCCCATGCCCCCACTGAGCCAAACACACACCCCGCCAAGCCATGGACTGGTTGGAGGACATTTAAGGCAGGGCACCTGAGCTCCACCACTCACATGAAATGGTTTAAGAGCAGAGCCGTCAATCAACCTCACACAGGCAAAGTTCCCATTGAAGTCAGCAGGAGTTTTGCTCGAGGTCTGCGTAATACTATTTAGCAGGATCCATCCATAAAGGCACAGAGCAGTGATTTGCCCTCAGCCATATGCTGAATCCAAATCAGGCATAAAACTCTGTGTTAAGGAGCCAGCCTCTAGTCTGGTGCCCTCTCCAACTGAGCGTGGTGCCTCAGGGCATGGAGTCGGGAACAAGGCAAAGGGAGAGAACATGTGTGCTTTGGCAGGGTCATCTCTTTCTGAAAGAGGGCATCAGCAACCTGTTCTGGCCCTCCCTAGCAGGTGTTAAAGGAAGAGTTGTCCTACACAGCAGCTTTGGAGGATGCTAGTTTCATATACAGGTGTCTTGAGGTATCTTTTTTTTTTTTTTTTTAAATACACACTTAGGTGGGGTTACTCTGCTCCCCACCAGAGGGCAGGGACAGTTGCAGAACAGTGTGCATTTTACACTCAGTGCCCCACCTGGAGCAGAGGGCCAGTTCCACTGCTATGAGTCATGTCCACCTCCACAAGGTTGGGCTACACCCGAGCAATAACTGACAAGGGAGGTGATAGGGAATGAGGAATTTGGGTCTGATCCAACAGCCATGCATTCAGGGGGAGCCTTTCCATTGGTTTCCCTGCTTGTTGGATCAGGTCATTAGCTTTAATGTTGCTGGTGACTGCTAGAATGGAGTCAGGGAGCTCTGAGGGCAACAATCCTGTTTATGTGCTTTGGCAGCATGATTTAACCACCGCGACCTAGGAGGTGGGCAAGGGCAGGATGGGGCTGCCCATTCCCTCTCTGTACAAAGGGTCAGTTATTCCTTTGCTGGTCGGTCCCCTCCCTGCAAGGGGCACTTATCTTTTGCCCACTTGATGTGCACATCTGCTTCCACCTCCCATCAGTTAAGACCCTCTTCAGCATCTGCCCAAGGCAGTGCTTTGTGCACAGGAAGAAAAAAAGTCAACCCTACGCCCGCTGGCATGCTAGCCTTAGGAGCCAGCCTCTCCCTCTGCAAGGATGGGGAAGTCGGGGGTGAGGGGGGTACAGAACCCAGATCTCACCCTCTGGTTGTGTCTCATTAGAGACATGCCAACCTTTCCTTGGAAGCCAGACCTGCGTTAAGCTCCACAGGGTGCAGTTTCTCTACCACCTAGCTTAGTGAAGATGCAGCGATTTATTAAGGGAGCATCAGTGCTGGCTTTGATGCCACACAAACCTATCAAGGAGGCCCCACTCCCACCCCCAGCTGCCGAAAGCTTATTACAGTGGATGACTTTGCTTCTGCCAGGCAAACATTGGTTTTGACACAAAACAAGGTGGGTTTGGGGCAAGTGCCCCTGAAGGTCTGATTCTCCTTTGCCATGCACCTGGTGTAATTTACAGCTGTGCCACATGGGTGTCAAATGTCATATGAAGGTCATTGGTTAGTGGAGAGAGGAGAGATGCAGATACCCAGGAGCAAGAGTTTGCTATGCTGTGGTTACTGAAGGGGAAACCCAGTGTGGGAGGATCATAACATAAGCCACAATGAACTGTGTGGACCAGATGATGTAAACGTGTGATTTGAGCTATGTAGATACACACCAGCTCGATCTCCATTGAAACCCAGACCACTAAGTCAACATTGTGGCTGAAGGCTGCAGGCGGGGAAGAATGAGAAAAATTTTAGCGTATAAAAAAGTTTATTCCTTCATACGAGTCATGTATAAACTGGAAATATTTAAAAAAAAACTGGCTGGGCCAGAGCTCTGTATAAACAACCACACACAGGAAAAAGGAAAAAAAAACAATCCTATTTTTATATTACCTTTTAAGTTAATATTTACATTTAAAATTCCTAATAAATACATAAATATGGCATCTACTTTTGCTTCTTGTTTTAAGCACAGCTTTAAAACCCAGGGAGGGATTTGGTCAGGGAAGGGGAGGGTACTTTTGACATTCAGGCATGAATAGCCTCCATCTTTTCCATGAGATGCTGGAGGCGAGGAAGTGACTGCTGTCCAATCTGCATGCGGAGCAGAGGCCTGCTAACAAGGTGGATAGAGACCGGCCTGCAGGCGCCAATCTGGCTTGTTGGAGGGCTGGATGGTTGCCCCTTGCAGATAGGTCAGGTTCAGCCAGCTCAGTAACTGCAGGTAATTCCAACAGCCAATAAAATTGTCCCTGAACTATGTACAAAAGATACTAGGACTGGTGACCGGACAGTGCGTCCCTGTGCATCTGATAGGGGAGGAACACATGTTTAACTTCACAGCCCCTTGTGAGGTAGGGCAGTGCTATTATCCCCATTGCTCAGAAGGGGAATGGAGGTACAGAGGACTCAACCAAGGTCCCACATGAAGTCTGGCAGAGCAAGGATGTGAACCCAGGTCTCCTGAGTCCCATGTAGTGCTCTAATCACTGAGCCATCATTCCTCTCTGCTGGGATTTGGCATCTTCTAAAAGACAATACCCCTGGATCACAGTATCAGTACCAATAGGGTAGATAGTTATTTGCCCCTCACTCCAGTAAAGTCCTCAGGTTTTAGGTATTAGATGGTCTAACCCTACCTCTACAGCAAATAAAACGGGTATCTACAGCTAAAATGTACAGCAGGTATCAACTGACCCAGGAACCAATTAAAACCTGCCCGTCACAGATGGAGGTAGAGGCTCTGGCCAGCTGGCTGAGGCTTGTCAAGTTTTCTAGAAGGCTAAAGCATCCAGCAGCAGCAGGAGGTATAGCATTTAGTCAGAGCTTTCAGAGGTGGCCCTGAATGACAAACATGCCAGCTTGGCTATTGGCAGCTGGAGGGAACTGCAACAGGCAAAGTCCCTGCAGTTGGAAAGATCCAGGCGATGCCAATACCCACCGGGGTAAGATTCCAGTGGTGCTCCACAATAACGTATTAGCAGAGTCATTGCAACAGAGAGTGTTACAAGGAAATCCCAGCCTGGATGTCGGACAGTAACTTAGATTCTGTCATTCAGAGGAAGAACCTGTGGTTTGTTCAACAGCTTTTGCAGCATCACTCTTCCTAGAGGGCTTGCAAGGCTCTTTTGTCTCTAGAAGACAACCAACTCCCCCAGCCCAGCTGGTATCTATCAAGGATGCCTTACTCAGGAGCAGCCCAGGGTATATCCAGGATTTCAGAGGTATTTATAGTTCTGGCTTGGAGAGAAGCAAGGCCATCCCACCCTGTTCCTCAGTTTAATTCTTCTTCTTCTTCTTCTTCTTCATAAAGGCCAATAAGCTTGGAGCAGATAATGTCTGCGACGCCCTTGAGATCAATCTTGTCTAGTGTCTCCAGTAGCTGGTTGACAGAAGCTCCTACTCCTGCTTTGTTCAGCCAGGTGCATAACATCTGGTAATGCGGCTCCTGTGAGTACTTGTCACTCCTCTCTGCGATCTCAATCTCGTTCTCTGTGAGGAGGAGGGCTCTCCCAAACCGTCTCCAGTCCTTGAAGGGCACTTCTTGAGTGAAGGTGTCGAAGGAGCACCGCAAAGCTGGGGGAGAGCCAAGGCACAAGCACCCCATGAGAACAGGGTAGATAGGGACCCTGGCCATCTGTTCTGGTAGCTTCCATATCCCATCATGCCACACTAGACCAGCTACTCTCATATCCCCATCAAACACTGGATGTAACTCCACCCATACTCATTGTGCAATATTATCCCATGGGAGAAGCAGGGAGATTTCTTCCTGACCCCACCTCCCCCCAGTAATCAGATCATGCCCTGAAGCATGGGGATGATTCACTTTTGTTGCTATTAAGCATGTTAAAGGGTTAACTCTATCCCTTTTAAAGGAAAAAGTTATTTGCCTCAAAGAGACTATACAAAATGCCAGTCACCCTCCCCACCTTCCCCCCCTCCCCACTTCTTCCCTGGCCTATTCCCCATGTGGCTGTGAAGATCACTGGGACACAGATTTTGGGCCCCAGTTAGTTATCCCCAAGCTATAGGACAGTCAGGAACACACAGGGGAAGGATAAGCCCCACTAAGGTTCCCTTTCTCTCAAGGGATTCTGTGTCTGCCAGGCCGAGGGGACTTTTATCCAGAACTAGCAGAGGTTGTGTCAGTCTCCCCTTGAGAAATGGCTTATCCCATGAAGGGAAAGTTCATAGAAGACTTGTCTCCTCCCAAGTTTTTCTGACCAAAAAATTTGCAAGTTCCCATTTCTATTCTCTGTCCTCCCCTCCCCGTTTCTATGCAAAGAAGAGGGAGAAATCAAACCAAAACCCAAAATGAAAGTTTGTTTAGATCCATTTCAGCTAAAAATATTAAGTGAGAAAAAAAATTTAGCAAAAAGTTTTTTGAAGCATTTTGACCAGCTCTGTTTTTAAGCTAGGGGGCAGGGGGAAGGGAGGGGGGGCATGGTAGCACTCAGAAGGCACCCATCGAGGCTACAACACATCCCACGGAGGCCCAAAGCACTATAACAGACCACCCCAAACACTTACTTTCTATTGGGTCCTTTCCTCTCCCTGGAACCAGTTTCTTCCTCCTGCTTGCCATTTGAGATGCTGGGTTTCTCTGCAACACATGGGAAGATGACAACACACCTCCGTTACCATAGGCAACAGGCTGACACATGGAAAGATCCCTATGGGGCAGGTCTGAGCCTCTGGGCACAGCTGCTCTGGATTGCCAGGATCTCCTCCATCCCAGGGTTACTGGGCTGGATTCTCAGACTGAAGCCCCCAGCAGCCTGTAATCTAATGCACACTGAGGTCACCAGCTACCAGTAAGCAGCAGCAAAAAGGGGACTTTCCTCTTCTCCCCTGGCTGATGCCGAGTCATGCAGGAGATTTTATGCTGAGTAGTCTGCCCTTCCTGCAAGACTCTTCAGTTAAAACTACTGTACAAGGATCATCTGAACCTTCTTAGCAGTGATATGCTGGGACCCCTAACCTGGGGCATGGGGAACAGCTCTGCCACTCCACAAGAGGAGGAAAAGAGCCATGACCCTGCTCATGACCCATGGTATCTGTGCAGAGCATTCAGCACCCCATGGTTACAAGCCTTCTGCTCAGCCCGGGATATTGTTAAGTGCTGCAGGCAGCAGACCCTGCAGTTCTTCACTTCTTCCACATGCCATAAGAGACCAGGCCTGGCTGGGAGAACCTGCATTGCTAACCCTCATCACTCCTTCCCTGGCCAGGAGAACTAGATCAGCCAGTCCCGCAGGGCAGGGACAGGCCTTGGAGACTGAAATCACTTGATCCGTAGACTCCTGCTAGGGCACTCTGGCCACAGGCACCTAGTCCCCATAGAGGCAAAGACTGAACTCGTAATCTTCAGCTCTCAAGAAGCTGCTTGGTTAGAAGAGAAATTTGCACCAGGTCAGATGTTAAAAAGGGACTGAGATCGACCTGATTACATCTTAGATCAGGTACATGCAGTAAGGGCACATCAGAAAGTTACCTCCTGCTTGGGGGCACTGTCTGCTGCAGATAGAGCCGTAGTCTCACATTGGCTATTCTTCCTTACTGCTTCTTTTGGGTCTGACACAGCCAGCAACCCATGCTGGGAATCCTGATCTAACTGCTCATTCCGCCTGTTGTCCTGAGTTGCCAGCCTCCCTCGAGTGCAGTTCCTCAGTGGTGACAGGATATGAGCCTTTGTTAAGGAAAACTAAAAGACAAACAACTCTTTAAAACCAGTAGTACCACATCTGGAGGTATCAAATTCCAAAGGATCAGGACTGTAGAGAGGCCTATTGAAGTGTTACTTCAGAAGAAGCAGATTTCAGAAGCTACCATAAAAGTTAGAGATGGACCCAATCCCCCAAATCTGGCTCTGGGCACCCAAGTTTGGTGGAGGGTTGGAATGTGGTCCCAGAGCCTAAACTATGAAATACTGGCCAACCTGAGAATCTCTAATCTGGAAGTGGGGTCTCCAACCCCTCTGCATTTCTGCTAGGGTGGGTAGAATCTAAACTCCCCTCAGAGACTAAACCAGACTGTCCATCTGTGACGGATTTACAGCTGGAAGAGGCCTGCTTTCTAATCTGGGTGCAGCCAAATTCTCAGAAGACCAACTTGCAGGAGTTCAATACTTTCAGATCCATACCTCAAGCCTCACACTCCCCTCCTGGAACCCTCCCCAGCTAATCTAACCCCTAATCGTCTCATTGCCACATCTCCACTCAAGACACAAGAACAAGAGTGCTATGGGACAGACACCCCCTCACAATGATGGGCATGCCAAGTGAACAGCCTGCTGTGTTTGTGCCTGGGATGGCGGGTTCCAGGGAAGAAGGGGACGGGATGATGTTGTTTCACCACCATCATGCAAACAAGATATCAGCTTCTGTGCAGCTGTCAGCTACCTCAGAGGCCAAGCTGAAGGGGGAAAAAAAGACAACTCCCTGGCCAGAGATTGCCTTGAGTCACACAACTGCGTGAGTCCCTGCATAGCCACAGTCCCCACCCCCATAGCTACAAGAGCTTCTGGCCCAACACCCCTCACTTTCCAACAGTGAAGGAACAGGAGCCACCACCCATCCCATGCTCTTGGAAGCCCTGTGGTAGCAGCTTCCTTAGTTGGACCTATGCAGATCCCATGGGAACCTAACAGGCTCACACTTTCTGGTTACAGGCAGATCTTTGAAAGCCCAGGTAGGTAGGTAGTGAGTGAGAAAGAGTGTGTGTGAGTGACAAAGAAAGAAAGAGTAAAATCAGACTCTGATTAAACCCACTCTCCCCAGACTGCACAGCTGACCAAAGTGACTCTCACCTTGAAGCTGGGGGACATCTTTCTCGAATCACCTGGAAAAGAAAGAGGAGCTGATTAGCAGCTTTCACCCTTCCCCTTGAGCCTCCCATCTTTTCCTTGCACAGGCTCCTTGTGCAGAAGGAGGGAGAAGAGGCTTGCAGCCAAGCCTGAACTGAGATATTCCCACCCCACAGTCAAGCCATTTGAGTTCTGTTTGGCTGCTACAACCCAACCACCTTCCCCATTACACTAGGGGCAGTGGTTCTCAACCTATTTACCATTGTGGGCTGCATATGCTGCTCTTGGTGTGTTACATCACACACACACACACCCCTGAGGCGGTCATGCGGGCCGCAGCTGCATGCGGATTAGACCACAAGTGTCCTGCAGGTTGAGAACAAAGGACCAGGCTAGGGCACAGTTAAGGTTGAAAAACCCTTTCTGTTCAAAGCTGATAATTCTTCCCCCAAAGTGCTCTAAGATCCACACGCACCATCAGATAGTCCTGAAGACTGACATGCCAGCAGAGGGGAAGGGATAGAGTTTGTGGGTTCCCAAGATACAGGCCCCCCAAAATGCTGATGTGTTCTTAAAAAAACAAAAAAAACAAAAACAAAAAAAAAAAACCACACAGCTTTGCAGCCAGTCACTTTTTACTGCCTGGATTCAATGTACAACTGCCCCCCCGTGTCATATGACCCCCCCGCCCTGTGAGCATCTCTTACCTCCAGAAGATGAGTTGCGACTGTACCGGCACCACAACAAGACTGCAAGCAAGATCAATATGATGACTAGCGCTGCAATCCAAACTGCTGTCAAGCCTGCAATGCCGCCTGAAGGAGAAGAAACGGGGCCTGAGAAAGCACTCATGAAAAACAGCCAGATTCTCCTCTCAGCCAGCAATTCCAGTGGAGTCGCTTCTTATTCACAGCAGTGAGTGAAAAGAATCAGGCCCAGGGAGTCTGAACGCCCACCTTTCTCCTTCAAGTACAGCACTGAGTTAAACATGAACTCCCGCTGCTTCTGCGGGCATCTCCCCCTCAATGCCCACTCCCCGATAACCCTCTGCCCTTACCTGCCACAGGAGGAAGGCCTGTGGGATGCGCACATTGGATGTCACTTTGTGATGTGCAGGAACTGACCTGCACGTCTCCATCAGGACACCTGGGAAACAGACGAAAATAGATCAGAACGAGGGAGGCCAGCCAGCCAGGAGCAGGGGAAGCCCCAGAATTCCCCACAACGGAGTTAACGGCAAGCCTACAGAGCACAGTCATCAGATACTTCTGCTTCAGTGTGGATGACCCACTCACCTCCCCCAGCCTGGGTCAGATATTTCCCCTGCTTCCTCCCCAACCCAGCACAGCAGCAGCTCTGACCTGAGTCTGCACCTCTGGCATATTTCACAGGGATGGTCTGGAGAGCAGAAGGTACCATTCTTGCAAGTACACTGCGTGTTCTTACTGCTGTTGCAACGACTCAGCTGCACCTCATCTGGAGAGGATAGGAAAGACAACTTGGTTAGAGCACCGCCTCACCCACGCCCATGTTGCCAAGGCAGAGCATCCAACATCGGTGTAATGAGCAAGAAAGGCTTTTCTTGCATTAATGGGTCTGATGAGATAAGGCTGTTACCTCTGTTTGGACTGAGGGGCTCAGTTCCTTCTTGCTGGGGCTAGAGATCCTGCCTGCTCTACACAGACAAGATCTGGAGTCACTTTTCCTTCGCATAGCAATTAACCCCGAATTCTTTGCCTAAGTCTCCTCCCTCAGCCACTCCTGTAGGAGGCGCTGGTTGATTGCATCCATACACCCAAGAGCGGACAGCAGTTCTCACGCTTGTAAATAAGGTAGGCAAAATTCATGTTTCCCTTCCTCCTCCCCAAAATATAATTTTCACAGATATCAATGTTGATTTTTAAGCATTTTCTATTTGAATTATTACAGCTGTGGGAAATCATTGGGGAGGAAGGTCAGACAATTAAATGACAGCGAGATTCTGTAACTGCTAAAAAATTGTCAACATCCCATGTCAAAATATAAAAAAGTAAATATCCTTAAACCAAACTCTAGTAAATTCTCCAGCAGCATTTTGCTTACTTTGCCCATTTGTAAATTGCAGACATTATCAATGGAAATTTGTGTCAGGGTGTACATATGTGAAATGGACATTTACCAATAAAAGTTTAATCCTTCCAGCCTACTTGTAAAGCATACATTGCATCTCCACCCACAGCAGCTGGTCCACATGGAAGATAACAGCCTACAACTGCTGCCAGATGACAGTTAGTACTACACTAACTCAAGTAGCAAAGGTCTGTGCTGCAGAGCTCAAGGTCTTCGCAAGCCTTAACAATTGCTTACAGTTTGTTATATTTTATATAGATAATGGGATATATTCAGCCCTGGCATATGCAGGTACAATGGAGTCAATGGTGCTGCACCTGCTTATGCCTGCTCTGCTGTCAAAAGCCAAACACCAATCCTAATAATAGACAGGAGGCGCTGTGCATGGGGCTCATGCATTTGCCCATCACTCAGTAACTTTTAGCCTCTCTAATGCAAGATGCTCTCAGCCAAGCTCATTTACCACAGAGTAAGCCACTTATTTGTAATGTAGTGGCAGCAAACAGCCCCAGTCATTGACCAGTAGGTTATCGTGCTAGGCACTGTACGAACACAACCAACCACCTGTCCCTGGTCCACGGAGTTTACAATCCCTCCATTGTTTGACTCAAACTAGCATTGTGAACTGAACACAGTGGAAAAACTGCCCCCCTGGAGGAGCGGAGGACCTCAGCATCTATTTCTCCTCAGTACCTTTTCTGCAGACACGACAAGTCAGGCATTTGGAAAGTGCATTGGGGTACTCTGTGAATTCAGCTCCTTCTTCACACCGAGAGCACTTCCCGCTAGTGTTCGAGGTAACACAGTGCTTTTCAACATGGAAACCTGCAGGAAAGGAGGAGGAGATATGTGAAGAGAGAGACAGACAGATAGATACAGGACAAAGAGTACACAGGGGGCGTTTCCATGAATAAAGGGCTAGACCTGCATTCACTGAAATCAAAATGTGGCAAACTCAGAACTGATAAAAGGAAACACTTCCCACATAATGTGTAATTAGACTGTGGAACTCTGACACAGGAAGTTAAGGCCAAGAACTTAGCAAGGTTCAAAAAGGGATTTACATGGCTATCCTAATAAATAATTAGGATAACCTAGAATTAGAACGATGTTGGAAGGGATATTAAATCTCCTGCTTCAGGGTTTAAGCCAATCTCTAACTCCTGAAGACCAGGAGGAGACTATGTTGGAGGCAGATTATCACACGTCTACCTCCTGCAGGGGTGTAATGAGATAGGACGACCACAGGAGTGTCTTGAGACCATTGTATTTAACGTTCTGACTTGTCTGTATGCCTGAGCCAGCTCCCAAAAGCAGGAAACATTTCAAAGATTATGTTAAGGTGAGTCAGACTATGTGGGCCCTTGGACTAGCCCTCGATGTCAATAGATGTTCTAGATATGTGCATCTGGCTTGCTGGGTTGGGGGGGCCTACAGATTCTGGAGCAGGGAAAGGGGTGGGGAATTCATGCAAAAATCTCAGAGCAGGTTATGCAGCTAGCCAGCCCTATGAGGCCGCTAGGGTGACCAGATGTCCTGATTTTAATCAGGATTGTCCCAATATTAGGGGCTGGGTCTTCTATAGGACCCTCTTCCCACCCCCACTCAAACCTATTCTGCCAGCCTAATTATAATTTTGACAAATATCAGTGCTTATTTACATTTTCACAGCTGTGGGAAGTTATGGATGGTCAGGCAATAATCCTTGTGACAGATGTTGAGATTCAAAACGTTAAATATTTGTAACTGTTAAACAAATGGTCAACATTGCATGTCAAAACATACAATGTAAATATCCTGAAATCCAAACTCTGTTCCCAAACAGCATATTTCTTACTTTTTTCTATCAATAGTATTTTTTGTTTGGGAGTATATGGGGAAAAAAATCAACATTTATCTGTTTTGTGGAAGGGGTGGAACTGCCAGGGTCTCCATAAGACTGATGGGGATGGGAGGAGAGGGTGTTACCGGGAAAGCATTTAGATCCTTTTGTTGTTTTAGATGGTCTCCGGGAGCCTTTTTATTATTAACTAAACATACTTTGCTTTAGAAGAGCTGCTCGGTCATAACCACCACCGCTCATAGCCCTTGGAGAGAAACCAAGGCGCAGGGGCTGGACATTCATCAGACCTACCAGGATAAGAGCAAGGGGCCTGCAAGCCCAAGCCCCTAGTCAGGAGGAAGAGGGGCGTGGATCCCTGCTCACAGAGAGGTGATGGTTAGAGATCTGGGACCCGAGAGGCATTCCTGGAGCAGACCACGGAGCGGGGGCAAAGGGGCAGCCACCCTAGAACTGACATGGGGATCTTACATCTTGTACAGCATCTGGAGCCAACCATTGTCAGATATAGGATTCTGTACTAGAGGGACGCTGGTGTGGTCCAGTCTAGCAATTCTTATGTTGCTATTACAGATGAGTGAACACCAGTGAAGGACTGAGATGGAGATTGCTACCCACTCACAGGCTACTGGTAACCCCACTGCTCTGGTATCCTGGGGGTGGGGGAGATGGACATGGACACAGAGACCCAGTGGCACATGCACCAGGCACAGCTGGAGCAGGCAGCATTATTGCAATGGAAACTCACACCCCCATGTACACCTAGGACGGGGCAGTGGGTGGAGAGTGAGATGCCCCCTACAGGATGGTGAAGGAGGAGAGGGGAAGAGCTGGAGAGCAAAGTCACCCCTTGTACCCCCAGGATGGGGACAGAGCAGGGCTGGATAGCAAAGGCTCAGGACACAGCAGGCAGCTGCAGGACAGCTGAGTTTCCTAGTTATCCCCAGAGCAGGGACAGTGCAGGCAGGTGGGCAGAAGAGAGGGGAACAGACGAGGCAGCTCTGGGCACATCGTACCTGCAGGGCACTTTCTGCAAAGATGATCTTCATGTTGGTAGAACTCAGAGTCCTCCGTGCCGCGACTCAAAGCTACGGGGATCAATGGGGGTCCCTCTGGATCCAGGGCCAGTGAGACACTTGCTGACTTGGCTTCATGCTAAAAATAGATGTAAAGACAGAGGGTCAGTTGAGTTTGGGTGGCTGATCCACAGAAGCGACAGCATCTCGCTGAAGACCGGAAGACTGGGAAGCATGGGGATTGGGGGGGGGGGGGGGGGGAGGGGGGGGGGGGGGGGGGAAGCAGGATGGTGATCCAGGGTGGAAGATACACAAAGAAAAAAAAGATGTGGACAAAGGACTGGGAGTAAGGACTCCCGGGTTCTAGTCCCAGCTCTGCCACTGGGTGGCCTTGGGCACTTCATTCCCCTCTCTATGCTCATATCTCCTCAGGGAGCAACAAAGGCCCTCAACCTGGAGAGGTTAATAAAGGTTTACTGGGATCCCTGGATGTAAGGGCCTACAGAAGGGTGCAGGATTGTCAAGATTTCCCTGTAATGATCCTCTCCCACCTGTGTTTGGTGCTTGTGAATGAATGGTAAATTGTGGTGGGATTGAGGTGCTGGAGGAGGAAAAGGAGCACACGCAAAAGCAGCATCGCCTCCCCCCACAATGCTAAAAGTTTACCAGCTATACCACAAGAAAAACACCGACAGCATGCTCAGAGTAGGGTGACCAGATGTCCATTAGCCTCTTAGAGTTGGTAGGGCAACTCCCACCAGTTCATGATCTCCTTACTATATGTTCCATTCTATGGATCTGATGATGTGGGCTGTAGCCCACAAAAGTTTATGCTCAAATAAATTTGTTAGAACAGGAGTACTTGTGGCACCTTAGAGACTTTTTGCCAATTTTATAGGGGCAGTCCTGATTTTGGGGTCTTTTTCTTATATAGGCTCCTATTACCTGTCCTGATTTTTCACATTTGCTGTCTGGTCACCCTAGCTCAGAGTGATTCAAGCTTCAGACTCACGGTTTGTGAGGCCAGAGCTCTCAATGAACAGCCTTGAATATGAGGTAACCTTGTGTTATTCCCCTTTATCTGGTCTAGGGGATCAGGAAGTCCATGGCCTGTTTTTATCTGCTCTAGTCATTACTCATTCATAGGAGGATGTTGCATCAGACCTCACCTTCTAGGAGGTCAGATTAGAGTTATTGTGTGGACATACCCTGGATTTATCTTGGGCCAAAATACCAGCCCCTCTGCAGGACAACAACATTGCTGCACCTTTCACCCGAGCATCTTTACAGAGGCAGGTACTGTTATCTACCCCCACAAGTACATATGGGGAGGGGGAGGGGGACCGAGGCACAGAGAAGTTACTCTATTGCTGAAGGTCACAGGTCAGGGATAGAATCCAGCTTTCCTCAACTTCCAGCCCTAAGCTTCCTGGCCAAGACAGATGGCCCAACAAATCTGGGGAAAGCTCCCTTGCTGTGGGAAGACAGAATCCAAGAGGCTCCCAGAAGTTACAGGGACTCATCTTCTCTCAGCACACGCCACGAGAAAAACCTTTTGTAGGGGGTCTCCTCTGGGTGGCCCTTTTACCTGTTTCCATAACAGACCCCTAGTCTCTGTCCCTTGCCTGCCCACCCCCATCTGCTCCCCCTCACTAGTTCCCACTTTTATTCACACCTGGACAAAAAGTATCAGATTGCAATCTTCCTCTAACTCCCGCACCACCCCATACACGTGCCTTACTAGGTAGGGAGGGAGAAAGGGAAGGGGCAAGAGATGGAAAAACAGACAATGGGCTGTAGTGTCTCTACCCGCTACGAATCAGCCTGGTGCAACTGCAGAAGCAAGTACGGGGTGAAGGAGGATGTGGTCATTCCCAAACAGGATGAGCTGGGGGAATGTACAAAGATCTCCTTAGATTCTCCTGCTGGAGGCACAGCTCAGATACCACCACCTCCCCCACACCATACACTAAATTTATGAAGGGAACAATGGAGAAAATGCCTTTCTGCATTCCATAGGCCTTCATCATGCCTCCACCAAACTAAGCTTCCACTCCCTTCCTCTCTTTTTTTTGTTCTAAAGACATTTTTCCTCCCACCCAGTCTCTGGCACCACCTGTGCTAGTCCTTCCTCACTCATCCCAATCTTTCTAGGCCAGTCGGAAACGACACAGATCTTTTTTTAGCAGAAAGGAAAGTTTCCCCGAGTGAGCCAGAAGCAGCTTTAAAAAAAACAAACAACCAACAAATAAAAATCTCTGCAGGAAACAAGGTTTGAAACAATTAAAATGCACTTGACATTAAATAACTGCACAGATCCGAGCTGTGTAAACTTCTCCCAACCCTGTCAACACACACACTTTCTCCACCCAACTACTGGGGAGGGTGTGAGCTAGGAAACTGGCTGCAGCTGGTTTCACGCAATAGTGCTCCCTGAACCTAGAATGACTCAGATCCGTAAACAACATTCTTCAGGCCAGCCCCCATCCCATAGAGAGCGCAAACCCTTCTGTTTGTTCTTTGCGGCATCAGGGCTGCACTTTCCAGTGCACAGCAGCAGCCAGGGGAGACTCTCTCTTGTTTTCTTCAAGCACACACAGATCTTTTGCTGGATGGACACGAGTGAAATTCACCCCTGGTTTCCCCTCCCCATCATCCCAGAGCCACAACCATCCCCTGGTTAACAGCATAATTGGGTCAAAGCTTGAGGTAGAGGAAACTCCAGAGCCCTGCAATAGAGGATGTTCCTTATCCTCAGTTACTCCAGTACAAATCCATCAACTCAAGGCATCACATCACAGCCACTTGTGGCAATACCACTGGCATTTTAGCTGTGCTCATCATCCCAACAGATCCCAAAGCACTTCAAGAACACCTCCCCGATCCAGGACTGACATCACACCTCTGCAAGGAGAAGTGGCTGCTACTGAATGATGCAAAACAACAACACAGTTTAGGGCAGGAGGCAAGGATACCTCATGGCACTGAAACTGTGGGGGTGGGATATTGGGATGGAAGTTCCTGAGCCATGGGATCTTGATGCTCACGCAGTGAGGACACGCATGAAAAAAGCCCCAACCCCTAAAAAAAAAACAAATTTGTTCACCCTATGGAAACTCCCAGCATCTGTAGAGGGACAGAGTGAGAGTCTCCCACATGGCTGCCTGCTAGTAAGGAGTGGGTGAGGGGAAGTGTCTCTATTCAGCTAGGGAGGTTACAAACCCCCTTACATGCTGGTATATAGATGTAACTAGGGGAGCGCGCACCAACTTGTGTCGGCAGAGTTACTGCACACACCCTGCACTCTTCCGTTCCTCCCACAAGCTCCCTGGGTGTCACCCACCCCCCTCTAATGCAGGGATGCTGCAACTCTCTTCTCTGGGGGTTGCAGTGTGCCCCCCATTCCATATTCTCTGTGTATGTGCCATTCCCCACACAACCATTCCCCTCCACACACCCACATCACTTTTCCCTATGCCAAGAGCTCTGTGCACCCCCACACCATAGTTCCCCCCGCCAGGGGTTCTATATAGCCCCATACAAGGGTCCCTGTTCTCCCCCTCTGCCGGGGGCTGTGTGCACATCCCCATACCTCCCCTTATGTGTCTGGGAGATTGTAACCTGTTGACACCCTGAATGACTATTGGAAGAAGGAGCAGGGGTATTATGCAGGAAGGTGTGAATAGGGCCATTTGTTTGATCTAGACCTGGGGTTCTCAAACTTCATTGCACCACGACCCCCTTCTGACAACAAAAATTACATGACCCCAGAAGTGGGGACCAAAGCCTGAGCCCACCCGAACCCCACTGGCCTTGGCAGGGGGACCAAAGCCCAAGGCTTCAGCCCCAGACTGGGGGCCTGTAACCTGAGCCCTGCTGCCAAGGACTGAAGTCCTTGGGCTTCAGCCCCAGGCCCCAAGCAAGTCTAAGCCAGCCTTCATGACCCCATTAAAATGAGGTCCTGAGCCACAGTTTGAGAACCACCGATCTAGACAATTGCAGAGGTGCTTAAAGGTATAGCTGCACTAGTCATTTGGCAAGGGCTCAACGTGTATCCCCCATTTTCCTCCTTTCAGTTTTCTGACTTCCCCCTGCAAAAATAGGATTCTGGCCTTTGATACTGAAAACATTCCTAGACATTTTGGAATTGATCAGATGCAGCATTCCAGAGTGATTTTGATAGATACAAATAGACAAACACAGAAGTGCCATCAAATTGAACACAAGGCCTTTACAACTTCAACAACAATCCACATATCCACACGCATTACTCACAGGTAATGAAGTTTGCTTTCACCTCTCCATAATAAACCCTGTCTAACCTGCAATTACAACCCTGCTGGACAACCAGGTTAGTGTCACTATCAACCCCAACTCTAACAAAAACAGCTGCATCTGTATTGAGACCCGCCTAAGCTACAGGACTTGAAACTCACCAAGCAAGGGAGCAAACAGAAGCTCACCAGAATGTTCTTAACATGAGATAATGTTATCAGCAGACACCCAACAGCAGCACCTTACATCAGCCACCCCAAGACAGCTCCCGGGCTATTCCCTTCAAAAGGATAAAATCTAAACTGTAAAGCCTGGGCGATCCTCAGAGGGCACATTTTACATTAAGCTTCAGCCCCCTGTGGTTGGGACATAGCCACAAAAGATTAAGAGACTCGCCCAAGATCACATAAGATGTGTCTATATTGCATTGTAAACCCAAGTCTGTTGGACCCGAGCTCATGGACTCAGTGTTTCTAAGTCTATGCCTGAGCATCCGCACTGTATTGTAAACCAGAGCTTACCATTGCTAGACCCAGGTCTGACAGCCGTACTAACGAACCCATACTGCACCATGCCGACCCTCTGACTTCGGTCCTCGGCTTGAGTTGTGTCCACACTGCAAAATGATAGGGCTTGGACCCAAATCACAGTGGGACTTGGGATCAGCCCCAGCCCCCCAGATGGGTCCTAGGATATGGGTCCTGAGTGTTTGCTGACCCAAGTCTGATTGGTGTGTGTATGTGGATGGAAGAGGCTCAGAGCCCAGGTTTACTGTGTGGTATAGACATAGCCATCGTTCATAAAACACAGGGTTGGGACTAGGGTTAACCATAAGACCTTCTTCTTCCCTAACCCCTTCCCATCCAGCAGAGACACCAGGACTGACTGGGTTGGTCCCTCCAGCTCAAGGTTAAGACATCAGTGGGGTGAAGGTCACATGGCTATATCCCTCATCTACTGAGAAAACCTGTAACACCCCTGTCCAGGAGCCTAATCCTCGTTCCACTCAAGTCAATGGGAATCCTTCCTCAGCCTTCAGATGAACTGGCTTAGCCTTCGACTGTACAGCATTTCCACTAACATGGACTTCACCCAAGCCGTATACTCAGGCCTATATCTGGGCCATCCCAGGCACAGGTTTGCCAGCAAGAGCCCTCTACAAGCTCATGAAGCTAAAACACAACAGGCATGTACCATACAGCCAGGGGAAGGCTTTTTGAGATGAAAACAGGAAACGTAAATCAGTCACCAATGAGGAGATGGATGTTCTTAAAATTACTCACCCTAGTAATATTAATATGTAGTTGTCTGCAGGGGCTACCCCTCCCAGATTAGAGATATTTTTAAGAGGCAAGCCTGGAGAATAGAGTGCATAATTCCCCCACCAGAAGACAGGCCTGGGCAGTTATAGTCCATCATACAGACTGCTATTTAGTGCAGTATGAATCCCTTATAGAGGGAAATTCACCCCCCATGCACAGAGCCACAGCAAGGCCTGGGCACCACTTAAATGGTGCTGGCTGTTCACACAGGAGTGAATTTCACCAACAGCGACCTCCAATAGCTCCTAATACAGTTCAGGAGAAGGAAGGTGACATTAGTACAATGTATGGTTATTTAGCAAGCCCCCCTATGGCCCTGCTCAAACAAAGATGGAAACAAAACATGAAACAAGATGGTTTCAACATAGTTTGGACTGCCGCATCGGACATCAGTATGTTTTTGCAGCATAGAAGGAAACTAGACATTTTAAACGTAACCCAGAACCACAGTACCTGTAGTACCCCATGTGCAATACAAGATAGAATAGATCTGTTTTCCCCCCTTAAATTATTGTTTGTGGCCAGCACGGTTCTAGTGTGACACACACCCCGTTTTCCTCTCCTGCCAATAAAACCAAGTTTTGGAGCATCTCAAAAAAGATATACTGACATTAGAAAAGGTTCAGAGAAGGGCAACTAAAATTATTAGGGGTTTGGAACGGGTCCCATATGAGGGGAGATTAAAGAGGCTAGGACTTTTCAGCTTGGAAAAGAGGAGACTAAGGGGGGATATGATAGAGGTAAATAAAACCATGAGTGGGGTGGAAAAAGTGAATAAGGAAAAGTTATTTACTTGTTCCCATAATATAAGAACTAGGGGCCACCAAATGAAATTAATGGGCAGCAGGTTTAAAATAAATAAAAGGAAGTTCTTCTTCCCACAGTGCACAGTCAACCTGTGGAACTCCTTGCCTGAGGAGGTTGTGAAGGCTAGGACTATAACAGGGTTTAAAAGAGAATTAGATAAATTCATGGAGGTTAAGTCCATTAATAGCTATTAGCCAGGATGGGTAAGGAATGGTGCCCCTAGCCTCTGTTTGTCAGAGGGTGGAGATGGATGGCAGGAGAGAGATCACTTATGTTCTTAAAGACAGGTTTCAGAGTAGCAGCCGTGTTAGTCTGTATCCGCAAAAAGAACAGGAGTACTTGTGGCACGTTAGAGACTAACAAATTTATTAGAGCATAAGCTTTCGTGGGCTACAACCCACAAGTGGGTTGTAGCCCACGATTGTTAGTCTCTAAGGTGCCACAAGTACTCCTGTTCTTTTTATGTTCTTAAAGTAGCCAGCCGAGAATCTACACCAGGCTTACAACATTCTGAAAAAAGCTTTGATGTCCACACAAAGGAAAAAGTACTAACTCTACTGCATTTTGTAAGACACTTCTAACTTGACGTAACACTTCATGACCCTTGAGCCAGAGAGATTACAGTCTTAAATTTTTTTTAAGTACCCAAAAGCATTTTAGGTGCTTCACAGAAACAAATGAAGCCACGCACTCTGCCCAAAGTCCTTTCAGGTAAAGACCCTGATTTGCAGACACTTGAACCACTCTAACTTTAATCCTGGGAGTAGCCCTAGCGAACGTAGTTCCCAGATGGAGCTCAAGGGATCTAGTCACATGAGTAAAGTTAGCTAAGTCCAGGTCAAGTTCAGACATGACTCAGCAATTATGGGGTAACAACAGGAAGGAAAAGGGTGACGCTAACATGACATGATCAGTACGTGATGCACATCACTTCCTAACTGTTTCTTTCAGTATGTTGCTTGGGGTTTGTTTTTGTTTTTAAAAGTTACATCTGATAGCATCTCCAGCAGGTTGCCTGAGGAAGGATATAACCTGAGAGATGGGTTCATACAAGTGTTTGACATACAGGGCAGGGGACGGAGGCACAAATGAGGGAGTGGGAGAAGCAACTACAGATTATAATAAAGGCCTTCAATAGCAGAACAAAGGGAAATCAACTGGGGAAAGAACATGGAAAGAGACAAGGTATGAGACTGCTGCCCTGAACACAGCGGTGGCTAGTCCGGTTTCAACCACAGCATGGACAGCCAGAATCCTGTAAAAAGTAACTGCACTTCCCGCAGCCAAACAGAACTGCAGATCATGAGCGAAATCCTGCACCCACTAAAACCAATGACAAAACTCCCATTTTTTCCAGGAGTCTCCAAGCTATAGCGCAGAGGTGGGCAAACTACAGCCTGCGGGACCATCCTGTCCGGCCTTTGAGCTCCCGGCCGGAGAGGCTAGCCCCTGGCCTCTCCCCCACAGCCTCAGCTCACCAGGCCACCAGCGCTCTCAGTAGTGGGGCTGCAAGCTCCTGCCGGGCAGCGCAGTGGCATGGCTGGCTCTGGCCGGGTGGCATGGCTGCCAATGCTCTGAGCGGCATGGTAAGGGGGCAGGAGGTTCTGGGGGGCAGTCAGGGGACAGGGAGAGGTTGGATGGGGTGGAGGTTCGGGAGGGGGGTGCGGCAGTCAGGGATGGTTGGATAGGTGTGGGAGTCCCAGAAGTCCCATGGTAAAGGGGCATGGAAGTCCCAGGGGTGTGGATACATGTCGGGGCAGTCAGGGAACAGGGGGCATTGGGTCCCAGGAGGGGGTGGTCTGGGGATAAAGAGCAGGGGGGTTGGCTGGGTCAGGGGTTCTGAGGAGGGGGCAGGGGCCAGGCAGTTTGGGGAGGCACAGCCTTCCCTACCCAGCCCTCCATGCAGTTTCAGAACCCCGATGTGACCCTCGGGCCAAAAAGTTTGCCCACCCCTGCTATAGAGCATACACCCTACCAAAATATACTAGGAAGTTCACATCCTAAGAACCACGGTCCCCAAAATTCAAACTTTATTAGTTTAGGAAATAAAAGGAGAAAGTCCTTTGTTCCTCTGTAAGAGCCACAGGATTGGGTCCAAAAAGTTACTAAACCCAAATGCTCTCTAACCAAACTGGTAAGTCCATCGTTAGAAGAGACACAGAGCTCTGCAAGTTCTTGGAGCGCCGCTGGCAGCAGCAGGATCCAAGCAGGAAACCTCTGCACAGGGAACCTACCCTCAGAATCCAGGAGAAGGGAAAGTCCCCCCCGACCTCTTCTGTGCAGGGCAGCCTGTAGCCTCTTGGGGCTGGGCAGCGAGTTGGGTATCCCAGCCAGAGCGCAAAGCAAAACCCAGCCACCAACGCTCTCCAAGTATTAGGCCAGGTCTACACGACAGACCTATATGGGTGTAACTACGTCGCTCGTAAATCCACCCTCCTGAGCAAGGCAAGGCCTAACCCCCGGTGTAGCCAGGACTATCCCGGGAGCGGGGCTTCTCCCCTAGGGGTAGGACAGTCTTCACTACACCAGCCTTTAGCGCACAGACCTATCCATACCGACTTCTTGTGATCAACTCCCTTCGCCCCCCAGTTACACACATATAAAAACGGCTTGAAAAGTGCCCAGGTGAACGCCCCCCCCCCACCTGCCCAGGGGAGCCGCCCGCCCGCCTGCCTTGCTTATCCAGGCGATTCCCACCCCCAGCTCTGCCCCCTCCTCAGCCATAGCGAGGAAGGGAGCGCACAAGTCCGGACACGTTCCGCAGCGGAGGGGGACCCAGGGAGCTCCGACTCGAGCCCAGCCTACACCCCAGGTGAAGGGGCGCTCCGGGTCCTCCCGCCAAGGGGGCTCTGCCCCGGAGTCCCCCCTTCCCTTGGGGCACTCGGGCCGCTCGGTGGCTCACCGCGAGCAGGCAGAGAAGCAGCAGGCTGGTACTCATGCTGGCCAGCCCCAGGTTCATCCCGCCGGCGAGGAGGGGGACACCCCCTTAGCCCCCCGCTATCCCGGGCAGGGCTCTCCTAGCTTGCGGCTCTGTGCGCCTGTATCCTCAGCACAGAGGTGCCTTGGTCCCGGAGAGCTCCTTGGCGAACTGTCCGCACGGCTCGCCAGCCAGTAATCGAATAAGCGAAAGCTGCACCAAGCAATTTAGAGGAGGAGCCCAGAGGCGAAGGGAGGCGCGCGCGTGGGTGGATCCAGCCCCTCGGACCTGGAGATTTAGATCTGTGCGCCTACCTCTCTCCAAACCGCGTTAGCTGCACGCACCTGGGCATGGTGCGTCACTTAACTGCACTGCAAGGAGGGAGCCCTGATCCTGCAAACACTCATGCATGTGTGTTACTTTACTCATGTGAGTAATGCCCCTGATTTGGAGAGGGTAACGTTTTGCATGTGCCTAGGGCTCCAGTCCTGCACACAAGAACATAAGAATAGACCTACTGGGTCGGACCTTAGGTCCATCTTGCCCAGTATCCTGTCTTCCGACAGTGGCCAATGCCGAGTGCTTCAGAGGGAATGAACAGAACAGGTTATCATCAAGTGTTACCCAAGTTCAATAAAACTGCTCCCTTCAGTAAACCTACTCGTGTGCTTAAGTGACTGCAGGATCGGGGCTTTAGTTAAAAGTTTGATCTAGTTCTCTGTTCACTGCCTTAAAAAAACACAATAGTAAGAACAAAACAAGACAAATAATTTAAAAGCAATAGTTTGCATGATGTAAAGGCAGAGTTCTCAGTTCCAAGTGAAGTCAGGAGGAAATTCCAAAAGTTAAAGGATCCGATTCCGATCTCACACATATTTAATGACTGAATCCATATGATGTCTGATTTACACCAATCTGAGGGAGCGAAGGAGCAAGCCTACAGTTACTTACCTTATTGCTAACTCTGCAAGAGTGCAAATTAAGCCCCAGGATGTCATTGCTAATGTTATTGAAACACATGCAGCCAGGCTGAGCAAGTGCTGTGGAGGAAACCAATTTCCTGCTTTCTAATGACCAGTTTCCCATCTTCAGTGTTGCATTAAAGGGGGAAGAACATTTTGTTCTTCTTTACCTTTAATCCTGTTGTTTAGGACTCTGACTGGTAGCTGCTGGAGAGGTTGGGGTGTGGGTGTATTATATGAAGGGTAAACTGAGAAGAAATGGTATGCTTCTTTACAAATTGCTTTTTTGTTGTTTGCCTATATCAGATTGTCTTTCTTGTCTTTTGGGCTTGGATCCTGCTAACGCTTACACACGTCCTTAACTTAACTTTAGCCCCAGGGACTAGTCATGGTAGTAAAGTTAGATAAGTGTTTGCAGGATCAGGCCTTACACTGGAAATACCCACACTGTCTCTGATGCATTAGTAAAGCGATATGGGCATGTCCCTGTTCTCCATAAACAATCATATGAATGTCTTCATTGAGTGCCAAACACATCAGAGGTGTATTAATCCCTGGCCTTGGATGATAATAAGATCAGCAAAATATGCTTACAAGAATAAGAAACAAAGACTCAAATGACAATAAGAACCTGATTTTCAGCCATGTTGAGTACCATCATCTGAATTTGTGGATACATGCCACCTGTGATAATCAAGCCCCAGAGGAGTCTTCAGCTTGGATTTTAAAACAGAGGAACAGAATGAGTCCAGGGCCACTCTTATGATGACTAGTAAAATATGAATGATTTGAAGAGGCTGTGACATTCTGTATCCCTATGTCCCCCCTTTTTACAAAACTATAATGGATTTTATACAAAGTATATGGGAGGTATCATTTGAAAACTCATAATTTGCTGATCATTATTGTCCTGGTAAAATATGTGTGGCAACATTGTATGTAAAGTTATAAGATTCTACTATATGATATTACTAAGACACAGTCTAAGGCCATGTCTATACTACCACTTATGTCAGCAAAACTTATGTCGCTCAGGGGTGTGAAAAAAACACACACACCCTGAGCAACATAGTTTCACCAGCATAAGTGGGAGTGTGCACAGCTGCTCGTTGGGGTGGCTTAATTATATCGAGAGATCTTACAGCAGTACAGCTATGCCGCTGTAATGTCTGTAGTGTAGACCTAGCCTAAATCTGGGGAAACAGCCACAAACCAGTACTCAGAAACATAAGGCAAACTGATGTCTCAGTCAGGTGTCAACAAAATCAAATGGACTATCACCAGGTATCAGAAGGACTTCACAGACTGGCTGTCTCCTGTACCTCAGTGGGAGATCATTTTCAAATAAAAGGTGAAAGGAGAAGAGAGGTCCCAAAGTATTTCTCCCTTCATCTCTACTCATGATATTAACAATACCTGAAGGACAAGGAAATTAACAGTGAACTAGGGCCTTGGCTACACATGCGAGTTACAGCGCTGTAAAGCGCCCCCAGCATTGTAACTCACTCCCCATCGACACTGGCAAGGCATTTGCAGCGCTGTATCTCCGTGGTTGCAGCGCTGCATGTACTCCACCTCTCCGAGAGGAATAGCGGTATTGCACTGCCGCTGCAGCGCTGCGGCACCAGTGTGGCCGCCCAATGCGCTGTGACTGGCCTCCAGAAGTATTCGGCAGTATCCCACAATGCCTGTTCTAGCCACTCTGGTCATCAGTTCAAACTCTACTGCCCTGGCCTCAGGTAACCACCATGTGACCCGCCCTTGACATTTCCTGGGAATTTTAAAAATCCCCTCCTGTTTGCTCAGCCCGGCGTGGCGTGGAGTGCTATCAGTGAATCTTTCCAGGTGACCATGCCTCCACGCGCCAAGTGAGCCCCAGCATGGAGCAATGGCGAGTTGCTGGACCTCATCAGTGTTTGGGGGGAGGAAGCTGTCCAGTCCCAGCTGCGCTCCAGCCGTAGGAATTACGATACCTTCGGGAAGGTATCAAAGGACATGATGGAAAGGGGCCATGACCGGGACGCCCTGCAGTGCAGGATTAAAGTGAAGGAGCTGCAGAGTGCCTACCGCAAAGCCCGCGACGCAAAC
>NW_020664404.1:8057218-8072368 GCF_002925995.2 Terrapene triunguis | reverse complement strand
TTCTTCACGCCACCAGCTGCCTCCAACACCAGTATCTTCACCACCCAGCCCTGAAAACCACGACCCTTACCCTCTGCACTCAACCCCCATCACCATGCAGTATAGCTATCCTGAAGTGCAGCACTCACTGCACAGCACACCAGACAGGGCATACGCAAATCTGTGATTGTACCGTTCCCCACTCCACCCCCTTGTTTCTTTTCAATAAATAATTTTTTTTTCATTTCAATAAATGGATTTTTTGGCTTTGAAAACATTCTTTATTATTGCATAAAGTAAAAGACTCCTTAGCCCAGGAAATAAACAGGCACTGCAAGTCTGCTTGTCTGCTTAGCAAACACTGATTCCTAAAGATTGGAACTACTGCACTTCACTCTCGTGCAGGGCACCAGATATCACTGCTGGTTTTCAGCCTCAAATTGCTCCCTCAAGGCATCCCTAATCCTTGCAGCCCCACGCTGGGCCCGTGTAATAGCCCTGCTCTCTGGCTGTGCAAATTCAGCCTCCAGGTGTTCAACCTTGGAGGTCCATGCCTGAGTGAAGCTGTCACCCTTCCCATCACAAATATTATGGAGGGTACAGCACGCGGATATAACCGCAGGGATACTGTTTTCGGCCAAGTCCGGCTTCCCATACAGAGATCGCCAGCGGCCTTTTAAACGGCCAAAGGCACATTCCACAGTCATTCGGCACCGGTGCAGTCTGTAGTTGAACCGTTCCTTGCTGCTGTCAAGGCTCACTGTGTAGGGTTTCATGAGCCACGGCATTAACGGGTAAGTGGGATCTCCAAGGATCACAATGGGCATTTCAACTTCCCCGACCGTGATCTTCCGCTCTGGGAAAAAAGTCCCGGCTTGCAGCTTCCTGAACAGCCAAGTGTTCCGAAAGATGCGTGCGTCATGCACCTTTCCGGGCCAGCCTGTGTTAATGTCAATGAAATGCCCACGATGATCCACAAGCACTTGGGGAACCATAGAGAAATACCCCTTCCAATTAACGTACTCGGATCCTTGGTGGGGTGGTGCCAGAATAGGAATATGCGTCCCATCTATCGCCCCTCCACAGTTAGGGAAACCCATTTGTGCAAAGCCATCCACTATGTCCTGCATGTTACCCAGAGTCACGGATCTTCTGAGTAGGATGCGATTAATGGCCCTGCAAACTTGCATCAACACGATTCCAACGGTCGACTTTGCCTCTCCAAACTGGTTTGCGACCGACCGGTAGCTGTCTGGAGTTGCCAGCTTCCAGATTGCAATAGCCACCGCTTCTCCACTGGCAGGGCAGCTCTCAATCTCATGTCCTTGCGCCGCAGGATGGGGGCGAGCTCCTCACACAGTCCCATGAAAGTGGCTTTTCTCATCTGAAAGTTCTGCAGCCACTGCTCATCATCCCAGACTTCCGTGATGATGTGATCCCACCACTCGGTGCTTGTTTCCCGAGCCCCAAAGCGGCGTTCCACGGTGCTGAGCATGTCCGTGAATGCCACAAGCAATTTTGTGTTGTACGCGTTACGCGGCTCGATAGCATCGTGGGACTCCTCACTCTCACTGTCACTTTGGATCTTAAGGAATAGTTCGACAGCCAAACGTGACATGCTGGCAAGATAGGTCAGCATACGCCTCAGCAGTTCACGCTCCATTTCCCGCAGACAGATCGCGCTGCACAGAAACCGTTGAAAGATGGCGCCAAAGGTGGACGGAAACAAAGGGATTTCTGGGATGCGAAGCAATGCATCATGGGGTGTTGGGACAGGACCCAGAATGCCCCGCACCCACGCCCCCTTCCCACAACCCATGGCGCCAGAATGGGAAGAGGTGCTCTGTGGGATAGCTGCCCATAATGCACTGCTCCCAGTGGCGCAGCAAATGCTGCAAATGTGGCCACGACAGTGCGCTGGGCAGCTGTCAGTGTGGACAGACTGCAGCGCTTTCCCTACTCAGCTGTACGAAGACAGATTTAACTCACAGCGCTGTACATCTGCAAGTGTAGCCAAGGCCTAGGTTATAGATCCTGGCTGAAAGGATTCTAGCCAGTAAGACTGCTAAAGCACGTGGTGAGAAAAACCTTTCCTTTGACTTCAATTAGCTTGTTAAGTTAGGTGTTAGATGCATTTTACCTTTTATTTATTTTGTAACAAAATCTAATGTGGCATAAAAGTCAGAGTTGGAGTGATTACAAGTATCTTTCTGTAGTTAACAAACTTGTTTTATTGTTTTATCTAAACCAGTGTGTGTTTGGATTGAAGTGTTTAGGGAACTCCTTGGAGATAACAAGGTTTGTGCCGATCATTTTCCATTAATGAAATGATGGACTCTATATGAGCTTGTATTGTCCAGGAGGGTGCTGGGCAATACAAGACACACATTTCTGGTGGGGAAAGTCTGAGATTTGGAGTTGGCTGGTGTTGCCCACAGTGTAATTCATGGGTGGTTGGCTGCCTGGCTCTAGCATTCATACACAATAGCTGGGCGTGATTTACATGCTGGAGGCTGTGTGTGGGCAGACCAAGAGTGGTAACTCTCACAGCAAAGCAGTGTAAAAGGCACCCCAAGTTGGGGAACTGAGTAGACACAGCTGTCAATCAGTCTAGATTGTACCCAGGGGAATGTCATGGAAGCCCAGAGCTGGAAGCTATTCCTTCAACCTGTATAGTTTGTACAGGGTTATATGTATTTGTTTTCCAGGAAAAGTTTAAGATGTTTTGACCTACAGGGCCAGTTCTGCTGAAGCTGCTTAGAGCTGGTCAATAAATATGTAAATGTTGTCATGAAAAATGTCAGTGTTGTTTCCATTTCTCAGGGTTGGAAATAGACCCTTTTTTCCCCCCAAACCATTTTGTGACACTTTTTAATCAAAATTTGTATTTAATAAATTTTGATTTCCCCCCCCCCCCATGTTTTGTTTGCTGTTAATTGGAAAAAATTCTTTGTTTCAGAAATTGATCAATATTTTTAATTTTTATAAAATGGTGGAAAATAGGGTTTTTGGTTTTGTTTTGTTTCTTTTTTGAAATATCAACAGTTGTTCCTGAAATTTTTCATTTTTGAAAACTCATTTTTTGATTGGGGAGGGGGGAATTCTTCTCTAAACATGTCAATCAGCCGGGCTAGTATTGCTAAACATGCAGCAATAGCAGGTCATAGCAGCTGCCACTAATGCTAGTGTTGTATTTTTTTGGTTACGCTCAACAGTTCTGAGCGTGGCTGTGGGCAGTTGACTCAGCTTTCTGAGGATAATAGCGTTTACACTAGTATTAAAACCAGTGGAAGTGAATTTAGAATTAGGCCCACAGTAACTTACATCGCTGTGAAGTAGGTGTGAAATGCTACTATATCAGTAAAGACTGCACATGGTGCAAAGTAACCCTGCATGTGTTAGTCTGTGGTGTTCTATGTCTGTTCACAGAATGCACAGCCCTGCTCTTTTCTAAACAGGATTCAGTTCTTTCCAGCTCTGGACTCAAGTGGGGATTTTCGCTGAGGTTTTTTAGGGACTTTTTTATTTTTAAACTTGAATTTTCTCCCATTGCGCAATTAGCTCGTTTCCCAGACACCGTTTTATAGAAACTGTACACGTGAAGGCAAAGCTGTCTTTGAAATAGAGCCTCGATTTACAAGACGTAATTTGCTAATCTCTCTACGGCTCCATCTCCGACGAGCTTCAGGACCCAGCAAATTCTGATTTGTGCCAGATCTATTCTGTAGCCCAGAGCTCTGGAAATGCAATCTAACCTCTCTGATGAAGGGTATAATTTCACCTCTAGCTGCCTCTCCGAGCGTCCCCTGACCCGTGAATCATGAGTGGTTTGGCAGGGATTCAGAACAACTGCAGGCTGATGACGCAATGTCTGACTCAGAGGTGTTGAAATAACCACTCCTTTAGTTTTTATAAACGAAGAGATTATGTTAGTGTAGAGTATGGGGGATGGAATAGTATCTACAACAGGAGAGTGACCTCAAAAAAGACAGGTTTCAGAGTAGCAGCCGTGTTAGTCTGTATCCGCAAAAAGAACAGGAGTACTTGTGGCACCTTAGAGACTAACAAATTTCAAAAAAGAGATGATCCTGGGAAAATGTGGACAGGTGGCTCTGGCTGGCAGACAAGGGGCCAGCTTATGCCAAGGTCTCCAGGTCTCTATTGAATACTGACAAATACATAACTGAAATCGGTCTGGCTCACCTGTGTGTTCGTATTGTTAAAATAGGTATTAGAATTATAAGAATGTGTCTAGACTTTATGGAATGCTTGTTTGTTGCTGCATGCATTGATCTCATAACATTTGGATCCCATATTATGATAATATTTAGTGTTTCCATTGTAAGTTTCTGTAACTGTATAAATAAATCACCAGCCAGGGAGGAAACATTAACAGTATGAAATGCTGATCTCCAGCAGAAGATGTTATGTCCTGCCTGATAAGGAAGGCCCATCAACACCAAACAGACTAGAGAACATTTAAGAGGACAAGACTTTGTTTACTCTCTTGCCTTCCCCTCGCCGCATGAAGATGAGTTTTGCAAGTGAATTCTTCCCATCAGCTGAGTTTCCAGCTCAATGGAGAATGGGTGAAGGGAATAAAAAACCCTAACAAGGAGGAACTGGATCTCTATTCTGCTTGGACTCCGAAGGGCAAAGATTACTAGGCATAAGCAAAAGATCCCCAGTGCTTGGCCTGGGTTAGCCCTAAAGGACATATAGAGCTTGCTTATTATAGAAGCTTCTATTACCTTTTGAAACTTAAGATTGTAACTTATTTGTGTATATAAGTTTACCAGAGGCTGGGAGTGGGCAGCAGGGGATGGATCACTTGGTGAATGTCTGTTCTGTTCATTTCTTCTGGGGCACCTGGCATTGGCTGATGTTGGAAGACAGGATACTGGGCTAGATGGACCTTTGGTATGACCCAGTATGGCCGTTCTTATGTTCTTACCTGCTTTAACCTTGTAAATAACTCTCATTTCTTTTTCCTATTGATAAATCTGTATATAGTTTATTATTGGATTGGCTACAAGGATTGTCTTTGGTGGGAGATCTAAGGCGCAATAGACCTGGGGTAAGTGACTGGCCCTTGGGGATTGAGAGTAATCTGAATATTGCTGTGATTCATGGTATAAGAGCCTGTCTATCACAAAGGTAGGCTCGCCTAGGTGACAAGATGGATCAGAGCACCCAGGGACTGTCTGTGGCTCCATGTTAAGACAGTTAGAGTGCCTGAGCAGTTTACATGTGATGATTGGTTGGTGCAGTCTAAATACAGACATCACAGCCAGTTTGGAGTTTGTGATCTGGTTCTTAACAGGCTGCCCTGAGGTTGGTACTTATGCTCGTGAATCGCTGCAGGACAGCTTGGCAGTGGCAACTCTGTTGAACAGATCAGATGGGTCCATCCATTCACATAGGCAGCCCACACTTCTGTGAACAGTGTAAATGAAATCAGTTTGCCCAGGCTCATGAGTAAGAGTATGCAGGCTCAATCTCCTTCCTTTTTTTTAAATTAAAAACATCTGTTTGTGTGTCTTGGCTACAGCTAGCTACAACTCAATCATTTCAGGGCCTTAGAGCAACTGTAGGAGTTGCCGGCCCCTCACAAACAATGATATTTGAGTGTCAGTGTATATTCCACGTCAAGTGGTAATACTTTGCCTTTCTATAGAGCGCCTTTCTTCTGAGGATCCCAGAGTGCTCGGCACACATTCAGGAAGCCTTGCCGTGTTCCCAGGAAGAAGCTAATATTTCCGTGTGACAGATGAGGAACCTGAAGAACAAACTGGGGAAATACTTTGCCCAAGATTTCATGGTGAGTGTGTGGCAGAACTTGACTTGATTTCCAATTTAACTAATAACCTGCACTGTTCCCTATGATGCACTGTGGCAATGTGGTGTATAGTGAGAAAGGCAGCATGGTCTGATGACACGAATACAACCTTTTATCTGTCCACTTAGACAATACTGTCTCATAGTTTCCTTGTGCTCTCCCTGTCGGTCTCCATCTGTTGTCTCTTGATTTAGACTGTAAGCTCTTTGGGGCAAATACCGTCATTTTGTTCTAGCAGCCAGTACAATGGGGACCTGGTCCATGACAGTGAATTCTAAACACTACTTTAATAATCATTAATATTTAATAAGAACCTTGGAAACCAGGAAGTCCTGAGTCCTGCCTCCGGTTCCACCAGTCACCTGCTGTGGAACCAGGATGCCTGTCTCAGTCCCCCTCTCTGTGAAATGGGGATAATATTTACCTATCCACCACACTGGGTGAAGCAAATGGACAATGTTTGTACAGAGCTTTGAACACAAATAAGCATTCTGTATAGGGGTATGTAACCTGAAGAGTAGTTACGAGTGGTTAACATGCTCCCAACCCCCACAGAAGTGTTCACTCTACATGGGATCCACAAAGGTCTGAAGGGCTGACTCATGATTCACTCCACCAGGCAGGAATTTCCACCTGCACAACCTGCTTTGCCCTAGGCAAACACTGCACTTCTATCAACCCATCACTGAAAATGACATTATTGCCATTTAAGGATCTAACTCCAGGGCAGGCGTTTGCCTCATAGATGACGGAGGATGTCTGTGTGTGTTTATCTTTCACAGACACGCTGGATTCACGCCTCCTGCCCCTGCTCCACACAGTCCTTATCACTCAGCAAAGTATACTCTAAGGGCCTCTCTCACCCTGGTATAAATCATGAGTAACTCAGTGGAAACCACCGAGGTTACACTGGTATAAAACTGGCACTAGTGAGAGGAGAATCAGGCCCTCGATGTGTCTCCAAAGTCAGTTGAAAAGGGGTTGGGAACTGGAGCTGGTTTTGGATCCCAAATCCCTATCCCAGTTCCCAGTCTCTCTACTTCTGATTCAAAACAAAATTGTTTGCAAAACTAATTTCCCAGCGCTCTAACAGCCTCTTGAAACAGGACCACTGGAACATGGAGATCAGTGATCCAATATTCTGCCTCCAGTGGTGACCAAGACCAGGGGCTCCCAAGGAAGGTGTAAAATGCTTATAATGGATGATTACATAATAACCTGCCCATAGGGAAAGTTTCTTCTTCACCTTGCACAGTTAATGGTTAACCTTGCACAGTGGTGTCTTATGCCCTGAAGCTGAAGGGTTTATGGCCCAGATCCTCCTAAGTATTTAGGCACCAAATTTCCATGCACGCCTAAAAACTTTTGAGGAGCTGGCTCCATATCCCGGCTTAGACATTTTTGTCCTGTCCAGAGTAACTGTGACCCTAACAGTGGAGGGATAGCTCAGTGGTTTGAACATTGGCTTGCTAAACCCAGGGTTGTGAGTTTAATCCTTGAGGGGGGTATTTAGGGAACTGGGGTAAAAATCTGTCTGGGGATTGGTTCTGCTTTGAGCAGGGGTTTGGACTAGATGACCTCCTGAGATCCCTTCCAACCCTGATATTCTTTGACTGTTGCTTATGTCCATTTCTTTAAGGAGTGCATGAAGCATGAGGATATTTGAATGCTGACCTCCCATTCCAATGTTTTTCCAGGCTTATTGTTTAACTGCAATGTTCCTTGGCATGCATATGTTTTGAATTCTAATATTAAGTTGCAGTCTTGGCCTGTCGGCACTTTTGTCCAATTATGAAGGGGAGTTGAGATCAAGTGACCGTCTTGAGCCTCCCCTTCAGGATAATCAAATAATTTTCTCATGAATGGAAGGTTCATTCCTTTGGGTATGTCTACACTACGGGATTATTCCGATTTTACAGAAACCGATTTTTGGAAACAGATTGTATAAAGTCGAGTGCACGCGGCCACACTAAACACATTAATTCGGCAGTGTGCGTCCATGTACTGAGGCTAGCATCGACTTTCGGAGCGTTGCACTGTGGGTAGCTATCCCATAACTATCCCATAGTTCCCGCAGCCTCCCCCACCCATTGGAATTCTGGGTTGAGATCCCAATGGGTTTTTGATGGGGCAAAAAACATTGTCGCTGGTGGTTCTGGGTACAGCCTCACCCCTCCCTCCATGAAAGCAACGGCAGACAACCGTTTCGCGCCTTTTTTCCTGGTGAACACTGCACTGCGGACGCCATACCACGTCAAGCATGGAGCCCGCTCAGCTCAAGAAAGCAGTCATGAACATTATAAACACCTCGTGCATTCTCGTGCAGTTTATGCTGAACCAGGACCAGAAAAACCAGGCGAGGAGGAGGCGGCGACTGCAGTGCAGCGACGAGAGTGATCAGGACATGGACATAGACACAGAATTCTCTCAAACCGCGGGCCCCGGCGCTTTGGAGATCATGTTGTTAATGGGGCAGGTTCTAGCCGTGGAACACCGATTCTGGGCCCGGGAAACAAGCACAGACTGGTGGGACCGCATAGTGTTGCAGGTCTGGGACGATTCCCAGTGGCTGCGAAACTTTCGCATGCGTAAGGGCACTTTCATGGAACTTTGTGACTTGCTTTCCCCTGCCCTGACGTGCCAGAATACCAGGATGAGAGCAGCCCTCACAGTTGAGAAGCGAGTGGCGATAGCCCTCTGGAAGCTTGCAACGCCAGACAGCTACCGGTCAGTCGGGAATCAATTTGGAGTGGGCAAATCTACAGTGGGGGCTGCTGTGATGCAAGTAGCCAAAGCAATCACTGAGCTGCTGCTACCAAAGGTAGTGATTCTGGGAAATGTGCAGGTTATAGTGGATGGCTTTGTTGCAATGGGATTTCCTAACTGTGGTGGGGCAATAGATGGAACCCATATCGCTATCTTGGCACTAGAGCACCAGGGCAGCCAGTACGTAAACCGCAAGGGGTACTTTTCAATGGTGCTGCAAGCACTGGTGGAGCACCAGGGATGTTTCACCTATATCAACGTGGGCTGGCCGGGAAGGGTTCATGACGCTCGTTTCTTCAGGAACACTACTCTGTGTAAACGGCTGCAGCAAGGGATTTACTTCCCAGACCAGAAAATAACCATTGGGGATGTTGAAATGCCTATAGTTATCCTTGGGGACCCAGCCTACCCCTTAATGCCATGGCTCATGAAGCCATACACAGGCAGCCTGGACAGTAGTCAGGAGCTTTTCAACTACAGGCTGAGCAAGTGCAGAATGGTGGTAGAATGTGCATTTGGACGTTTAAAGGGACGCTGGCGCACGTTACTGACTCACTCAGACCTCAGCCAAACCAATATTCCCATTGTTATTGCTGCTTGCTGTGTGCTCCACAATCTCTGTGAGAATAAGGGGGAGACCTTTATGGCAGGGTGGGAGGCTGAGTCAAATCGCCTGGCCCCTGATTACGCGCAGCCAGACACCAGGGCGATTAGAAGAGCACACCAGGAAGCGCTGCGCATCAGAGAAGCTTTGAAAACCAGTTTCATGACTGGCCAGGCTACGGTGTGAAAGTTCTGTTTGTTTCTCCTTGATGAAAACCCGCCCCCTTGACTCATTCTCTGTAAGCAACCCACCCTCCCCCTTCGATCACAGCTTGCTTTCAAAGGAAATAAAGTCACTATTGTTTAAAAATCATTTATTCTTTATTAATTGATTATAAAAAGAGGGAGAGAACTGACAAGGTAGCCTGGGTGGGGTTTGGGAGGAAGATAGGAGGGAAGGAAAAGGCCACTAAAAAAGTTCAAAGTAATGACAGCCTTTTGGTTGGGCTGTCCACTGGGGTGGAGTGGGAGGGTGCACGAAGCCTCCCCCCCCTCCGGCGTTCTTACACGTCTGGGTGAGGAGGCTATGGAACATGGTGGGGGGGAGGGTGGTTATACCGGGGCTGCAGCGGCAGTCTGTGATCCTGCTGTCGTTGCTGAAGCTCCACCAGACGCTGGAGCATGTCCGTTTGCTCACGCAGCAGCCCCAGCGTTGCATCCTGCCTCCTCTGATCTTCCTGCCGCCACCTCTCATCTCGAGCGTCTCTCCTCTCCTCACATTGGTCCCTCATGTCCTCACGTTGATCCCTCCTGTCCTCACGTTCACTGGCCTCTTTCCTGTACTTTGAAACCGCGTCCTTCCACTCATTCAGATGAGCTCTTTCATTGCGGGTCGATTCCTTGATTTCAGAGAATATTTCGTCTCTCGTCCTTTTTTTTTGCCTCCTTATCTGAGATAGCTTTCGGGACGGAGGAGGGAGGCTTGAAAAAATTTGCAGCTGCGGGAGGGAGGGAAAAAAGGGAGAGAAGTATTTAAAAAGATACATTTTACAGAACAATGCTTATACTCTTTCACGGTGAACAACACTATTCACATTACATAGCATATGTGATTTCGGTACAAGGTCGCATTTTGCATCTTAATATTGAGTGCCTGCGGCTTTGGTGTTAGAGAGCACAGACGCAGGTCCGGGCAACAGAATTCGGCTTGCATGCGGACATGGTAAGCCATTGTCTTTCGGCTTCTGTAGCCCTCAGAAAAGCAGCGCCCTGCTTTCCCACATACCAAGCAAAGCCCGTTGAGTGCTGCAGTTTTCCTGTTAACGTGCAGCAGCAGAAACCAAACTACCGCCCCCCATCCAATTCTCTGGGATGATCGCTTTATCCCTCCCCCCCACTGCGTGGCTGGTATCAGGGAAGATCCCTGCAGAAACCAAACTAACCCCCTCATCACTTTACCCCTCCCCCCACTGCGTGGCTGGTATCAGGGAAGATCCCTGCCAGCCAAACGCGAAAAGTTCAGCGCCAATGATCTTTCCACCCCTCCCTCCGCCCCCCCCACCCCGCTTGGCTAACTGCAGGGAAGGATTTCTTTTCAGCCACAGGCAAACAGCCCAGTAGGAACAGCCACGTCTGTCCCCTTAATTAAATTCCCGTATTTCAACCAGGTTACCATGAGCAATATCACTCTCCTGAGGATTACACAGCGAGATAAAGAATGGAGGTTGCTTGAATGCCAGCAAACACCGAGACCATACGCTGCCAGGCTTTGTCATGCAATGATACCAGATTACTTGCTACTAGCATGGCGTGGTCAAGTGTCCTACCATGGAGGACGGAATAAGGCTGCACTGCCCAGAAACCTTGTGGAAAGGCTTTTGGAGTACCTCCAGGAGAGCTTCATGGAGATGTCCCTGGAGGATTTCCGCTCCATCCCCAGACACGTTAACAGACTTTTCCAGTAGCTGTACTGGCCGCGAATGCATCCCAAGTCCTCAGGGCAAATTAATCATTAAAAAACGCTTGCTTTTAAACCATGTTTTATATTTACAAAGGTACTCTCACCAGAGGTCCCTTCCATGGCCTCATTGTCTGGGGGTTGAGAGGGTACTTCTGTCAGGCTGAGAAAAAGATCCTGGCTGTTGGGGAGAACGGAGTGCTGTGTGCTCTCCGCGAGCTCGTCCTCCTCGTCCTCCTCCTCCTCATCTTCCCTGTCCGCAGAATCCTCAGGCATGGCTGAGATTACCCCCGCCTTGGAATCCATGGTCAGAGGTGGGGTAGTGGTGGCGGCCCCCCCGAGAATTGCATGCAGCTCAGCGTAGAAGCGGCATGTCTGCGGCTCTGCCCCAGACTTTCCGTTTGCTTCTTTGGTTTTCTGGTAGGCTTGTCTGAGCTCCTTAACTTTCACGCGGCACTGTAGTGAGTCCCTATTATGGCCTCTCTCCATCATGCCCTTTTTCAAAAGTTTTGGCATTTCGTCTTCTGGAACGTAGTTCTGCTAGCACTGAATCCTCTCCCCATATAGCGATCAGATCCAGTACCTCCCGTACGGTCCATGCCGGTGCTCTTTTTCGATTCTCGGACTGCATGGTTACCTGTGCTGATGAGCTCTGCGTGGTCACCTGTGCGCTCCACGCTGGGCAAACAGGAAATGAAATTCAAAAGTTCGCGGGGCTTTTCCTGTCTACCTGGCCAGTACATCCAAGTTCAGATTGCTGTCCAGAGTGGTCACAATGGTGCACTGTGGGATAGCTCCCGGAGGCCAATACCTTCAAATTGCGGCCACACTAACCCTAATTCAAAATGGCAATACCAATTTCAGCGCTACTCCCCTCGTCGGGGAGGAGTACAGATATTGATATTAAGAGCCCTTTATATCGAAGTAAAGGGCTTGGTTGTGTGGACGAGTGCAGTGTTAATTCGGTTTAACGTTGTTAAATTCGAGATAAACTCCTAGTGTAGACCAGGCCTTTTAAAGGTAGGAAGGGTGGTCTGAGGTTAAGACATTGGGCTGAGGGTCATGAGAACGGAGTTTAATTCCCAGCTGTACCAGAGTATAACCCTGGACAAGTCACTTTGGGCCAGATTTTTAAAGGTATTCGGGCTCAGCATTGTAACACCTAAGTCTCATGTTAAAAAGTGATTTAGGCACTTAAGAGCAAAATCCCATCACTTTTGAACATGAGGCTTTTGGCTCCTAAATCAGTTAGGCTGAGTGCACCGACACCTGAATACCTATAAAAATCTGGGCCTTAACCTCTCTGGGCCCCATCTGTCAAATGAAGATGTTAATTTTTTTTCTCCCACCCTTTGGCTGATCTTGTCTATTTAACTCAGAAGCTCTTTGGGGTGGATACTGCCTAACACAATGTGTCCCCAGTCTCACTTTTGATCTCCAGGTGCTATTGTAACACATGTATGGTGTGAAGGGGCTTTTTCTGCTTTCCCCATTGTTCTCATTATCTCTCTTTTGGACATTACAAAAGCCAAGAGAAAAACTGTGTGCCTGTATTATGAATACTACAGATAATACCTTGCACTTTTGTATTGCCTTATCCTGAGGCTCTCAAAGCACTGGGTTACTTTATCAAATCAATGGGAATTTGTTTGTTGAGGTTTTATTTGAGATCAAAGCTCCTTTAGCAGCTTAGTTCATGGGCCTGCAGAGAAAGGGTTAAGAAGTCGGCTTCTTGTGTGGCCCGATTCTTATCCCACTGAATTCAATGAGAAAACTACCTTTGTCTTCAGTGGAAGCTGGCTCAGGCCATTGCTCAGCTCCAGTTACCCCAGAGGAAGTGGCTTTCAGTATGTCTACAGTGCAAAGGAAAACCTGTGGCACAGAGTCTCAGAGCCTGGGTCAATTGGCTCAGGCTTGCGGAGCTAAAAAGAGCAGTGTAGACGTTCCTGCTTTTCAGACCCTCCCCACATGCCGGGGTGCAGAGCCCAGTTTCCAGCCCAGGCAGGAATATCTACACTGCTATTTTTAGCCCCAGGCTCTGAGACTAGGCACTGTGGGTTTTTCTTTGCAGTGGAGACATAGGCCTTGGCTACACTTGCAGCTGTACAACCTGTCTTCGTACAGCTGAGTAGGGAAAGCGCTACAGTCTGTCCACATTGACAGCTGTCAGCGCACTGTCGTGGCCACATTTGCGGCAATTGCAGCGCCATTGGGAGCGGTGCATTATGGGCAGCTATCCCACAGAGCACCGCTTCCCATTCTGGCGCCGTGGGTTGTGGGAAGGGGGCGTGGGTGCGGGGCATTCTGGGTCCTGTCCCAATGCCCCGTGAAGCATCGCTTCGCATCCCAGAAATCCCTTTGTTTCCGTCCACCTTTGGCGCCATCTTTCAACGGTTTCTGTGCAGCGCGATCTGTCTGCGGGAAATGGAGCCTGAACTGCTGAGGTGTATGCTGACTTATCTCGCCAGCACGTCACGTTTGGCTGTCGAACTATTCCTTAAGATCCAAAGTGACAGTGAGAGTGAGGAGTCCCACGATGCTATCGAGCCACATAACACGTACGACACAAAATTGCTTGTGGCATTCACAGACATGCTCAGCACCGTGGAACGCCGCTTTTGGGCTCGGGAAACAAGCACCGAGTTGTGGGATCACATTGTCATGGAAGTCTGGGATGACGAGCAGTGGCTGCAGAACTTTCGGATGAGAAAAAACACTTCCATGGGACTGTGTGAGGAGCTCGCCCCCATCCTGCGGCGCAAGGACACGAGATTGAGAGCTGCCCTGCCAGTGGAGAAGCGGTGGCTATTGCAATCTGGAAGCTGGCAACTCCAGACAGCTACCGGTCGGTCGCAAACCAGTTTGGAGAGGGAAAGTCGACCGTTGGAATCGTGTTGATGCAAGTTTGCAGGGCCATTAATCGCATCCTACTCAGAAGAACCGTGACTCTGGATAACGTGCAGGACATAGTGGATGGCTTTGCACAAATGGGTTTCCCTAACTGTGGAGGGGCGATAGATGGGACGCACATTCTTATTCTGGCACCACCCCACTGAGCATCCGAGTACGTTAATCGGAAGGGGTATTTCTCTATGGTTCTCCAAGTGCTTGTGGATCACTGCGGGCGTTTCATTGACATTAACACAGGCTGGCCAGGAAAGGTGCATGACGCACGCATCTTTCAGAACGCTTGGCTGTTCAGGAAGCTGCAGGCCGGGACTTTTTTCCCAGAGCGGAAGATCACGGTAGGGGAAGTTGAAATGCCCATTGTGATCCTCGGAGATCCCGCTTACCTGTTAATGCCGTGGCTCATGACACCCTACACAGGGAGCCTTGACAGCAGCAAGGAACAGTTCAACTACAGGTTGAGCCGGTGCCGAATGAATGTGGAGTGTGCCTTTGGCCGTTTAAAGGGCCGCTGGCGATCTCTGTATGGGAAGTCGGACTTGGCCGAAAACAGCATCCCCGCGGTTATATCCGTGTGCTGTACCCTCCATAATATTTGTGAAGGGAAGGGTGAAAGCTTCACTCAGGCATGGACCTCCGAGGTTGAACACCTGGAGGCTGAATTTGCACAGCCAGAGAGCAGGGCTATTACACGGGCCCAGCGCGGGGCTGCAAGGATTAGGGATCCCTTGAGGGAGCAATTTGAGGCTGAAAACCAGCAGTGATATCTGGTGCCCTGCACGGGAGTGAAGTGCAGTAGTTCCAATCTTTAGGAATCAGTGTTTGCTAAGCAGACAAGCAGACTTGCAGTGCCTGTTTATTTCCTGGGCTAAGGAGTCTTTTACTTTATGCAATAATAAAGAATGTTTTCAAAGCCAAAAAATCCATTTATTGAAAAGAAAAAAAGATTATCCATTGAAAAGAAACAAGGGGGTGGAGTGGGGAACGGTACAATCACAGATTCGCGTATGCCCTGTCTGGTGTGCTGTGCAGTGAGTGCTGCACTTCAGGATAGCTATACTGCATGGTGATGGGGGTTGAGTGCAGAGGGTAAGGGTCGTGGTTTTCAGGGCTGGGTGGTGAAGATACTGGTGTTGGAGGCAGCTGGTGGCGTGAAGAA
>NW_020664404.1:8056654-8057208 GCF_002925995.2 Terrapene triunguis | reverse complement strand
GCTCTGAAGTGTCCATGGTGGTGCTCGGAGTGGAGGTGGGGTTAACCCCAAGTATCGCATCCAGCTCTTTGTAGAATCGGCAGGTTGCGGGGGGAGCACCCGAGCAGCCGTTTGCGTCGCGGGCTTTGCGGTAGGCACTCTGCAGCTCCTTCACTTTAATCCTGCACTGCAGGGCGTCCCGGTCATGGCCCCTTTCCATCATGTCCTTTGATACCTTCCCGAAGGTATCGTAATTCCTACAGCTGGAGCGCAGCTGGGACTGGACAGCTTCCTCCCCCCAAACACTGATGAGGTCCAGCAACTCGCCATTGCTCCATGCTGGGGCTCGCTTGGCGCGTGGAGGCATGGTCACCTGGAAAGATTCGCTGATAGCACTCCACGCCACGCCTGGCTGAGCAAACAGGAAGGGGATTTTTAAAATTCCCGGGGAATGTCAAGGGCAGGTCACATGGTTGGTTACCTGAGGCCAGGGCAGTAGAGTTTGAACTGATGACCAGAGTGGCTAGAACAGGCATTGTGGGATACTGCCGAATACTTCTGGAGGCCAGTCACAG
>NW_020664404.1:7980664-8051654 GCF_002925995.2 Terrapene triunguis | reverse complement strand
TTTTTTTTTTTTATTTTGAGGGGGGGAGGTGGGACCCATCTCTTCCTAAACTTCATGTTTTTTTACCTAGCTACAGGCCTGACCCAGGGGTGGAAGGACTGGTAGTTCTATACAGTTCTATATGAGACATTTCTTGCCAGTGAGAGGCCGTTTCAAGGGCCTTGATCCACCAGACTATGGGCAAGATAGTGTGATCTAGTGGTTAAGACACTGATTTGGGTCTCAGGAGATCTAAGTTCAATTCCTACCTCTACCACTAAGCCACTGGGTGACTTTGAGCAAATTGCAATGTGCCTATATTTCCCCTAGCCTGTCTCATCTATTTAGAGGGTAAGCTCTTCTAGGCAGTGACTGTCTCACTGTGTGTTTGTACAGCGCCTAGCACAATGGGGCACCAGTCTTGCCTTGCTGTGTGCTGCTGTGATATGAATAAATAATAACTCACACATAACTTTAAGACCAGAAATGGTCTCATCGAAGCCAAGTGGAGCAAATCAGTGACTTTCTCTTACGGGCTAGAAATCTCACATATGGAGCTGCACAAAACTTTTAGAATTCATCTAGTCATCCTGCCAACAGCACTGCTGAGCACAATGGAACCCAGGTTAGTTGGGAGGGATGCAGAGGTGGGGTGGTTGGTTTTGTACTTAGATCTTTGCCAGATTCTTTTTATGTCCTCAGTTTAAATCATTTTATGGTCTTGTAAAATCCAAACAACCACAGAGAAAAGCAAATAAACTCACACCTATGAAAGAATGTCTGTTCCTCTTGCTTATGATATCTCTGTAACCACAACCCTGTACGCAACCAGTGAATGTGACCCAGGTTGTGTATTCAGTACAGATTGGAAACTACATCAGAACGTGTCTGCCGCTATGGCTGGCCAGAAAACGAGAATTCCATTTTCAAAAAAAGTTGTGGTTTTGCTATTAGTTCCCCTTCTGCAAAACCAAGAGCTACTGAAATCTTTAATGCAGAGAAAGAGAGACTGTGGAGTGGTGCTTAGGGCACTCGCCTGGGATGTAGGAAACCCACATTCAAGTCCCACTTCTGAATTAGGCAGAGTCCCATAAATGCCCCAATCACCTAGCTATTCTGGGGTGGGTCTGTCTCTGTGGCCAGAAATTCCACACACACAAAACCTTCCTCCTCAAAATTGATATTGTCCCTAAAAGCTTCCGTTTCTACAAATCAACATTTTCTGACACTGTTTTATCAAAAATATCCTGATCAGCTCTAGGTACAACCTAGTTGTCTCCTAGTCCAGTTACAGACATGGTTCTAGTTGATATATTACCTTGTAATGTAACCAGGCGAATGCTTTATTCTGCCCAGCCTATGAAACGCAGTTAAGGTCCAATCGACATTCCCACTGGAGCCATGTATGTCCCCTAACTGGTTTACAATGGCTAGCCGGATGGTGGCCAAGGAAATTGCTTATTATACAATTACATGCTCACTTTACTCATCCTCCTCCATTCTTTCTCTCATATTGTGTCTTGTCATAGCCTATATTGCTGGCTTTTTGGGGCAGGCACTCTTTTTTACTGTGTTTGTGCGCACACGCAGTGCCTAGCACAATGGAGCCCTGATCAGGTTCTCTGGGAACTACTGCAACACAAATAAAAATAATAACTAGCTCTCCTGGCAAGAAGAACAGGAGTACTTGTGGCACCTTAGAGACTAACAAATTTATTTGAGCATAAGCTTTCGTGGGCTACAGCCCACTTCTTCAGATGCATAGAATGGAACATATAGTAAGGAGATATATATACATACAGAACATGAAAAGGTGGAAGTAGCCATATCAACTCTAAGAGGCTAATTAATTAAGATGAGCAATTATCAGCAGGAGAAAAAAAACTTTTGTAATGATAATCAAGATGGCCCATTTCAGACAGTTGACAAGAGGTGTGAGGATACTTAACATGGGGAAATAGAGTCAATCTGTGTAATGACTCAGCCATTCCCAGTCTCTATTCAAGCCTAAATTAATGGTATCTAGTTTGCATATTAATTCAAGCTCAGCAATTTCTCGTTGGAGTCTATTTTGAAGCTTTTCTGTTGCAAAATTGCCACCTTTAAGTCTGTTACAGAGTGACCAGAGAGGTTGAAGTGTTCTCCTACTGGTTTTTGGATGTTATGATTCCTGATGTCAAATTTGTGTCCATTTATTCTTTTGCGTAGAGACTGTCCGGTTTGGCCAATGTACATGGCAGAGGGGCATTGCTGGCACATGATGGCATATATCACATTGGTAGATGTGCAGGTGAGCGAGCCCCTGATGGCGTGGCTGATGTGATTAGGTCCTATGATGGTGTCACTTGAATAGATATGTGGACAGAGTTGGCATTGGGGTTTGTTGCAAGGATAGGTTCCTGGGTTAGTGTTTTTGTTGTGTGGTGTGTGGTTGCTGGGGAGTATTTGCTTCAGGTTGGGGGGCTGTCTGTAAGCGAGGACTGGTCTGTCTCCCAAGATCTGTGAGAGTGAGGGATCGTCCTTCAGAATAGGTTGTAGATCTTAGATGATGCGCTGGAGAGGTTTTAGTTGGGGGCTGGAGGTGACGGCTAGTGACGTTCTGTTATTTTCTTTTTTGGGCCTGTCCTGTAGTAGGGGACTTCTGGGTACTCTTCTGGCTCTGTCAATCTGTTTCTTCACTTCAGCAGGTGGGTATTGTTGTTCTTGTAGAGCAGACAGAACCTGAAGACTGCAGCCTGGAGGCAAGCAGTTTTTTTTTTCCTGATCATTTTGCTTCTCTCTGTTCTCTTTTCTTACTGGGTTCTGGTTTGCTGGATGGTCTGTGGTGGAGTTTGGAGGACTGGCTGTGACTCACAGGGTTAGCAATAGGCCACGATGCTACTTATGTCTAGGCCACTAGTTTAAATCCAGCCCATGTTGATAGTGACTTGAAGTTGTTACCACCTGAGGTCTTGACAGCTTTGGAGATGCTTCTCCAAGCCTAACCTTCAACAGTGCATGTTTCTACCACATTACACCCCAACCCTGTTCTGGAGGGACCACCTTTAGGGTGCTTTGTGTGAAATGCTGGTGAGTCTCAGACCAGTTCCTAGTATCTCTGTCACATAAGTCATGTTTGCAATTGGTGCAGAGAGGCCAAGAAGGACAGAATGAACCATAGAAACAGAACTTTCCAGGTACAGAACTCTCCAGGTTGTGAAATACAAAGATGCAATCCAGACCAGTGAGGGGCTATGTCACCCTTACCATGCAACCTGGGGTGTCTTACAATGCCTTGCTGAAGTAGCTCCCACCCGGGCCATTCACAAACAGCCTTCCAGCATTCAAGTCACACCCTGAGTGTCTGTGTAAAGCTATATCCTGGTCCAGCAGCTGTGACCCTAGCAGCCTGTCAGCAAACATCAGCCACCAGTCTGGCTTTTACCAGCCTTGGTTACTATTTGCAGGGTAAACCCAACACACTCCCAGGCCTAGATCTCCCTCACCCCCCAAATGTATGTGTTGTACTGCCCAGCCCTCTCCTGGGCAGTCCAAATATATTAAGTCTATTATTCCTTTAAGGGAATAATACACAACAACTTGCCGCCTTAAATGGAGTTACCCAGACACAACAAATTCAACACACTGAATTTGATAAAACAAGTTTATTAACTACAAAGAGAGAGATTTTAAGTGAGTACAAGCGATGAGACATAAGAGTTAGAAATGGTTACAAGAAAAATAAGGATAAAAAGCTTTCTAGTGCCTAACTTCACAAACTATATTAGATTCAAGCAAAGTTTCTCTACACATGTTTCCAGCAGTATTACTGACCAACCTCTAGGTCAGGACCTCTCCCCCCAGTCCAATAGCTGCTTCTTTTGTCTTCTCGGGTGCAAAGGGTGAGGTGGATAGCGAGACAGAGAGGGGTCCCTCGGGGTGTTTTTTTGTCTTCTCCCTTCTCCCATTCTGCTTGATGATTCTTAATTTGCATTTAAGCAGTAAACAGACGAGTATACACTCCTTTGTTCAAGACAGGTCTGTTTGACCAATTTGGTGCAACGTGAGTCTGAACATATTTTTAACATTGTACAGGGGGAAATTTATAACTTTACACAGAATGCTACTACACACATTTTTACCATGAACTTACTGATCAGCAAGTTATGAGTTTTCAAATGATACCTCACCAGGCATACCTTGTACCAAGATTATTACAACAGTGGCTAGCGTATGAGTACAGGGGTGCATTCCGGCGCAGTGGTCCCTCCAGATCAGGACTGAGGGACACTGCACTGGAAACATGCCCTGCTTCAGTTTGTGCTATGCCTGTTCCGTGAGGAAGCAGAGGACTTCAGATTGCAAAGTTGTCAAGCTGCCACCTCTCAGCAGTATAACATTTTCTGAAAATAAATGAGCAGGGCTTTACTTTGTGACGCAAAAAAGCTCTGGGTGTATAAGGAAGGTCTTGCCAAGCAGCTTCGCTTCCTTTGGATGATCCCCAAGGTTGTGGGGGGCAGGGTCACTTAGTATGCTGCCTTTTGGATCTCTGTGCTATCAGGTGACACAGGGCTTCCTGCTCTGGAAGCATCCAGACAACTTAGAATCAGGACTCCAGGGACCACCTGCTAGGTTTTTTCCCAGAAGACTATCTTTCCATCCATCATAGGGCTATTGTTTTAAGAAACTGCTGTTCGTGCTCTGGTAGATGGTTTCCTTTGATTGGAACCACGGGACTCTCACAAGGTTTCCGCTGAAATTTCCAGCTGGAGAAGAAATTTCTCAGCTCTGACAAGCACGCTGGGAAGAAAAAAGGACCACATTTTCTAGTGGCATAACTCCATTGACTTCAGTGGAGTGGCACCAGCAGATAATTTGGTCCAGGATGGCCTCAGACCCCCTGCACGCTTGGCACACCCTTTATGCAGAAATCTGAGGTGATCAGGCCCTGTAATGGTTACGGGGTGGATAAAGAATATTAAAGGAAATGTTTCTCAAAAGGAAATCCATGTTGAACTTTCATTTCTCTCTCACGAGCCAGTCCTCTGCTCAGCTTGGTGCACGTGGGCAAAAAAGGGAAGTCGAGCACAAATCAAGCAAAACCTTGCATGTGAAAAAGAGTAATATAGCAATGCATACTTCTGCCCCGCCCACACACTTCATTCAGTTCCCTGCTCCAGCCATGTGCTTTAGAAGTAGGGTGACCAGACAGCAAGAGTGAAAAATCGGGACAGAGGGGTGGCGGGTAATAGGCACCTATAGAAGAAAAAGCCCCAAATATTGGGACTGTCCCTATAAAATAGGGACATCTGGTCACCCTATTTAAAAGGGAGAGGAACAAACTAGTGGAGAACACTCTAAGGAGGTGCAGGAGAAGCTAGTGGGGTGACAGTGACATCTGTAGAAATTGGCTGGGGAGTAGGAGATATGTCCCAAATGTGGAAGAGATTTACCTCTATGGGGCAAACTAAATGGAGCTAGGAAGTCTTATGTACATTTGTACATGAGGCATACTATGCTTATAGAGGCACTGAGGTCCCACTGACCAGTGAGACGAAACAAACTGTTGTAGTGAACACCTGCTTCTGAAAGGAAATAACAGCGTTGATTCAAAGAGCCCTTTGTGCACAGTAAATGTTTGGCTACTTCAGAGCTGTCTGTTTAGAGATCACTTTGATAGGGGCCTTAGAAATATGATAGATTAGACACATAATAGAGCAGCAGTTGCAACTTCCCCAATTAAAGTTGAGCTGAGCTTTCTGCTTAAGAGAGAATTTTTCATAGAGCTGTAAAATGCACGTGCATAGGTAGATTGTCTTGAAAATTGCTGTTTCATACAGCTAACTGGCAGGGTTTTTTTAGATTGGATAAATACTTTTAAAATGAAGTCACCTTCAGCATCTGCCATAGATTATGATTGGCCTTAGAGTGTATATTTATTGATCTACATTTTTTTGTCATGAGACACACCTAGTCTTCAGTCAATGGCTCAATTGTATAACATTGTTTTGTTATACGAGAACAAAATACAGACATCTTTATTTAGTTTTTCACCATGACAACGATGATGTTGCTTTTTGATGTGAAGACTTTGTGACTTGACATAACGCTGCTGCATTATAGCCTATGAACAATTTGATTGGACTTAGTGAGTTGACATTGCAGTATGATCACACAGTGACCTGATGCAATGACATTGCCGCTCAGTGAGGCGATCTTGCATTGCACAACACTGTGACCCTTTGGTTAAAGTGATACTTTTTTGTACGATGTGATGGCGCTTTGCCCTTTTGCGATGAAGTTTCAATGTGACAAGATGACATTTTGATCCTACATAGGGTGACCATACAGCAAATGTGAAAAATCGGGACAGGAGGTGGGGGGTAATAGTAGCCTATATAAGAAAAAGACCCAAAAATCGGGACTGTCCCTATAAAATCGGGACAACTGGTCACCCTAACCCTACATAGTGATGTTTGGCACACCCTGATGAGGAAGGATGATCCAGTGGTTGGGGCACTAGCCTAAGATCTGGGCAATCAGGGTTTAATTCCTGATCTGCTACAGACTTCCTGCGTAACCTTGAGAAAGTTACTTAGTCTCAATTCCCTAGCTGTAAATGGGGATAATAGCACTTCCCTACCTTACAGGGATGTTGTGAGAAGAAATATATTAAAGATTGAAGTGCTTTGAGATCTACTGATGAAAAGTGCTATATAAGAGCTAAGTATTATTACATTGTGTTGTGAATTGATTATGATGTGTCAGGACAATCTCTCCTTTTTTATTCCAGCATTCGGCACAATGGGACCCCCTATCTGATTGCTGCATTTGGGTGCTACTGTAGGATAAATGAAATTAGATAATAATAATGAGGAATTTTACCTCATTATGTTGTGAGGATGATGCTTTGCAGTTGGATGACACTTGACCCCCAGAGGTAATGTGGTGATAGTGTCACAATATGATATTATGTCATAGAATCACAGAACTGGAAGGGATCTTGAGAGGTCATTTAGTCAAGGCCCCTGCACTCATGGCAGGACTAAGTATTATCTAGACCATGCCTGACAGGTGTTTGTCTAACCTGCTCTTAAAAATCTCCAATGATGGAGATTCCACAACCTCCCTAGGCAATTTATTCCAGTGCTTAACCCTCCTGACAGGAAGTTTTTCCTAATGTCCAACATAAACCTCCCTGGCTGCAATTTAAGCCCATTGTTTCTTGTCCTATCCTCAGAGATTAAGAACAATTTTTCACCCTCTTCCTTGTAACAACCTATGTACTTGAAAACTGTTATAAGAACATAAGAATGGCCATACTGGGTCAGACCAAAGGTCCATCCAGCCCAGTATTCTGTCTACCGACAGTGATCAATGCCAGGTGTTCCAGAGGGAGTGAACCTAAGAGGTAATGATCAAGTGATCTCTCTCCTGCCATCCATCTCCACCGTCTGACAAACAGAGGCTAGGGACACCATTCCTTACCCTTCCTGGCTAATAGCCATTAATGGACTTAACCTCCATGAATTTATCTAGTTCTCTAGCCTTCACAACCTCCTAAGGCAAGGAGTTCCACAGGTTGACTGTGCGCTGTGTGAAGAAGAACTTCCTTTTATTTGTTTTAAACCTACTGCCCATCAATTTCATTTGGTGGCCCCTATTTCTTATATTATGGGAACAAGTAAATAACTTTTCCTTATTCACTTTCTCCACACCACTCATGATTTTATATACCTCTATCATATCCCCCCTTAGTTTCCTCTTTTCTAAGATGAAAAGTCCTAGCCTCTTTAATCTCTCCTCATATGGGACCCATTCCAAACCCTTAATCATTTTAGTTGCCCTTCTCTGAACCTTTTCTAATGCCAGTATATCTTTTTTGAGATGAGGAAACCACATCTGTACGCAGTATTCAAAATGTGGGCTTACCATGGATTTATATAAGGGCAATAAGATATTCTCTGTCTTATTCTCTATCCCTTTTTGAATGATTCCTAACATCCTGTTTGCTTTTTTGACTGCCACTGCACACTGCGTGGACGTCTTCAGAGAACTATTCACAATGACTCCAAGATCTCTTTCCTGATTCGTTGTCGCTAAATTAACCCCCATCATATTGTATGTATAGTTGGGGTTATTTTTTCCAGTATGCATTACTTTACATTTATCCACATTAAATTTCATTTGCCATTTTGTTGCCCAATCACCTGTTGCGAGATCTTTTTGAAGTTCTTCACAGTCTGCTTTGGTCTTAACTAGCTTGAGCAGTTTAGTATTGTCTGCAAACTTTGTCACCTCACTGTTTACGCCTTTTTCCAAATCATTTATGAATAAGTTGAATAGGATTGGTCTAGGACTGACCCTTGGGGAACACCACTAGTTACCCCTCTCCATTCTGAGAATTTACCATTAATGCCTACCCTTTGTTCCCTGTCTTTTAACCAGTTCTCAATCCATGAAAGGATCTTCCCTCTTATCCCATGACAACTTAATTTACGTAAGAGCCTTTAGTGAGGGACCTTGTCAAAGGCTTTCTGGAAATCTAAGTACGCTATGTCCACTGGATCCCCCTTATCCACATGTTTGTTAACCCCTTCAAAGAACTCTAATAGATTAGTAAGACATGATTTCCCTTTACAGAAACCATGTTGACTTTTGCCCAACAATTTATGTTCTTCTATGTGTCTGACAATTTTATTCTTTACTATTGTTTCAACTAATTTGCCCGGTACTGACGTTAGACTTACCGGTCTGTAATTGCTGGGATCACCTCTAGAGCCCTTTTTAAATATTGGCGTTACATTAGCTATCTTCCAGTCATTGGGTACAGAAGCCGATTTAAAGAACAGGTTACAAACCATAGTTAATAGTTCCGCAATTTCACATTTGAGTTCTTTCAGAACTCTTGGGTGAATGTCAGCTGGTCCCGGTGACTTGTTACTGTTAAGTTTATCAATTAATTCCAAAACCTCCTATAGTGACACTTAAATCTGTGACAATTCCTCAGATTTGTCACCTACAAAGGACGGCTCAGGTTTGGGAATCTCCCTAACATCCTCAGCCATGAAGACTGAAGCATGTTCCCTCTCAATCTTCTCTTTTCCAGACTAAACAAACACAATTTTTTCAATCTTCCCTCATAGGTCATGTTTTCTAGACCTTTAATCATTTTTGTTGCTCTTCTCTGGACTTTTTCCATGATTTCAGGTGATGTGAAACTTCAACCAAAGCTGATGATATGATACGATGACGTTTGAATACATCACATTCTGATACTGTGTGATTGATGCCAGTTTTGACCTAGCTGCTTGACATTGGGACATGTTATTTCATGCTGTGAAGGCATTTTGACCCAAAGTGGTAATGTTTATGTGTGATCCTGTTGTGCCATGACGTGACGCTGGTTGGGTGGAGTGAGCTGACATTTTAAGACGTCATTATGCTGTGACCTTTCAGCATGCCTCAGACTGATGTGACGTGTTGTTTTGCCGTGCCGCGCTGAGGTGCGATATGTGGCATCCCCACCCTGCATTCCGAGGTGACAGGGTGTCGTTTGGGAACGTCGTGATGTCATGGTGACTTGACAAGGCCTGGCGCGCCATGACGCCATTCCAAGGCGGCCCCACACTGTGACGTGCGTGGAGACCCCCCTGAGGTGTGGTGGTGCCGTGCTGGCGTGATGTCATGTCTGACATGATGATGTCATTCTGAAGCACCGTGATGTCATGGGGTTACCACACACAGCTTTCGCCTTGCAGCATGATGCTGGCATAAATATTTGGGGGGTCCCATGTTGGGGGTGGCACTAGCACCCCCACTCCCCAGCAGCCACACAAGGGCGGGTAAAGGCTCCCTCTGCTCCCCCAAGCCCGGCTCCCGCAATGCATTTCGGGAAGAGAACTTTGCCTTGCCGGCCAGTCAGCCACACGGCGCATGCTCGGGAAGGCCTCACAAACGGGCCTGGGGCGGCGGCGCATGCGCCGTGCGGCTGCCCGGCAGTGAGAGGTTGCGGGCCGCGGCCGGGCGAAGCGGGGGGGATAGGCCGCGTTGGGAGCCGGGGGCTCGCGTAGATGTGCTCGCCGGCGGAGGCGCTTCCCGGGCCGGCCCCGGAGGGGGACCTGCCCCCGGAGTGGGAGTCGGACGAGGAGCGTATGGCCTTCCTGTTCTCGGCCTTCAAGCAGAGCCGGGAGGTGAACAGCACCGAGTGGGACAGCAAGATGGGCTTCTGGGCCGAGCTGGTGCTGGGCCGGGGCCGCCGCCGGGGGGCGGTGCGGACCTGCCTGCGGGAGCTGCAGCAGGCCTTCGAGCGCCGCGGCAGCGTCCCGCTGGGGCTGGGCACCGTGCTCCGCCAGCTGCTCAGGTACCCGGCCGGGGCGGGGCTCGGGGCGGGGCGGGCCCGGAGGGAGAGCAATAGGCGGGACACAGGGGGGGAGCAACACAATGGGGGATGCTGGGCACGTGGAGCATTAAGGCAGGGCAATATGCTGGGGGTCACTGGCGGTGACTGGGGGTCAGCAGGTGCAGGTATAGGGGTGGGGTACAGGGAGCAATATGCTGAGGGTCACCAGATGCAGGTATGGGGTGGAGTACTGGGAGCAATATGCAGGGGGTCACCAGATGCAGGGCACAGGGGTGCTGTATTGGGAACAGTATGCTGGGGGTCACTGGAGGTGACTGGGGGTCACCAGGTGCAGGTATAGGGGTGGGGTACTGGGAGCAATATGCTGGGGGTCACTGGAGGTGCAGCGTGTGGGGTGTTTACAGAGGACAGTATACTAAGGGGTTACTGGAGATGCAAGTCATAGGAGTGCACAGGGCATGTGGTAATAGTGAGAGCAATATCCTGGTGGGTTTGGGGTTCAGGGAGGTAAGGGACATGGAGCACTAGGGTGCATGATATGCTGGGGGTCCTTGGGTGCAAGGAAATGCTGGGAGGGATGTGGGGCACCGAGCGGGCAATATGCCAGTGATCACTAGGGTGTGCTGGGCTCAGGAACGTTGGGCAGCATGGGGCATTACGGTGGGAACGTGGTAGGAGTTGTGGAGCACCGTACATAAGGGGGACTGATGGGCATGGATCAGAGGGGGCACTGAGCTGAAAGGGTGATAGCGGTATGCGAGGGTTCACTGGGAAGTTTGGGTGCTGGACACAAATGGGTAGCAGGGAAGGTGCATGAGGCAGAAGGAGTTAGTGGGCATAGGGAGCAATATGCTTAGGGACGTTGGGAAGGCTGCTTTGCGTGAAAGTGCATGGGGCCATATTGTAGTGGGTACTGGGAGGCCGATTTGCCAGAGGACTCTGGAGAGGAGGATTAGGTTTGGTGCTGTAGAAGCTGCTTGGGCACTGGAGGCAACCTTTTGCCTTTTCATAGGCTCTATCCAACATAGGGGGCAACAGCACTGAGATTGTTCCCCCTTGAAAATACTTAAGGAACAAGCTACATATTTTATGCCAGTCTGAAAATCTTTTATCTACTGGTGTTATAAATAACACACACAATGGTTATGTCTGGAAGAAATCAGAGAAGAAAATGATTTGTGTTTCCAGGTTACGTACTTTATGCATAAAGTTCTGTCAAATGCACAATCACTCTAAGAGCTTCACTATAGCCAGTTTCCTTTTTTTGTGTCTGTGTGTGTATGTGTGTTATTTTCACATTGTAAAATGAAAGAACAACATAGGAAAATATTTGTAAAATCAGCAAAGTTGCAAGAGGATGTGTAGGCAGAGGAAGTTCCTTGAACTACTTTCTATAAATTTGCAGTGTGGAAAATCCCCACACAAATAGGAAAGGAAACTGACTATAGGGAAGATTTTTTATAGTAAACCATTGTGTATAAATTCTGTCAAAAGCCCAAAGTAAATAAACTGGAAATACAGTAGTCGTTTTCGAGCATTTTTATATTGTACTGTACATAACATTTTATTTTAAATTGAGATTTCAAATTGATGTCCAAATAATCCCTCAGTTAGACAATCTTGTGAAATCTACTGGAATTGTGAACCAATTTATATGTTCTGTGCTGGGGAAATGTTACTGCTAAAGATGATTCTCCACAGAGATCTCTACATGCACTGATGATTACATCTGCACAGTGGGGACTGGGTTCCCACATCCATTTCTAATTCTTGTATGTCTTACTCTCTTCAGACGTGGCAAACTGCAGAGGGAGTCAGACTTCATAGCCAGTGTAGACAGCAGCTGGATCTCATGGGGTGTGGGAATCTTCATTCTGAAGCCCCTGAAATGGACCCTGTCAAGTGTGCTGGGTGACAGTAAAGTGCCTGAGGAGGAGGAAGTGCTGATTTTTGTGGAGCTACTTCAGGTGAGCATTGTACTTTCTGGAGCTTGCCCTGGTTACCCATGTTAAAGATTTTCCCACATTAACAGGAAGGGTCAGAGTTGAATAAGAGACCTTCATCTCTACTCATGTACATTCAAAAACCCAAGAGAGGGGAGAGGGGTTGAATGGCTCATAGATGGGACATGGAGCCCTTCCCCTCTATATATATGTTCAGAAATTAACGTAATGGCCGTTAAATGACTTCTGTAAAATGAGTTGATGGGTTTTCAGTTCATTTTCTAGTGAATGACACTGCATCATAACACACAAGCAGAGTTGGCAGTCTCTGCTGGGAGGCCATTCTTCTCTTACATTTAAAAAGGGTCTCCTCCAAGTTGAGTTTGAGGTATATATATTTTTTTCAGTACAGTATGTGTGGAAGCCTGCAGATTACTGTCTGAGCACCATCTGTTCTGTAGATACATACAAGTGTCAGTGACTGTCCATCCCAGTATCTCTTGTCTTCATTGAATTCACATGCAACTTTAAAATTAAATTGAAACAGTGTTTGTACACTTTCCAATCATGATTATACTTGTGTCTCTAAACCTGTGAAAGGCCCTTGTTTATGGCAACTTTTGAAGTTTAAAAATAGAGCCAGATTTTCAGCTGGTGTAAATCAGTGTTGCCCCATTTGGCTTTAATGGCATTGCATCTGATTCCTTTAGTTGGCCCTATGTCCTTGAGTTAGCTGAACTAAAAAATAAGAGTTTGAAGTTAAAAAATCAACTTAAAAAAAATCACACATCTTTCTGAACTTTTGTTACCTATTTTTGTTACAAGCAGCAGCTTAAATGATTATAACTCACTGCTATTATAGAGAACTCTTTTCTCTGTTCAACTTGTTTGCATTGTGCACTTGACAGCACTCAGTGTACAGTTGCACTGTTTCCTGGATAGTCAGTGTCCAATATTAGAATGGGGCTTTTATACAGCATCAGGAAATAAACCCTTTTTTTTTTTATTTTGTATAAAAGCCCCATTCAACTAAAGGAATCAGATGCAATGCCATTAAAGCCAAATGGGGCAACACTGATTTACACCAGCTGAAAATCTGGCTCTATTTTTAAACTTCAAAAGTTGCCATAAACAAGGGCCTTTCACAGGTTTAGAGACACAAGTATAATCATGATTGGAAAGTGTACAAACACTGTTTCAATTTAATTTTTTTTAAAGTGACTGTAAAGCCTCAAACATTCACTGTGGGATTCAGGGGCAGATGGAATTCATGACACTGCGTTCGACTTTTTTTTTTTTTTTTTTTTTTAAGTTGTCTAGTTTTCAAGTTTAAGTGTATCTTTCGTTTTTGAAAAGGGACATGTATTTTGTGTTATGTGTGAAAAAATGGCTTAACTGATCAAGTTGAAATTTAAAAAAAATGTTTGAATTGGGACAAAGTCGAAAAGGAAACCCTTTGAGAAGCATAGAAAGGGCTATGGAATGGCTTACTCACCATGCAGTGTCTGTTGCTTATTTTGGTATATGCTTTGGCAGAGGAAACAGGAAGCTTGCAGCTCCAGTGCCTCAGGAACTGAGGGAACAAGTGATTCTCCTATATTCCATTAACAACAATGCTGTTTTTAAAGAATTATAAACTTTCCCTTTTTTTAATTTTACAAACAATTCTTTTAATTGAACCTTCATAGTCCACTTTTAGCCCTGGGACTTTTAGAAACTTTACTGTGTAATGTGTGCAATAAATAAAATATACCCCCAGACCTCCTGACTTCCTAAAATACAAAAGTCACCTTTCCCCAAAGTTCTAGACTAAAGCTATGATATCAGGTAATTTATAAGCCTCTGGGAAGAGAATATAGAGAGAATTTGATTGGCAGAGGAGGAGACATAGGAGTGTAAACACATTCGTTTGGAATGGATATGAAGGCTGATAAGGACATGGTGCTTTTTAAAAATGAAACATAAATCCTTAGTATTCCTGTGAGGGTTAGGTGTGTGTTGTTCCGCATTTTACAGCTGGGGGAGAGGTGAAGTTACTTGCCTCACTTGGGATTACTATTCCACAGCTTCTGGCTCCCATTCCTGTGCTCATACCTCTACAGATTCACGCTATGTTATGAGTTACGACATGTGAGCTATACATTATGTGTAGATTTGCTGGTAAAATATTCTTGAATTGATGTACATGACTTGTGTGGGCCATGATACAATGCTGTTGTGACTCTTCACCTGTGTGTGAAATCTACATTGGCACAGAGATGTCAGATTGGCACCCACTGCAGTAATAAGAAAGGGATCCCAATGCACGCTAACAGTTTTGTTCCTTTCCTTCAGGAAAAGGCAGAGGAAGTGTATCGCCTCTATCAGAATTCTGCACTCTCTTCCCACCCTGTTGTTGTCCTCTCAGAATTGCGCTCACTCTGTGCCAGCATATGTCCGGATGAGAGGACATTCTATCTACTGCTGCTGCAGCTGCAGAAGGAAAAGAGGGTCACGGTCATGGAGCAGAATAGAGAGAAGGTACAGAATGGCAGATGAAATTTAATTTTGATAAATGCAAAGTAATGCACATTGGAAAGCATAATCCCAACTATATGTATAAAATGATGGGGTCTAAATTAGCTGTTGCCACTCAAGAAGTCATAGTGGATAGTTCTCTGAAGACATCCACTCAATGTGCAGCGGCAGTCAAAAAAGCGAACAGAATGCTGGGAATAATTAAAAAAGGGATAGATAATAGGACAGAAAATATAATGTTGCCTCTATATAAATCTATGGTACGATCACATCTTGAATACTGTGTGCAGATGTGGTCACCCCATCTCAAAAAAGATATATTGGAATTGGAAAAGGTTCAGAAAAGGGCAACAAAAATAATTAGGGGTATGGAACGGCTTCTGTATGAGGAAAGCTTAATAAGACTGGGACTTTTCAGCTTAGAAAAGAGACGGCTAAGGGGAGATAGGATTGAGGTCTATAAAATCATGACTGGTATAGAGAAAGTAGATAAGGAAGTGTTGTTTACTACTTCTCATAACACAAGAACTAGAGGTCACCAAATGAAATTAATAGGCAGCATGTTTAAACAAATAAAAGGAAGTATTTCTTCACGCAATGCACAGTCAACCTGTGGAACTCCTTGCCAGAGGATGTTGTGAAGGCTAAGACCATAACAGGTTTCAAAAAAGAACTAGATAAATTCATGGAAGATAGGTCTGTCAATGGCTATTAGCTAGGAGGGGCAGGAATGGTGTCCCTCGCCTCTGTTTGCCAGAAGCTGGGAATGAGCAACAGAGTATGGATCACTTGGTGATTACCTGTTCTGTTCATTCCCTCTTTGGCACTTGGCACTGTCCACTGTCAGAAGACAGGATACTGGGCTAGATGGACCCTTGGTCTGACCCAGTAGGGCCATTCTTATGTTCTTATGTAGAGTTTGTGTGGTCCCATTCCTGCCTTGCATTCTGTTTTGCTGACAGGGCACTAATTTTTATGGCTAAATGCCGGTGTCTTCCATTAGCCGTTCACATTGTATGTGTACAGGAAGAAATGGCTTTTCCCCATTATCATAAGTTGGTGGTGCGGGGCTGAGGTCTCTGGAGTGTTCACTAAGTGAGGGGTCTAAATTCCACTCCCCAAACAATCTTGTAAATATATAGCGCTGTTCACTCCAAAGAATTCTACACTTTACAAGCTGATAGGCAAGCTATAGACACGGGTTACTTGGTGTTCTTCCAGCAACACTACCCAGTGGTCTAGGACAGGAAGAAAAGGAGAACACTGTAACCAGTTGAAGATGCATAGGGATTTCGGAGTGGTTGAATGTAATCTTTCCCGCTGGAATTTGGCCAGAACACAGGTTAATACTGCAGCTCTTGGGCGGTGGGTTGTACCATAGGCTTTCTGATGACCATAAGTGGTTCTGATGTTGGTTTCACATCTAATCTGAATGATGACACCTTCAGCTGTGCAGTGCCCGCTAATATCATGCAGGGGCACTGTTTAGATAGCAGTAATACTTGGTCACTTCACATCTTCAAAGTGTGGCACAAACACTAAGTAACTGGTGCTGAGTCCAAAAGAAGAATGCCCCCATGGAGTTACCCAACACCACTGCAGTTTCTGGGCATTCTTTTGAGGCATCATGGCTGCATATTAACATGGCTCAAATGTGATATTTTATTGGATTATAGGACAAGCTGGCATTGCCCTTTCTTTAGATTCTAGTTTACCAGTGTCCCTTTTAGTATTATGGGCCCAAAGCTGAACAAGGAACTGTGACGGCAGAGTTTACACAGCCTTTTATTTTTTTAAGGAAGAAGTCTTGCTTTCTTGGTGTAGATGTTGTTCTAGAGATTCCGGCTTGTGAGAACACAAATCTTACAGTCTGGCAATTCAGTAATGTGCTGCTCCTCCTTTAGATAGTGAAGTTTGCCCGAGGTCTGCATGCCAAAGTATCTCCAGTGAATGATGTGGACATCGGGGTCTATCAGCTGATGCAGAGTGAGCAGCTGCTATCACAGAAGGTGGAGTCCCTTTCCCAGGAAGCAGAGAGGTATTTGTGTGTCCGTCCGTCCGTCCGTGTCCTTGAGCTCTGGGAAGAAACTTTGCTTGTGACCTGGCCCTTAGTGCATGTATAATGTGTTGCTGAGAGACTTTTTTTCCTTGTGACTGTGAAAAGGCAAGAAATGCCTCTTATTTGCCTGTCAGGTGCATGGGGAGCAAAGTATGGCAACCCAGGGTTCTCCACCCATTTTACCCTGTGTCTCCACAGTCAGCCACTTGCCTTATGTTGTCCTTGGATGCACCCCAGAATACTTTGTATCATTTCCTACTAGGCTTCCTGGAAAGTGGTGGAGTGATTTATGGGGTGCACTGGATCTGAGTGAGCCAGTTGCAAGTGGCTGAACAGTGGTAGAGGGGAAGATGGGGTGGAGAATATCACAGCTGTTTCATGACCCCCTCCTGCTTATAGGCTTGAGCTTCTCCTTGCCCTCTGTCCTTGCAGGTGTAAAGAAGATGCCCGGAGCGCTTGTAGAGCTGGCAAAAAGCAGTTGGTAAGTATACTCTGACCCTGCCTGCTCTGCTTCGGAAGCTGTGGTCTTGGAACTGTGGTACGAGATGGGCAACTTCTGAGTTTCAATGTTGTATGCCAAGACCATTCTGAGACCTGCAAAACCTACTGCTATGGCACAGGGGCTTGATTCACATGGTGCCACCTCATGCAAACATTCTGGTCTGGAGTAGAATGGTGAGGAGAGTTTGAGGGCATCTCAGTCCTAAAGTCAGCCCATGGCATGTGCTTTGCTGCACTGGAATAGTTGTTTTAAGAAGGGACTTCTTTTGGATGCTGCCTGGTTTCTGATCCAAGTTTGTGTGTATGTTCTCAGGCACTGAGATATTTGAAGTCCAAGCGAAGGACAGAGCGGCGGATTGAAGAGCTCCTTTCCAAGCTGGATGCAGTTCAGGGCATCTTGGATCGTATATATGCTTCTCAGACCGATCAGATGGTAGTGTGCTTCTTCCACCTCTCGCTTCATACGTTCGCTTTGCTGCTCAAGTTTGCTTTACCTACCTCTTCAAACTCTGTGTTTGAAGAGCTCCTGCATATGGGTAAGACTCATCCTCTCTACTCCAAGAGATACTGAGGATGGCCTAGGGTCTTACTGTGATTGCGACAAGGAAATTGGCCTCTGGCTGCATCCTCTCTTTGCCTCTTCATGCTGCTGCCCTACTGAAAACTCTGCTAGGATAGCAGAAGGCAGACACTAGGGCTTCTCTGAAGAAGCAACAGCTTATAGTGTTTCCTTAGTCTAAGGAACACATCCCTAATAGAAGTAACATTTCTTTCTTTTCTGCTTATTAAGGTGTTCAATGCCTACCAGGCTGGAGTAGGAGCTCTGAAACTGTCCATGAAAGATGTCACTGTGGAGAAGGCAGAGAACCTGGTGGATCAGATTCAGGAGGTATTGTGAGATGATGGTGGCATATAAGAACAGATAGGGAAACAGTGGGTGAATGTACGAGGCACATTTCCCAGGTGTTAGACTTGAGGCTTCTGACACTATTTTGCCCTTATGCTCTGCATGTCTCTTGGACTGTATGGTCCATACAACTTTCCTTAAATCAACTTCCATGTTACTCCTTTGTCCTTAAAATACCTGCAACATTAGCACTTTAAGTGTTGGTAGATGCTCTCTGATGTTCTTTTACAGCACTCATCTGTGTAGTGTCTAACTGCAGTCAAAACTACTTGAAGGGCTTTATTGCACAACCATGTACTGTTAATTCTCTTCCAGCTTTGTGACACCCAGGATGAAGTCGTTCAGGCTCTGGCAGGAATGTCGATCAATGGCTTGGGTGAGTTCATCCATTTTGTGGGCTTTCCCTCCTCCTATCTCCTCCTCCCCTACCCCCCATTCAGGTGCTTGCCAGTGGCTGTTCTCCGAGAATAGGCAGTTGTTCTCATCCCTTCAGAGTCATCTACTCTACTGGTGCCTTGTAGAGGGAGCAAGGGTTTACAGGTAGTCTCCTGGTGTCTGATCACTGATTGCAAGTGACTCAACAGGTAGAATCATAGGACTGGAAGGGACCTTGAGAGGTCATCTAGTCCAGTCCCCTGCACCCATGGCAGGACTTAATATTAGGTAGATGGAGAACTGGGGATGGGAGCCAGCTCGCAATTGGACTCCTCCAAACATACAAGCTCATAGAACTGCTTGCAGTCCTCCAAGGTTGGGGCTGTAAACTACTGAGTAGTTTAGTCTGTTTTTTGGATGGACGCTATTAGCTTTTGTAATGTCTTCCTTTCTTCCTGGTTTATCTTCTACAGCACCTATGTTGCTATCTGTCTCTTCCAAAACACTTCCCCGCCCCCAGACCCTCCACCACACACAGGCTTCAGCAGTGATACCCTCTGACTGAGGTTAGGATGTATCAGCCCCTACTGCCTTTAGCAGACAGAGCCTTGCCACCCCAGTCCTACATGTTGAACTTTCTGCCTCTTCTGCCCTGAGGCATGAGGTCCCTGTCTGAGGAAGAAGCATGCAGCGCTGCTCATGGTTTTGGATAATAGGCGAGTTGCAATAGTTCTCTTTCTGTCTTGAAGTAACTTTGGTGGAGGCTGAAACTGGGACATTAGTGCTTGTTCTGAACTTGACTTGTAAAGTCAGTGTTAAGTTTTCTTACCTGAACAGGAATCTATGCAAACCACCAGGTAAAAGATGAGTTGGCAGGAGCTTCTCAGGCTCAGGTTCTCAAGTGTAACATCCCCTTTGAAAGGGGAATGACATCTGGGCTTAGTGTCCAGCCGTGAGTGAGCAGCTCTTCCAGTGATGTAGGATTGTCCTTGCAGCACTCTCCTGCCACAATGCCTTCCTTGGCCACTGGGATGTTTTGCTTATATGGTCTTCCAGCCCGTTTCCTGTGCTATGAGGATATTGTTTAATTCCTCCGGAGATTGATTTGTTTCTTCTCTAACCTAGCAGAAGTTGACGGTGAGGAACTTGAGAAGGAACTGGATAGTCTCCTCCAGGACTCCACTAAAGAGCCTTTGGACCTGCCTCCTGTTCCCCAGAAGCCTCTACTTCCCAGCATCTCTGATACTGAGCTTGAAGCAGAGTTGGAGAAGGAGGATGGAGGTATGTATCAACAACAATCTTAGCTGGTGGCCTACTACTGGGATCAAAGACAACCACATATCAAGAGGTGGTGGCTCTCTGTCCACTTGCCAGCGGTCAAATGTCCTGCTCTACAAATTCACCGCTGTGCTGTAAATTAGCACCACCTGGCAGTCTTGGCATAGAGGCTAAGCATGATATGGGCCAGAAAGCATAGTTCCCTCTAAACCTCTGTCAGTGGGGTTTCAAGGGTTGTCCTATTAGAGGGCTGCTGCAGGGTTGAGGAGTAAGTATGTTCTACCCTTGCCCATGTCTTCCCTATTCTGTGGCTAAATGTCTATAGTCTCCTTGGCTGTGAATCCTGCATTATATTATCACAGAGAGAGGACGCCCTTCTTTGAGCAGACCTACTCCCATTATATGGTGAAACAGAGAGAGCTCCTATTTTAGTAGCTAGTGGAAACTGTTTTCCAGCTAGTTAACTCCTTCCGAAAGCGAAGCACTCTGAAGAACTGGATGGCGCCAGCTGTGTGTGTCGTTGTTGTAAAAGTGCGTTTTGGTCCATTTTATAAATGTTGGCAGGCCCATAGCTAAAACAGTTGATCTCCCAGGTCCCTGAATATGCTGCAGGCCCTCTTAGTGTTCTTCTGGGCCCTTCATTGCACCACCTTCTCTTTTCATGTAGCGGATACAGATGCTTAAATTGGCCGCCAGTCTCAGCTTCACCTAGTAATGATGAGTGACTTAAGGTTAATTTAAACAAAAAAAAAATAGGAATTAACATACTGGATCAAATCAGTAGTCCCTCTAGTCTCGAAAAGTAGTAAATATCAGAAGCTTCAGAGGAAGGCATGAAATCTCTTGATGATTGAATGACCTGCCCATAGAATTTTCTTCATATCTTTGAGCAGTTAGTATCTGTCCTATGTCCTGAAACGTGGGTTAGTATCCTTTACATCTGAGGACAAACCCTAGGTGGTATGCTATTTAAGTGTCAAGAAACCACTATGGACTTACACGGTATGGGGGGGGCTTAGTAACTGTTTGCCTGTGTCTGTCTTCAGGACTTAGGATATGGTTGGTCTTTCTTTAACCCATTCTACTGCTAAACACTCACTTTTCTTCTCTGTTGCTTCTTCATTTGTAGGTTTGGCACAAAAGACTGCTTCTACATATTCTGAACCCAAAAGAGCTCTGGGACTGGGTCTCTAACAGCGTCCTGCTGCTGTAATTTGAGAAGTTGTCTTAAGCTTGCTTAACTAGTGACCATAACTTTAAAAAGTAACTTTTGGAGTGTGGGCTAATGCCCCCCTCTTTACCGGATATCACTTTGCTAAACGACAGGATCTACTGCCATGACAATCCACCCTTTCTGGAACTGATCCTAGCTGGTGTTGCTGTCGTCTCTTTAGTGTCAATATCTACACTGGTCTCAGTTTGACTTGTTATCCCAAGTCACCTATGATGTTCACTCTTGCCAATGAGCTCTGTCTTCCCTGCAGGATTACAATTCCTGAGCTCTCCTACTTCATAACAGTCCTCAGTTTTGCTATGGCTAACGTTGAGGAGAACCTGAAACGCAGTAGGATCACAGCTGCTTGACCTCTGGCTGTTTGTGTGGTTGTGTAAAACGTTTGGCACGTAACATAGGTACAGTTCTTGAAAGTCATCTGTCTGCAGCAAGCTTACACACATGTTGATAGTACTATCTATCTTCCCTTGTTTGTATTTGCACGATTGTGGTCAATGAGACCAATAACTGTTTTATTGTATGAGCCTTGTTGCCACTAGGGGGCAGCAATTGCCAGCACAAGATGAAATTTACTCCTCTCTCTGTAACACACTAAAGCCTTGAAAGGAGACCTGCAAAGGGTTTTTTAAATGAAGGTGTTGCTTTTTAGGCTGCGTGATTGTAAAGGCCAGCAATGTTTATTAAGTTTCCGCTTGTTTTTTACTTGTAGAAATAACAGGTAGCTCAAGTTTAGTCTTCCCTGCCTTTGCTGGAGAACTTGTTGGGAGTCACAGGGTTGGCTAGTGTGAGCTTTTTACACCATCACTGAATGGATGGGGATTTTGTATCCTTTTCCAAAGTGTTCCTTAGACAGTGGCAGTAACAGTAAAACAGAGCATTAAGCAGTCTAACAATCCTCTCTTTTAGTTTGCAGTCTTGAGATGTCATAATTTCGCTAGGGCACCAGTTGTCCTAGAGAAGAACTGAATTTCTAATGTAAAAAGACAAGCAGAGGAAATAACCTTTAGGAGCTGCCTTTGTTCATTAGAAAGAAGTGCAATTCCTCTTTGCAGGTCACTTTTACTATGCTTATCTTGTACACAGAAGAGGGTAAGCCTGACCTGTCTTGCTTCCAGTTGCATCTAGCATGGCTGGATTAGCTGCTTTAGGCGAGGCAGGTGCTTCCAACTGTGCTCTTGTGTATCCTGGCTCCTGATGGGAGCACCATGCCCTAGACATGGAGTGGTGAGTACCAAGTGTGGGCTGACCCAAGGAAAGAAGGCTGTCGGGTGGACTAGCTGAGTATACATTTGTAACTGGTGGTCTCCTTCTGTCCCCACATTTGAGTCAGTGTCTGCTTATTGGGTATTAGCCCTGTGCTGCCTCCTGTACCAATGGCTCTCCATTGCTCAAGCCAGGTGGAGGGCAGTTTGGATGAATAGTAATAAAGGATCATGGAGTAATGAACAGGAGAAGGGGCACTGGACCTAGCCCAACTCCAAGAGAGGCGGGGGAGAGAACTACCAGTGAAGCGTCTACAGTCTGCTGCATCTGAACACAGCAGCTCCTCTTCTCCTCCCCCGCACAAATACCATTACTGAGTGGAGACCCCTCCTCCTGTGGAGGGTATGGTGCAAGGCGTTAGCAAGTCACATGGGCCGCAAACACAATCATACTAAATAATTTTAATCTCCGTGTTCCTTTCCTTTGTAAAGAGAAAGAGGGGAAACAATTGCTGTTTTTTCTACCTGCTGTGTAATAAAGGGGGAAAAAAACAAAAACGTCCATTGTGCTGCCAGTTTCTCTCTTGCATTATCTCTGACACTGATCACATTATTAATGCTGCTCCCGCGGTGCTTCCAACACCTGTGATGGAAAGATTGTTCACTAAACATAAATGGGCAGCTGACAGTGGTTTGACTTCAAAAACAGAGTGATGGATAATCCGTGCACCCGACTGTTGGATGTACCCACAACAGGACCTCTGCTAGTGCTCTGTTCTTAGTCTAAATTAAAACAGGCAGTTGCTTTCAGTGAGAGACAGAGCCCTGCTGGCTTGTGGTTCAGGAGCCTTGGCATATTCGTGATCTTAAAAAGCTGTTTGATTGCTCTCTTTGCTCTTCAGGACACGCCATCCTTTCTACCTCTCGTTCATTCCCAGAAAGCAGCACGATTGCTTCCCACGCTTTTCCTCTGGTCCATTTTATAAAATGACTAAAATGTTGGGACTTTCACCAAGGACACTATCCCACAATCTAATAGACCTCCCTGCTAAACATTTAGAGAATCAAAGTAAACGTTCCTTTCTTCGGCTTCCTTTTGTTATGTCTAGTTATGTCCCCTTGGATCACAGTAAACGACCATGCTTGGTTATTGATCTCATTTGGATGCTTATACAGTCCTGGTCTGAGTCCCTGTTCAGTTATTACCTACTTTATTGGATTAATCTTCATAAGTCATTCTCTCCTACTCTTTGATAATCTATGACGTTCTCTTATTGATTTTAAATTAAAGGTTAACGTTCAGAATAGCAACCGCTGATTCCTGTATTGTCAGCCCTAGAAAGTAACTAGACTCTTCCTTCTCCAAATTCCCAACTTCTCTCCCCACTTTTTGACGATGCCTAGAACTGAATGCTGTATTCTACATTAGTAAGGCAAGGAATTATTGTGTGTCTGCTCCATGCTGTGATACTGGCCCTCTATTGCATAAAATTTGCGGGGGAAGGGGGTTGTTTTGTTCCCATGTTGCATTCTAAGTTACTTGTACACTGCCTGAACCTATAATGGTAGCTGAGACTTTGCTTACAGGCAGTAGTTCTAGATCCTTTCTGTAGGGACTGGAGTAGCAGAGTACCAAACTCCCAGACAGGATAATTCCCTTCTGTGAGAGGCAAGGCATGGCGAAGTTGCTGTATATATCCCCTTTGCAAGCGTGTGTAAAACATGCCAGAGGGCTGGAAGAGGCATTTAAGAGTTAAATCTGAGCAGCTGGTGCGTTACTTGAAGTGGCTTGTAATTTTCATGCTTTGACTCTGAGTGGGAAAGCAATCAAGATGACTGAATGGAAAGAAAGCTTAAAGATGTGGCTGTGAAAAAGAAGGGGGAAAATAGTAGAGGGGTAATTTAGAGAGCACCCTCTTGCTGGGAAGGGAAAGCTATTAAATACAAAAGTGCTAAAGAATGACTTGCCACCAAAATAGAATTGTTTCATACCAAAGTGCTTTGCAAAATATATACACAGTACTCACTTCACTGAAATACAGCTACTTCTGAGATGGATCCGCAGCTGTTTAATGATGCAGCCTTACATCAGTTTAGTGTAGGAAGCAAAGGATATTGCATCCAACAGAAATTGCAGGAAGACTTTCAGATGGGCAGAATGTAATTACCTAAGCTCCAATTTGGTCATGACACCAGGGTTAACAACTTTCTCTTTCAAAAAGGATCAGAGGAATTACAATGAACATTAGTTCTGCAGTCTATCTGAGATACAGAGCCGTGGTTTTATGTCTTAGGCAAAAGGCTGTTCTATAGCACCATGCGGAAGCATTGGTTCAGAACTAATGAAAAGGAAGGACGATAACAGGGTTCAAAAAAGAACTAGATACGTTCATGGAGGATAGGTCCCTCAATGGCTATTAGCCAGGATGGACAGGGATGGTGTCCCTAGCCCCTGTTTGCCAGAAGCTGAGAATGGGCAACAGGGGATGGATCACTTGATGATTACCTGTTCTGTTCATTTCCTCTGGGGCACCTGGCATTGGCCACTGTCGGAAGACAGGCTACTGGACTAGATGGACCTTTGGTCTGACCCAGTGTGGCCACTCTTATGAAGAATGCCCCCTTCTCCAGGAAAGAATCATCAGCCCCACCTCCTGCAGTGCCTAGGTTTTCCTGGAATGCTTCCCATCCAAGGACTGTCCTGTGTAACTTGTGAGATATGACCATGTCCTGGCTTGCAGTAGTCTTGCTTATAGGCATCTTGTGGCACTGATTCTGACCTAAGTAAGGGACAGAATGCAACTTTGGGCTGAGACTTATGACTGTGTAACACTAGGTGACTGACTTCCAGGAGCAAGCGCGTGCCTACCATATGTCCAACAATGAGAAGAACTTTTGAAATCCATGTGCTGTGCATAGAGGGCGTCGAGATGAATGCCCTTTCAGATCCAACATGGTAAAAATGACCTGCAGTGGCAAAAGGTGCCTATGCATAGAATGGCACTTCGGGCGAATGCTCAGCATCATGAGAAGCTGCAGCAGTGGCTAACATCCCCAATTTCATGCATGTAGTGCATCAGCTTGAATCCTAGAAGTGCTTTCCTGTGTTTGTATGTCCTTGGCCAGAAGTTGAAGGTCTCTTGTTGCTTATATTACCCACTCTACCTTCTGTTTTGAAATGCTTTTGTCCATTTTCATATCGCCATTGATTGGCAAAGTAAAAGGTCTGACAATTTCAAAGGCACTTGTAAAAGTTTTAAAGAGCAAACACGCCTTCTTGGCATAAATAGTTGGCAGGAACCTGCTGGAAGGTGATGGAACTTAATGAGACAAATGAAGCTCTTGCAAGCTGTTACTGTAATGTATTTAGCTAGTTTCTTTAAAGAGCTCATGCAGGGTGGGGGGAAGGATGCTGTGTCGTGAAATTGATTAAAGAAGAAAAATATTTGCTTCATGATGAAAACAGAATCACTTTCTTGGCTAGATCGGAGAGAGGGCGTGTCACCTATGAACATCCTTGAAGACAGCAGCTGAAAGTAGTTCTGGGGTAGTGTCTGCTCAGATTGAAACCTGAGATTATACAATGCATGTGTCGGGGTAAAGCTAATGAAGCCAAAACACACAATAGGCTTGGGTTGTTTCAGTATGACTGACTGCTGCTTCGTTTAGAAATGGTGCACCATACAGGGAAGGGTTAAGGTCACTGCACTGTGTTGTATTACAGCAAACAGCTGGGTAATTAGTGAGTTTAGTGCTGAGTGGGGCTGATTTTTTGGGAGAATTTGTCTCCCAAGAAGGGTTTTGCTGCTTGTTTCTTGGCAAGTTTGTCAGTGAAAAGTTTCTCCAAAGCAGGTTAATGTTGAGAGGCTTCTTGAGAGCTGTTTCCCCAGGAAATTTAGCCCCAGAGAAATCCCTCAGGAGCCAAGGTCAGTGCTCTTTTGAGTTTCTTTGGGGACAGACTGTGTGATTCAGTGCAGAGAGAATCCTAGGGAGAGACGTGTGGCCCAGAGGTAAAATGCCTATAAAGGGATGAAGATTCTTTAGGGTGATACCTAGTTTTCCCTGAATAATTCAGTGGTTCCTAATTCCTAAGATCTAAACCATTCACCTTCTCCTTCAAAGAAATCTCCAGCCTCTTGGGCCAAAGTGACCCTTGGTATAACTCGGTTGAAGTCAGTGGAGTTGCAGGGGTGGTGGAAATGGCCCATGAACTTGAAGACTAAACTGCATGTGAATGGGTCAATCCTGATTCCTAATAAATGAGTGTTGCTGGGCTAATGCACAGGGGAGAGCAGTCCCCTTTGCCTGGGGTGGTGGCCCTCAGGGATGGGAAAGGTGAATGGTGTTAATGATGGAGCTGTCTGTAAATGGTTAGTGGCAGTTGCTTCCAAGTCTGCACTGCCACAGCCCCCCTTCCCTCCCCCTGGGCTTTGTGATGTGCGGGATCTCTCTTCTCCTGGTCTAAGCCCAAGGGAGTTCAGCCCTGCGTTTACTCAGTGGCACTGTAGATAGGATAATAAACTGCGATCACTGAACTCTCCTCAGCGACTGCCCCAGCACCACAAGGGGAGGAATAGTGACAGCTGGTTACTGCATCTCCTCCACAGAAGGAATGACCCATAGACTTAAGGGTCAGATTTCCTTGCACTGACCACTGGCTATACAACGACCTGTTAATCAGTCTGGAATAGGGGCTGGCATTTAGATTTCATACTAACATGAAAAGGTTCTTTGCTTTCTGTATACCATTCCGTGGGCCTAGACAGTTGGAGTTTTAGTGCACCCCCTGCCCCAATTTAAGGATTGCACTAATAAAGAAAACCCTGAGTTGGGAACAGAAGCGTGTTTATCTCGCTTTATTAAAATTGGACAAATTGAGTCATGGTACAAAAGTCCTCATCGAATCAATATCCTACACTTATTATTCTTTACTTTAGGCCCCCTTCAAATAAAGAAAGTTGTGTACAGCCCTGCCCTCACTCCATGATCGGAGGAAGAGGACTCTGGAGAGATTATACTGCAATAGCATGGAACTCATTATACAGCGCTTTTCATGTATAGATCTTGAAACATTTTACAAAGGAAGGCAAGTGTCATTATCTGCTATTTACAGATGGGAAAACTGATGCACAGAGAGGGGAAATGACTTGCCTAAGGTCACACAGCAAACCAGTGGGAACAGAACCTCGGTCTCCTGGCCCAGTATCCTATTCACTAGACCATGCGGTCTCCTACTGGGAGGATCAAAATGACTTGGATTCCCACATATTGAACTCCCAAACTATCAATAAATGTCATCTAAGCCTCCAAAATCTTCTCAACCCTCTCTGATTGCTCATCATCTCATCCCTCGCCCCACCCCGTCCCTGTTGCCTGTTTCCCTACCTTCCCTAAATCCAACCCCTTCCCCAATCTCAGCAAAAAAGTCCAAACCCCATGCCCCCAATATCTCAGGACTAAAAGGGCAGATTGGTAAGGTCAGAAGGCCAGAGATTGATGAGTAGGTGCTCCGTACATGGAGAAGAAGGGGATCTCACCTGTGTAAAATCTGGAGCAAATCAGCAAGAGAGGAAAGAACAGCGGCAGCAGAGCAGCTGGGTGTCTGAGCTGAGAAGCAGAGAGCATCTAGCAGCAACAGCAGAGAGTGATCTCCAAACTCCCCCTCGCACCCGACCCAGCAGCCAAGTACAAACCTGGCCAGTACAAAAGATATTGAGAGGGATTCTACAAGCAATGGATTTGCAACAGCTGATGAGCCCCCTGCGAGAGGAGGGGGAGGGAAGATTGCAGTCGAGCCCACCCACCCCACACGAGAGCAGGAGGTGAGCACTGGCTCTTCGTGAGCGGCAGGCTGCATAAGAAGAAAAGTGGTGGTGGGAAAATGCCAGGCTGCCTGCAGGAGACTTGGAAAGGAGCGAAAGGTTGGAGCACTTATGACCGGGGATCTAGCTGCGCTTGTAAGAGTTCAAGAGCTGGAAGGGTCGCAGTTTGTGCTTCCGAGATGCAAGAGGAGGAATAAAGAGGAGGCGGTTTGTGTGCCGATGGGGACGTAGCACCAATGAGATCTCTGGGGACAGCAGGACAAAGGGAACTCATGGATGGGCTTTACCTGCTAGGAGCGGGAGATGGGCTGGAGATGATCAATGACACCCTCAGCAGGAAGAGTTGGGTGGAGGACGACAACTCGGAGCTGTCCCTGCGGGTGGTGATGGCTGCCCTGCTCTTCCTCCTCATCCTCTCCACCTTGCTGGGCAACACCCTGGTGTGCGTGGCTGTGATCAAGTTCCGGCACCTGCGCTCCAAGGTCACCAACTTCTTCGTCATCTCACTGGCCGTCTCCGACCTGTTCGTGGCCGTGCTGGTGATGCCGTGGAAGGCAGTCGCTGAGGTGGCTGGCTTCTGGCCTTTTGGGGGCTTCTGTGATGTCTGGGTGGCCTTTGACATCATGTGCTCCACAGCCTCCATCCTCAACCTGTGCATTATCAGTGTGGACCGGTACTGGGCCATCTCTAGCCCCTTCCGCTACGAGAGGAAGATGACCCAGCGGGTGGCTTTCATCATGATTGGGGTGGCTTGGCTGCTCTCCATCTTGATCTCCTTCATCCCTGTGCAGCTGAGGTGGCACAAGGCCAATGAGCTCCTTGCTCAGCAGGAGCCAGGCTCCAACGTCACACAGGGCTCAGAGGAGAACTGCGACTCCAGCCTCAACAGGACCTATGCTATCTCCTCATCACTCATCAGCTTCTACATCCCCGTCGCCATCATGATCGTCACATACACCAGGATCTTCCGCATCGCTCAGCGGCAGATCCGCAGGATCTCCTCTTTGGAGAGAGCCGTGGAGCATGCCCAGAACTGCCACAGCAATGACTGCCCCCACGAGGCCTCCCTGAAGAACTCTTTCAAAAAGGAGACCAAAGTCCTCAAGACCCTCTCCATCATCATGGGCGTCTTTGTCTTCTGCTGGCTGCCCTTCTTTGTGCTCAACTGCATGGTGCCCTTCTGCGACCTTGACCTGCATGATCCTGGGGAGTTGCCCTGTGTCAGCGAGACAGTCTTCAACATCTTTGTCTGGTTTGGCTGGGCCAACTCCTCTCTCAACCCCATCATCTACGCCTTCAATGCTGATTTCAGGAGGGCCTTTGCCACCATCCTGGGCTGCAGCCGCCTCTGCCCCAGCAACGCAGTGGAGACGGTGAATTTCAGCAACGAGCTGGTCTCCTACCACCATGACACCACCTACCAGAAGGATGTAGTGACCCTCAGCTACCCGCACCTTCTCCCCCATGCCACCCTGCAGGCCGAAGACAATGAGCTGACTTTTGACAAAGTGTCCCAGATCTCCCAGACCTCCCACAACAACCATGCCGACGCTGTCTTGCCAGCCGTGGTCCACGTGGAGTGCGAGATGGATATATCACTGGAGAAGATCACTCCCTTCACCTCCAGTGTGCTGGATTGAAAGGGGATCAGGAGAGGGAGTGGGGGCGGGGAGAAGGGATATGGCGGAGAGAGGTCTGCAGCAATCGCCCAGTTTCTGGGGAGTGTGCATACAGGGGCGGGATGGGGAGAGGAATTGCTACCCCTCTGGCTGGGAAGGAGTTTGTATGTATGTATGTATTAGCAAATATGTTGGTATCTTCCTTTGTTTCTCTGATATACTCAGAAAAGTGACTTTCTAGGGGACTGGATGGCTCAGGGAATGGCACTTTTCACTTCAAGTCCATGGGTTCAAACCCAGGGCCAACCCAGGTTGGTAGTGAATGGAAGTGGTTGATGTCTGTTGGGTGCCTTATGTCAAATGAGTTTGGTGGGTCTCAGTGTAGTTCCTAGGAAAAAAGAAAAATCCCTTGTCATAGTTGTCAGTAGCTTCCTCTGGGAAACCATGGACTTGAACAGGCCATCCCCTGAGACTAGCAAATAACAGGGAACAGGCAGCTAGGACACCTGGGTTCTGTTCCTGGCTTTGGGAGGGGAAGATGGTCTAGAGTTTAGGGCAGGTAACCCAGGAGTCCTGACTCCCAGCTCGAGGGGGAGTGTTTAGAACAAGGTTCTGGGTATTAGGAAGTTGGGATGCTAAGGCAGAAAGGTATTGTTGTTGCCATGTTCTCCTGCCCCTCTTTGGGAAGTTGAGTAAATAGGCACCAGTTCAGCTGTGAGGAGGTGTCTCTCTCCTTCATTGCTCTGGCTCAGGCAGATTATCTTCCAGGCCAATACAAATACATGGCCCATTGGATTGGAGCTTTCAGGCTGCACTAGGCTGCAGTAATGGGCCCAAAGGCTGTAGTGCTTTGGCTCATTGCTGTTGGATGCTGTGTGCTAAGGGTTTGGTCCTGCATTTGGGGCAGAACCACAGGTTCTGAACTGGTGCTGAACACGCTTCGGCCCTTTCTCCACTTGCACTTATGCCGTGTTCAGTTCCACCGCACCTGTTGCTTATCGCTGTTGTCAGCCAAGGGGGCATTTTCTGTGGCAGCGGAGATTACTGACTCCAGTCTGAGTCCTTTGTGTGCAGGGAGTGGAGGAAAGAGTCAGACTCCCGGTTTTAGGGGGAAGAGGTTGTTCCTCTGCTTCCCCCTATTCTCCATCAGTCACACTCGCTCTAGTCTTTCTTCTCCATTTTCCCTGCAGTCTCTCAACTTCACAGTCTTTCCAACCTCCCCCCCCACCCCACCGCCACCACCACCTCTCCCCATTACATTAGATCCCGGTGCACTGTCTCATTTCAATAACAATAGCTTTCTGAGAATCTCTTTCCTCACTCACCTGTACTTTTTAATTAGCATCTTCTTTGCATATTCTAACTTGTGTCTGGTTGCTCCAGTACCAGACAGTGTGTGTGTGTGTGTGTGTGTGCGTGTGTGTGTGTGTGTGTGTGGGATATGGGAGAAGCCCCCAACATTGCATTGTAAAACATGACACCGATTGATCGTTTTTACAATGTTTTGATAGGGGATTGGTTAACCATTGCAGCAAAAATGGCATGTCCACCTTAGCCTGAATCCAGGTGCCTCCACTCTCTGGCATCTGCAGCTCCTTAGCACTGCCAAAGCCGTTCGTTCTCTCTTCCCAATAAACCTTAACAAAGAGAAATCAGAAGGTGATAATTACAGAGTAACTGTAATTATTAGAGACAGTCAAGTCACAGCGCACTCAGTGTGGGAGGGGAACAGAAGTGTGGGGTCCTCCCTAGGATACCTCTGCCGAAGCACTCACAGGACGCAACTTATTCTCTGTATAACCACCTCTTCGTACAGCAGGGTTGTCTCTCTAGTGGTTAGAGCAGAGTCAGGATGCCTGGGTTCTATTCCCAGCCATGGGGGAGGGGAGTCTAATGGCCAGAGTAGGAGCAGGGATTGGGAGTCAGGATTCCTGGGTGCTGTGCTCTTTGGGATGGTCATTTACTATATGTTTATCCAGTATTAGCACAGTGGGGCCCCTCCCTGGTTGAGGCATTACTGCAGGGGTAGGCAACCTATGGCACGCGTGCCGAAGGCGGCACACGAGCTGATTTTCAGTGGCACTCACACTGCCCAGGTCCTGGCACCGGTCCGGGGGGGCTCTGAGTTTTAATTTAATTTTAAATGAAGCTTCTTAAATATTTTTAAAACCTTATTTACTTTACATACAACAATAGTTTAGTTATATCTTATAGGAAGAGACCTAAAAACGTTAAAATGTACTACTGGCACACAAAACCTTAAATCAGAGTGAATAAATGAAGACTCGGCACACCGCTTCTGAAAGGTTGCCGACCCCTGCATTACTGCATTATATGATGATTAATTATACTATTCCCAGCTGTGGGAGAGGAGTATTTTCCAGTGGTTAGAGCAGGGGGAACACTGGGAGTCAGGACTATTCACTGCTTACCTGGACAAGTCACTTCACCTCTCCATCTCAGTATCCCCATCTCTGGTGACGGTCTAATACCTAACCCACAGCGATGTTGTGCGAGGCTTAATCCGCGAATGTTTGTAAAGTGCTTTGAGAAGGGCAACTCATTCATAATATTCTTGTTACTCTATGACAAAAGTTGCGTGAACTTGCCGCGTGTCTGACGACCGGGGACTCAGCCCTTTGACGGGGGGTTAGCCGGGCGGGAGCGGACAAGCAGAGGTGGGCAGTGGCTGCAAAAATGTTGTTTATTATCTGCATAGAAACAGAGAGACTTTGCCTTTGTGTGTGCATGTTGGGGGAGGGGCAACAGCAAGGATTCTTCGCCCCCCTCGTTCTTCAGATGCCCCCGGCTCCTCAGGGCTGGTTCTTCCCTTCACTGACTGTACAATGGATCATTCCCCCCCAGCTCTGACTGTGACCTCCGTCAGAGCACCCCATGGCCGATGTTTTCCTGATGCCTGCAGCCCAACCTCCCAGGGCGTGGCAATGACTGAACTGGGCCAGTGGCCTTCAGGGCATTGTACTGGCCCTTCTGTGCTACAGCCGCTTCCAGGGATCAGGCTAGGAAATGGACGGCAACTTCCAAACCACATGCATATTTCTGTGTTTAACCAGGATTTTCTTAGTCTGGCAAAAAAAATACATCTCGCTCCTTTCAGTGCAGTGCGGTTTTCTTGTGGGTTTCCTGCACAGGAGGATGGGATTGCAGGCTGCGTTGGAGCAGAGGTATTGTGGGACCGAGGTAGCATTTGTCCGCTCCCATCCTGCTGAGGGCACCTCAGTATACACTCGGGGATCCCACAGCAATACAAGAGGATGAGTCAGCCAATGAGCCCAGGCCCTGCTTCTGAGCTGCACCTTCCACGATACTCAGCTTATTAGGGGTGGGGGCAAAGGTGGCTGTAGCCCCTGGTGTACCCAGCAATGGTCCATCACTGCCAACTGGCTCCGTCTTCTGTGTTGCCTCCCCTTAATGCTGCGAGGCTCTAGGCTGGGGCCAGGAAAACATGTGGGTTGAACCTATTCCTAAATGGCAATCTCCAAGCTTGGTGTCCATAGGCTCACTCTTGCCATGATTCTCCATCATCCTCTTACCCACCCCTATGGCCCTAGAGATCCTTCTCGTTTGTGGTCATTATGTGATGCCCCTTGGAGCAGTCCAGCCACATTCTACCTTATATTAATTTCTTTCTGCCTCTCAAACTCCCCCCTGTGGTTTCACTGGGATACATATTCTCTATCGCTTCCCATGCTAAATTTTCACGGTGCGTTGTTATGCACCATTACACGGCGGCTGCATTTCAGGGGCAAGTGAAGAGACTCCCGTTCATGAGATGCTTTGGGATCCTGAGTCAGAAGCACTGTCCAGCAGCAAGGAAAGAGTTCTCTCTGCTCACCTCGACACCTAACTGCGATACTTTTCGCGCTGGGAGCAGGGAGGGAGGCTGTGAGCTGATTAATAGACTGTGAGAATGGAGAAAAGGACTGGGAGTCGAGATTTCTGTGTTCTGTTCCTAGATCTGCCAGTGACTTCCTGTGTGACCTTGCAAATCACTTGGCTGCTCCGCACCTCAGTTTCCCCATTTACAAAATCAAGCTAGCAATGGGGGGAGGGATAGCTCAGTGGTTTGAGCATTGGCCTGCTAAACCCAGGGTTGTGAGTTCAATCCTTGAGGGGGCCATTTAGGGATCTGGGGCAAAAATCTGTCTGGGGATTGGTCCTGCTTTGAGCAGGGGGTTGGACTAGATGACCTGCTGAGGTCCCTTCCAACCCTGATATTCTATGAAATCAGATTCACCCAGCTGACACTGTTCCCAAATATTGCAACAGGTCAATCTCTTACTATGATAACCATCTATGGCTATAATTGTCAAGTGAGGTGGGAAAGTGTGCAGAGAGGCTGAGGGGTGTGACGAAGAAGAATGGGAGGAAATGAAGCAAAGGCAAATTGGAGCTGACTATCAGGGAAATGTCCTGGCACTGCAATCTCTGAGACTGGAATAGTCTCCCTGGCCACAGGGCGGAAACCCCAGCTTTTGGGAAATTTAAAACTTGACTGGACAGAGGCCCTGGAAATACTGTAGGGGATTAAAGTGCATTGGTCTCTCTGAGGTGGACAAGAGGGGACCTAACAGGACTAACCAACCCTCAATTCTCTCACCCTGGGGCCAGGTGAGGCAATAGCCTGGGGCTGTATCCCCAGTGGGTGTGTGCATGTGGTGGAGTGGGTATGCTCCCATTGGCCCGGTGTAAGAAAGGATTAAATGCAGAGGCTGCTATTTTCAAAGGGGCCTAAGGGATTTAGGTGCCTACTTCCAATTTGGTGGGAGTTGGGTACCCGTCTCACACCTTACTCCATGATCCCTAATGCTCTGTGTTGCTGGGTGTGCTGAGCGCTGACTGTGTCCTTTGCTGCACACCTACCGGGGTCCCGAGATTGTCCCACTAGGCCCCTGACAGGGTGGAAGTGTGAAAAGAGCCCTTTGAATGTTCCCTCTTCCCTGTAGGCACTGTTCAAGTGGCTGAAGCTGTTTGCTGAGACTCGACCCCGCCAGGTGGCTGGGTGGGAAGAAGCATTAAAACCTCGATTTAAATGGAAATTGGGAGCCTCTCTCAAGGGGGGGTGGAAAAAAGGAGACAGCAGCCACCAGAGCAGCCCAAGCGATCCGAGGAGAGGAGAGGCTTGAAGGGAAGCTGCGGTGGTACTGTGGCAAGTCATCGTCTCCTGCCCCTGCGTGGGAAATGACCTGCACTCACCTGGGAAAGTTCCTCCGGGAGGAGCGAGGAGGTGAGATGTGAGCAAGGCTGGTTCACTGGCCAGTGGAGTGGGCATGGAGAGATGGGGGATTGCGAGGGCTCACAATTAGCCCAGAGTACCCCCTCTCTCCCACAGCAGGAGGGGCTGTCTCCATATTTCTCACCCCCTGGGGCTTCCCCTCCATCCTAGGAAGGCGCTTGCTCTACATTTCACCCACCCCCCACCCCGCCAGTAGTGCTGTTCCAAAGGTCCCCTTTTCCCACTCTGAAGGGGGCTTTCTCTACCTCTCTCTATAACTATAGGCACATTGACCATCTCCGCCTGCATGCCCCTCCGCCCCCTCCTGCCAGAGGTCTCTGGTGCATCTGCCTACCTTCTCAGCTCCCCAGAGCCCTGCTGGGTTTTTGCTTGAGGCTCACACTGGGGTGATGAATAGCAAGTGCCAGGGTGACATTTAGCCTGATGGCCCCGTTACCGGGAGACGCAGGAGAGTGCCAAATCTGTGGATGCTCAGGAGGAGCTGCCATGGAGTCTATTAGAGACACAAAGGCTCATGGTTCATCTCTGTTCCCTGAGGTAAATTCCAGAGGCCACACAAGGAAGACTCTCCTGACTCCCAGGCTGAGGGGGAGATGGGGCCACGGGGTGAGGGAACCTGCCCTGACTCCCAACAATGAGATGGGGATGGGGGCCATTTGAGCAGAAACAGCGTCTGCCTTTCTGAGGGGAGGGCTCAGGTGAGCAGGCATTCTGCAGCCAGTGAAACTGTGGGCTCTGTAGCTTCAGTGCTCGTCTGACACAGCCTCCTTAAATCAGGGGGACACCCTAGATGGTTGTGTAAGATGCTGGCAAAGCGTGCCCCTCTCTGGTGGCTGGTCCTCACAGCAGATAAGTGCCTACAACTGCTGCTAGCTCCTTTCGCTCGAGTGGTAGAGAGCTGTGCTTCTGGTGCAAAAGAGCCCAGATTCAATCCCTATGATAATCCATGGCAGAGTGTTGCAAGAGCCCTGGGCTGGCATTGAGTACAAAGGGGCATGCTGCTATTACACGACCAAATCTGGCTCAGAAATTGTCCTCTCGAGTTGCCAGGCTGCCTGTAAAGGAAAGCCATCCCTTCCTGGCCTGCATCAGGATGGGATTGATCCTGCATTGCTCTGTATAATCACTGATTACGTTACAGGATATTGCCTGGGTACTGAGGGGAAGGTGGTTAGGGGGAAATCTACACTGGCCAGAGGCGGCTGCTGCTGCAGATTCAGCCTCCCCTTGGATCTAGCTGACGGGCACAGAAGCCCACCTCCACTCTTTCCCACCAGGGGTGCAAGGTTGGGAGTCGTGGGCACAGATGTGCCATAGTTGTGATGAATGGGACTAGCCAGGAAAAAGAGCAAGACCCATCAGCCTAGAAGGCTACGGACAGGGAGGGGCTGGGGGAAGAGGTGGCTGGCTTGTTCCTTTTCTGATGTTGACGGGCATGAGAAGTGGGGGGATTCTAGGACTAGTCAGAAAGCAGCCAATCTCCATCATCTCTCCTCTTGAATTTCTTTCCAAATTGGAGTCATTAGATGCTGCCCTCATCAGACAAGAGCAGGTGCAGGGGTCACAGGCGGAGATCCATCTCCAAGGGAAAGCGGAGCATCTGGGCGAAGGATGGAAGAGGCTGAGGGTCTCTGGCCACTTAAAGGAGCCTGGCAGAGGCTCTTGTGAAATCACAGGCCTGGCTTTCTCAATCTGTATGGTAATTCAGAGCAATCAGAATCAGCAGATGGGGAGAGGCAGGAGAGATTAACCCTTCCCGGATCAAGTAGGCCAAGATAGAGACCACCTCTCCTGGCTGGGATGGGGGAGAGAGAGGTGCTTGGGGAGGGAATCAAGGTATCAGCCTTGTGCTGGTGTTCTCTGGATGGGGCAGGGGGTGGATGTGCAGACAAGCGGGTGAGGCGTAAGTCCTGCACAGGCAGGTCTGACTGGACCTTTGGCTTCCTCCAGAATGCCCCTTTGGATAGGGCAACAATGTAATTGTGAAACACCCGTGTGTGTGTGTGGGGGGGGGGAGAACAGGATGTCTCACGAAGGTTGGAAAGCTGCGCTCCAAAGTAAACGGCATCTCAGACTCAGCATCGATTTGGCAAACGCTAGCCGCACAAAGAAATCAAGAGGAAGAGGGTGACAAATGCACTTCCTGGCTGGGGAGTTATTGAAGGCTCAGAGCCAGGGAATGGGAGGCGAGGGGGGTAGTTCATCTTTTTCCCTACTTCACAAACAAAGTGCTGGATTCTGAACTGAATGCAGAGTCTGTCAGGGTCCAGGGATAAATGGATATCATCTCCGTAAAGGCTGCAGTGTGGGTTCCACATGCCAAACGCAAAGCTGGGGCTGGCCTTCAAATACAGCCCAAAGCTTGGGCATGTCAAAATCTCTATACACTCCACTCAGAGCCCTACCAGTTTAGCCGAAAATGAAGATGACTTTGTAATAGCAAGGGCAGGGTCTTGCCCTGGGACAGGAATTGCACTGAGATGACTTCTCTGAGGCAGGGACTGTCTTTGTGTTGTCTCTCTACTGCCTGGTACAATAGAGCCCTAATCTCTGATTGGCTTCTACTGCAATAGAAATAATGAGAGTCGTTAATTACATTTTAGGAACACTTCACTGGAGAACCATGGGTTTATTTTCACCCTCATCCATTCTTGTGCTTAAAAGAGGCAGCATTTTAACCAGGGGCTGCAGGATGCCATCTAGTGGATTTTGCAAATTGCTGTGAGATCTTGTCCATTTAACACATTAATACCCTGAACTGGAGACTGCCCTGTGGCTGGGGAATGAAACTAAATGGGGCTGGGACTGACAGGTAAACAAACCTAGAGACTAGACTTCCCTGCATTTTTCAGCTAGTGTGTAATCCCTCTCTGTCTCTTGGAAGCATGTTTGTCATCCTGCCTTTCTTCTTCCCTCACTGCCCATTGCACGGCTCTAGCAATAACAAAGTTTCCTTTACATGGTATTTCTTTTAAATCCCTCTCAACTCTTTGGGAACTCTGAGTGACCTTGGGCAAGTCACGAATGCTCAGATTTTCATGTGGCTGCTGATTGTTTTGAGTGCTCAACACTGGGACTGACTTTCAGAAGTATCAAGCATCTGCAGGTTTCTTGACTTCCGCTGAAGGTGCAGGGGCCCAAACTCAAATCCTCAAAGGTATTTAGGTGCCTAATTCCCTTTGAAATCAGAGGGAGTTAGATGCCTAAGTAGCTTTGAGAAGCTGGGCGTCAGTCTGAAAATCAGGTCCAGGATTTTTCAAATTGGCCTCCAAAACCTTGAGGCATTCAAAATCAGACTGCTTTTGACCACTTTGGCTCAAAAACAAACAAACAAACAAACCAACCACCCACCTCCTGTGCCTCAGTTTCCCCATCTATTAGAGGAGACTAATGATGACCCCTATTCCTCTTTATAAAGCCACTTGAGATCCTTGGATGGAAGAAGCCATGTAAGTGCAGAATACAGTATTATTATTTACTTGCTGTTTAGAAAAGAGAGTCAAATTACAGGTAAATTGTGCCACACAGATAAGATGTCCCGGCCTCAAAGCACTAAGGCCTGGATGCTCAAACCTATTTAGGATTGAAATCAGTGCGAGTTAGGTGCCAAAATACCTTTGAGAATCTAGGCCCTACAGCCTAATGCCCCAATTCTGCAAGCTGCTCTGTGCACCTGGGCCCCACTAACTTCAATGAGGCTCCACCTGCATGGATCTCAGTAGCAGGATTGAGCAAGTGCACACAGCACACACGGCGATTGCAGCTGATGTGCTTCATGAAGCAAAGTAGGTGGGGAGAAGTCTGTTTGGCCCGTGAGCGGAAGAGAGCTTGCCAAACTTGAGCTACAAGGTTAGAATTTTTCATCGGGCCCCTGCCCCGTGGACCCAACCGGCCCCCCTGCCCCTTCTCCGTGAGCTGGCTGCACGACTTGCAGCCGGTTTGTTTCCAGACCGCGCCAAGGAAACATCTGTACAAGCTCGTGCTCCACACCCTTCACTTCCTCACCCTCGTGTCCCACCCCGACACAAAGTGGCGGGACCTCCTGCCACCTTTAGAGGATGAGAAGCCCCGGTGGGCCAGCCTATACTCCACCCTGGTCCCGAGGCCCGCTGGGGATATTAGCTGGCGGCTCCTTCATGGGGCCGTGAGCATGGGCGTGTATTTGGCACGGTTTACACCTGCCCCTTCTCTGGCGTGAGGGAGACCCTGGCGCACGTTTACTTGGAGTGCGCCAGGTTGCAGCCCCTATACCGGCTCCTCACGAATATTCTGTTACGTTTTTGGCTGCACTTTTCCCCTCACCTCCTTCTCTATGCACTCCCTATCCGTGGCCCCAAAGTCACGGGACCTCCTGGTCAACTTCCTCTTGGCCCTGGCTAAAATGGCCATCTATAAAACCAGAGAGAGGAGGTTGGCCGATGGAGACTCCTGTGACTGTGGGGCTTGTTTCCGATCCTCTGTCCGTTCACGTATCCGGGCAGTTCCTCTGGGCGGCGTCCACTGGCTCCCTTGACGCCTTTGAGGAGCAGTGGGTGCTGTCCGGGGTTCTCTGCTCGGTGTCCCCATCAGGTTCCCTTCTTTTGACCCTGTCACCACACTCCTATCCCTGTTATTTCATTAGTTGTCCCCCGAAATCAGTTGGTTTCCAGGTCCTGTAGATCCTTCCCTTAGGTTGGGGGGGGATCCTTTAGCAGTGGGCGGGCTTCCGCCCACTTCCTGGAACCCAATAAGTACACGGTTAGAATTGTTTCTATAACCCTTTGAGGATGGGGGACTATGTGCTGGAGCCTTTTAAAGGGAGACTGTCTACTTAAAAAAACATGTATTGCAAACAGACATTTCTTTATGATGTGAATAGTAGTTTAAATATCAAAATGGAAATAAAGCCATAGAAAATCCAGTGTACTTGTCACTATTTCTGCTCTGTGTTGGCTTTCCTCTCCTTTACTGGAACAAAACAAATCCAAGAAGTCAGTTTCACTTTTGTGTCTAGAGAGTTTCTCTTTCCAGTTCTGGGCACTGCAGTATTTGAGTTGCAAATTCTCTAGGGGGATATTTGTATGTTTTAAAAACAAAACAATGGATTCCATTAGAATTTAAAACAGCTGCAGCGGTGGGAACAATTCTATTCATCTTATGTTTTGTAAATGCTTTACTCTGAACACATCAAAATTCAGGGTTACGCTTTGCTGATCATGTCCCTGAAAACAATAGTTTGGAGGTCTGCCTAGTGCAGAGGTGGGCAAACTACAGCCCGCGGGACCATCCTGCCCGGCCCCTGAGCTCCCAGCCAGGGAGGCTAGCCCCCGGCCCCTCCCCTGCTGTTCCCACTCCCCTGCGCGCGGCCAGTGCTCTGGGCCACTGCTCCTCCCAGGCAGTGTGGTGGCATGGCTGGTTCCGGCATGGTAAGGGAGCAGGGGGTCCCAGGGGGCAGTTGGATGGGGCAGAGGTTGGGGGGGCAGTCAGGGGATGGGGGGCAGGGGTTGGATAAGCATGGGAGTCCCGGGGGCGGGGGTGTGGATAGGGGTTGGGGCAGTCAGGGGACTGCGAGCAGGGGGGTTGGCTAGGGGGTGGGGTCCCTGGGGGGTGGTTAGGGTGGGGGGTCCCGGGAGGGGGCGGTCAGGGGACAAGGAGCGGGGGGGGGGTTGGATGGGTCAGGGGTTCTGAGGAGGGGCAATGAGGGGGCAGGCTGTTTGGGGAGGCACAGACTTCCCTACCTGGCCCTCCATACAGTTTTGCAACCCCGATGTGGCCCTCGGGCCAAAAAATTTGCCCACCCCTGGCCTAGTGAGTTCCCAAGATTCAAGGCAGAGTGACTATGGTGGCCCTTTAAGAGAGAGAGAGGAAATTCTGGAATGAGAGAAGATTCTGGAGCAGTTAATCGGAGAAAGAAGGAGAAACGGCTCAGTGAGTTTCTCCAGTGATTGTGGAGTCAGTAAGTTGCCCTGCAGGAGGGGTTATGATTTGTTTAAAAGAAAAGAATAGAGAATAAAATTGGTCATAATTCAAGGGCTAGAGCTCGTAGCCTGACTGCATGGACACAATTTTGTTTGACCTTTAGTCAGTGCTTAAAAGAGTGTGTGTGGGGTTCTATCATAATCTGGGAGCAGCTGCTTTGGTAAAACAGTGCTTAAAGTGTGCCCCTGAGTAGTCCAGATCCAGTTTGATTTTTTTTATATTGGGGGGCGGGGGCTGGGTCTGCAGCCCCTTGTGATTCCCCACCCCACTTTAAGTAGTGTCTTGTGCCTTTAGTTAAAGTCCTAACCTCTCCTAGATGACCAGTTTTTACTCTTGAGTAACCAAGTTTAACTGGTTAATGAGTTCAGTTCTTTGAAGTTGTAAAGTGCTGTATAATGTGATTATTAAGCCTCCTTATGAGCCATGAATAAAATTATCATGGGCAGTAGTGATGGATTGGGAATATCCAGATAGGATCATTTCCCACAGAGACAGGGTGATGCACTCGTCCCCCAACTAAGATCCTCAAAGATATTTAGGCACTTTACAACTTACTTCAAAGAATTTAACTAATGATTTCAATGGGAGTTAGGTGCCTAAATATTTCAGAGGCTCATGGCCTTAAAGTATCACAGTATGAAGTGCCCAGCGCAGAGGAAAACTAGAGATGGACCAGGAGAAAATACTGCCCTGGGTCCAGCATCTGCTGAAGTAGCAGATGCTTTAAAAAAGCCCTGAAGAGCCGTTAGCATGGCACAATAATTGCATGTGATTGATCTCCGTGATTTTATTTCTCATGCATTATTGCTTTTTGGTTTTGTACTTTGCCCCTTCACCTGGTGTGATAGATGAGGGAGGAGCCATCAAATAACATGTATTAATTATCAATTTGTTTGTGATCATTATTATATAGAAGTAGAACTAGTGGGTTTCTACCTTGTTTTGTCCCTAGCTAGTGAAGTCTAATGGAGAATTACTGACACACACCGAATCTGATTCTTACACTGGTATAACTCCATTGCCTTCTATAGTAACTCCTGATTTACACTGGAGTGAAAGGAAGAGAATCAAGCCTGGTAAATGTAATACAGCCCTGCCAGTGTCTTGCCCAGCTTTCATTAGGAAGAGGCTTTAATGAATCCCTAAGTAGAAATACCTGCTGGATTAGAATGACTGCATAAGAAGCAGCTAACTCTGCATCAAACATTGTTCGGGGGTAAGGCAGAAATTACCCAGCCCAACTAGTCTTTAGTTGTGTGAGTAAGGATGAGTCATGTGAGCAGAGGTCGCTGGACCAAGCCTGTAATGACTTGAACTGACCAATCATATTTTGAGAAGTGGTGTTAAGATCTAAGCGTAGAGGAGACTGTAGCACTTGGAACTGGAGTAATGTACCAAAATATTGGAGTTGACAGCTGTGCTAGGGATCATCTGGGCCCATGACTGTAGGATAATCTAAACCCCTACAAAGTGCTGGAACAAATTAAGGCCCAGTAGTGCATGTAAGTAATTTTAGGCAAGTGTGTCGTCGTATTAAGTGCACTGAGATTATTCATGTGTCTGCAGTGTCCTTAAATCTTTGCAGGATTGGGGATTAAGCTATGTCAATGATAGAACCGGTACACCGGCAGTGCCGCAGCTGTAGCATACATACTTCCTCCAACCTAACTACAGCATTCAGGGCATGAGTGACAGAGCTAGATTGATCTAGTTTTTATGTGCAGCCCCAGCCTAAGGGGTCCCTTTGTGGATTTGAGCCTAAGGATCAGTGCTTAATTTGTGCCCAGGCTGGCCAGGGCTGAGCCCCAGTACCTCTGGGCTGGGCTGTTCATAGCCCCGGCACCTCTGGGCCTGCTGCGTCGGTTATTAAAGTAAAAAAATGGTCTGAGTCCTGGTATCCAATTGCTTGAGCCCCAGCACATCTTTCTTTACAAATTAAGCACTGCTGAGGGCCCAGTCCTGCGAACCCTTCCTTGGAGAGTTGTCCCGTTGCCTGGGTGGGATGTCTCACCTGGAGTAATGGTTACCGTTGGAGTTCACAGGACCGGGGTCCAAATTTTAAAATGGAAGCTGCAGGATAACACTTCCCCCGAATGCTGCTGTGCATCTGGAAGCTGGTGTGTTATAGGGGGGCACCTTTGGGGTGGGACTAGGAGAGCTAGGGAAGAGAGGGGACTCCAGGCCCCCTCCCCAAATCTATAAGGCTTCTATCTAGCTGTGCAGCGCTCCTTAGAATGGTTTGATGCGGGAGGGCCAAGTGTAAAGGGTGAGAGCAAGAATTAGGACACAGTATCAACCTATCATCCGTGAACTTACCTCATTGTCCTCCTTACACGTCGTCTTTGCTGTGATGCCTACAAAAGGCAGAACAACGGTTAGGCTGTTGTTGAGCAGAGGCCATTGGTCAGCACTGGTTCCTTGTACTCCCCCGTCCGACTGTACCCATCTGTTGCCTGGAAGTAGGCATGGTCTACACCTAACGCTTAGGTGACCTAGGGATAGCACGCAGGCCTGTGAAAAATTTCACCCCTTGCATGCTGCCGTTAGGTTGACTTACCTGTAGACGCAGCTAGGTGGATGGAAGAATTCATCCGTGGACCTAGCTTCTGCCTCTTGTGGGGCTAGAGCAGGGGTAGGCAACCTATGGCACGCGTGCCAAAGGCGGCATGCGAGCTGATTTTCAGTGGCACTCACACTGCCCGGGTCCTGGCCACTGGTCTGGGGGGCTCTGCATTTTAATTTAATTTTAAATGAAGCTTTTAAAACATTTTAAAAACCTTACATACTTTACATGGGGGGAGGGATAGCTCAGTGGTTTGAGCATCGGCCTGCTAAACCCAGGCTCAATCCTTGAGGGGACCACTTAGGGATCTGGGGCAAAATCAGTACTTGGTCCTGCTAGTGAAGGCTGGGGGCTGGACTCCATGACCTTTCAAGGTCCCTTCCAGTTCTAGGAGATAGGATATCTCCATTAATTTAATAGTTTAGTTATATATTATAGACTTATAGAAAGACCTTCTAAAAAGGTTAAAATGTATTACTGGCACGTGAAACCTTAAATTAGAGTGAATAAATGAAGACTCGGCACACCACTTCTGAAAGGTTGCCGACCCCTGGGATGAATTTCCTACGGGAACCCCTTCCCCTTCAGACGCTGTAGTGAGTGTCCACACTACAGGGGCATAGCTGTGGCCCTTGCCGTGTTTGCCTTGCAGCCTGTCAGCTCTTCTGGGGGAGGGAGCCACCGCTTTGTGCGGTGTGTACAGCGCCGAGCACAGGGGCCCCGGTAATCCCAAGCAATAACTCTTCATACAAATAACGAAGGAGCGTTTCTCCTGGAGCACAACAGACCCGGTGCGGAGGGCACCGTTTCACGGCTGCTGCAAGCGGGGCAGGCACAAGTCAGTCCCCTCCCACCGCCCGGCTCTGTAGGGAGCCCGGCCCGCCGTGTTTCCCCCGGGCCGCGGGGCGGCGCAGGCGGAGGCGAAGCCGCGGCCGGGAAGCTGGACTCAGACGCCGCGCGGTGCAGCTGCTGCTGGTGCCCGGCCTGCCGGTGAGTGCGGCCCCCTGCCCCGCTGCTCCCCGCAGGCCGGCCCCGGCCCCCCGCTGCCGCCGCTCCGGCTGCCCCCCGTCCTTCCGAGCACCCGGCACCGGGCCCGGGGCAGCGTCCGGGGAACTGAGAGGGGCCGACCCTCGGTGTCTGGTCCTGCGACCACAGTGCGGGTTGCTGGGGGTGGTGGATGCCGCGGGGGCAGGGGGGTTGCTGTGGGTCCTGCTGGGGGTGGATGCTGGGGGGGGGGGGGGGTTGCTGTGGGTCTTGCTGGGGGTGGGGGCTGCGGTGGATCCCGGGAGGGTGGGGAATTTGCTTTGGGCCTTGCTGATGTCTGTACAGAAAGCAATAAGACTTTGGGTGGAGGGTGTGGTCTCTGCCATGTAGCCTATATCTGAAGTGCCAAACCACTGTAGACCTCAGTAGCACAAAGGAGCTAAAGCATTTGCATTTCCCTCCCTTCCCTCCCCTGCTGCCTTTTGTCACCCTCTTCCTCTGCATCCCACTCTCCATCAGGCCACCCCCCCCACTGTCACCCTGGCGCTGCGTTGCTTGGATGGCGTCTTCCTCTCCCCCAATGAGAATGACTTCGTGTGCAAGGTCGCTGAAGAACTGGACCATTTTCTGCTCCAAAACCAGCATGAGAAGTAGGTGGCTTATGTTGTGCCGTTTACATTGCAGGAGCTTTCAGATAAGGGCCACAAAACCTGTGCCCTTTTTACCCCATGTGAATAATAAGATGTTTGTGGTCCCCTTTGCCCACTGTCATGCAGGGTGCTTTGTGCCGTTAGGTGACTGTGCGTTCCACCCAGGGGTGGCAGCAATTCTTTGCTGCTATATGTCTGTAACTTCAGATGGGCCCTACAGGATGAAAGATTTTATTAGAGATGGGGGGCTGAGCTGCAACATTTGGAGCCAGATCCCATGTCCTAGACCAGTGATTCTCAACCAGGAGTAAGCATACCCCTGGGGGTACGCAGAGGTCTTCCAGGGGGTACATCAACTCATCTAGATATCTGCCTAGTTTTACAACAGGCTACAGAAAAAGCACTAGCGAAGTCGGTACAAACTAAAATTCCATACAGACAATGACTTGTTTATACTGCTCTGTGTACTATACACTGAAATGGGAGTACAATATTTATATTCCAATCGATTTATTTTATAATTTTATGGTACAAATGAGAAAGTCAGCAATTTTTCAGTAATAGTGTGGCTGGGACACATTTGTATTTTTATGTCTGATTTTGTAAGCAAGTAGTTTTTAAGTGAGGTGAAACTTGGGGTATACAAGACAAATCAGTGTCCTGAAAGGGGTACAGTAGTCTGGAAAGGCTGAGAACCACTGTCCTAGACCATTCAGAACTGGGTTATGGTTTGGGCCATTAAAGCAAGAGGGGTCAGTTACCAAGTTTGAGCTGGATCTGCACTTCCCCAAACTGCAGGCATTTTGTACCTGGGTTTTTTTGCCATGGGCCCATCTCTAACTATTATTCTTCTCTGGGTGGGATTATCCTGGATGCTGGCAGCTTCTGCACCAGCCACTTCACAGCCTTGTTCACTTGATGTCCCCGCTTGGTGAGTTATTACCAATAGTTTAAGATCAAACTGTTCTTCATCAGACCCTCCCTGCTAATGCCTTCCTGTGCACAGTGTTCTCTGTCCCAGCAGAAAACGATTATGGGGCATGATGAACACAAACCCCTTGGCCTGGCTGAGCTCCAGAAGTATGTTTTGCCTGTCTGCTTGTGCACAGATAAGAAGATTCAGATGAGCTTCTGTCACAGAGTAGGGACTAGATGGGAGAGAGGGACGCTGTGTTCCAGGCAGACTTGCTTGGACTCCAGTTGTTTGAATTGGATACTTATCACAGTATTTTAGATGGAGGAAGATATTAAAGTCCAGTTGCAAGGTACCTGGGAGTGAAACTAGATCTGATTTTACTGTGTGTATAAATGCCATGCAGTGTGAAACAGAATATCTTTTTTCTGACCTCCTAATTTCTGAAGATACACATAATAAAGGGTTTCTCTGTGAATTTAGCACTGGTGAAAGGTGCCAGATTGACAGGCCTCCACCTTGATGCCCTCGTGTTTATCCATAGAACAGATAAAGGCAGAAGGATAATCTTGTGGTGAAAGCACTGGCCTGGAACTCGGGAAACCCGGTTCTATTCCAGACTCTGTCCTGTGTGACCTTGGGCAAGTCCCTTCATCTCCCTGGGCCTCCGCTCCCCACCTGCAACCCACGGTAATAACCCTGCACTGCCTGGCAGGGGTGTTGTGAGGCTAAATTTGCCAGTGTTGGCAAGTCACATCATTACAGTGACGGAGGGGGCATAAAAGTACCTAGATAGATAAAACAGTGGGCAACAGCAGAGCAGTCTAACCCAACCCAGTCGTGTCCTGGAGGGGTGAGAGGGTACATCAGGCACCACAGACTGTTCGCTCTCTAGTCCCTCTGCTGTTGCTCTCAGCTAGGGGGCCAATTGGCTTTTGGGATGTGGCTCACTGGCCACTGGGAATGGAATTAGGACCCTACTCCAGGAGTGACTTGGGGTCACTAATGGGGACTTGCAGCGTCTGCTTCCCCTTCCCTGCCCACTCCAAGCTGATGATGCCTTGTCTGTTTTCCTTTTTCAGAGTTCTCTTGTTCCCCCCCTTGTCCAGCCGCCTCAGGTACCTGATCCACAGGACCGTGGACAATGTCGATTTGTTAAGCAGCTTTTCTGTCGGGGAAGGATGGAAGAGGAGGACTGTTATATGTCACTCAGTCATAAGGTACAACACTACTGCTCCCTTACTGTGCACAAGGCACTGACGCTCACTGCACCCCGTGAGGATGGCTTGATCCCTGGTCTATTCTGCAGATACAGAAAAAGGCAGTGAGTGGTTAAGTGACTTGCAAAGGTCACACAGCGACTCAGTTACAAATAGAACCCAGGAGTCCTGACTGCCAGTCACATACCTGAACAACAAAACAGTCCATCCCCAATTCACGCAATAGGTCTGAATTTACAACTGTGGGTAATTTCACCCCTTGGGGTTCAAGCAGTACGTTGGGGGTGTGCAATCAAAGCGACGCCATGACAATCGCCAAACTGCCTAGTTCTACTGAATACAGGGGAAAAGCTAATAGCCGTATCCTACTTTTGTAATGCAGTGAATTCTATTCAGATGTGTAAGGCGAGGGAGTTCGGTCTAGTTGGAGCAGAGGACAGGGAATCAGGAGGCCTGGGTTCTGTACCTAGATCTGTAAGGGAGTGTTGTCTAGTGGTTAGAGTAGGGAGTCAGGACTCCTGGGATCTAGACCCAGATCTGAGGCAGGGAACAGGATCTATACCCAGAACTGGAAGGAAGTGTGCTCTAGTGGTTAAAGCCAGGTGTCAGGACTCTTGAATTCCATTCCTGTTCTGTCGTTCTTTTCCTGTGTGATCTTGGACAAGTTACTTAACCTTATGGTGCCCCAGCTAAAGGGACGTTGTCCGCTTAAAAGTCATATGTATTAAATATCTATTTGTTATGCGCACTTTAAGATTAAAAGTGAGAGAATTAAAAAACCGAATTTGTTTGTCAGTAACTTATGCTATTTGGTCACATTGTTTTTTTTCCTGGCATTTCTCTCTGTGAAGAATCAGCAGAATCACTTTCACGTTTGTGCACAGTCATTTTTGTTTTCAGATACCCACTGCTGCAATGTTTGGGTTGCAAAACCTCCAGAGGGACGTTTGTATGTGTTTAAAAACAAAACTTCCTATTACAACTGAAAACAACAGCATGGGACATTTCAACACATCTGTCGGACTTAGATTCTGTAGAAGCTCTTTTTTTAAAAATTCTGAGTCAAAAGTGAGTTGACTGTGTCTCTTTCAGTGTTAGTCTGGCGATCCGCCTAGATTCAGGCCGGAGTGGCTGTGATGTCACTTTTAGGTGCACAGATGGAATTCTAGATTGAGGAGGGAAGCATCTTAGTGCTGCAATGTCTGGGCCGCAGACCCTGCAGGAGATGAATGTTTGTTGTTAAAACAATTGTTTTCCTTGACCCTTTTTTAAAAAAAATTGTTGAAAAATGCCTGTTAGTCTTGGGGATTCGTCAGAAGTTAAATGTTGGGCCAAATGTAAGTGGATGGGCTGCCCCTTTAACCCACCAGGGTGTGTGTCTGAAGCCACTATTATTGTATTGTCCCCAGTGAATAGGAGGAGATGTAGAATTTTTTTTCCATCAGGAATTAGAGCCCAGCGGTTTACTCTGTCCCTCACTTTATGAACAATTTTTGGTGATGATCAGTTGGGTGGCGCGTCAAGCGATGAATACAGAGCATAGCCCAGGGGTGGGCAAACTACGGCCCGGGGGCCGCATCCGGCCCTTCAGATGTTTTAATCCGGCCCATGAGCTCCTGCCGGGGAGCGGGGTCTGGGGCTTGCGTCTCCCGGAAGCAGCAGCATGTGCCCCCTCTGGGTCCTATGTCGAGGGGCAGCTAGGGGCTCCACACGCTGCCCCTGCAGCTCCCATTGGCCAGCAACCGCGGCTAATGGGAGCTGCAGGGGCGGCGCCTGCGGACAGGGCAGCGCGCAGAGCTGCCTGCTCACACCTCCGCGTAGGAGCCGGAGGGGGGACATGCCACTGCTTCCACGAGCTGCTTGAGGTAAGCGCTGCCCAGAGCCTGATCCCCGTCCCACCCTCCAAACCCCTCAGTCCCAGCCTGGAGCACCCTCCTGCATCCCAGAGCCCACACCGCAACCTCCTGCCCCAGCCCGGAGTCCCCTCCCGCACCCTGAACTCCTCATTTCTGGCTCCACCCCAGAGCCGGCACCCTCGGGGCAAAAATTTTGCCCACCCCGGCATAGTCGGTTTTCTGAATTAATAGCTTCTTGTCTCCCCTTCTCATCTGTTGCTCTGCAGGCTTCTCTGCCACCTGGTCCCCTTCTCATGTGCTAATGCACGTGCTTGGTTCCCTCCTCCCCGTGTATGCAGCTTAACACTTGGTCCTTTTCTCCCGCTGTGCCCTGGACATACTGCCCAGTAGCTGCTTTCCTTTCTCTCCATCTTCCCTGGACGTTCCTCTCGGTTTCCTCCTCCTCCTATGTAGCACAGTCTGCTAAAATGGCTCCTCCTCCTATGCAGCTGCTTTTACAGGTCTCCAGGCTCCCCTGCAATGAAGAGCCTAGACCCTGGCGGAAGCAGCTGGAGAGGAGGGTGTGGAGCCAGTGCTCTAGTGACTTAGCCAGCTCTGCTCAGAGCACCAGCAAATGATCTGTGGGCCGCAGTTTGGATCTGCTGCTGCTGCTGCTGTGGACGCAAGTGTGCAGTACGTTGGTGACTGTGTGTGTGTGGTTATACTCTTGATCTTGTCAATAACACTGACTTGTAATAGGAGGGAGGGGAAGCTGCTCCTGCTGAAGTTTGACTACAGCATGAAGCGTCCCAGCACATCATGTATTTCCCTCCTGTTTTGGTGCTAGGTTGCCCGAGGAGCCTGGCGATCAGAACAGTTCCTCCAGCAACACGGCGAGATCCCACCGCCCTCTCCAGTCAAGAGGCAGGGGAGGCAGAGCCGCAGGGCTGCGCCACGCGGAGATGCCTGCCGATGGCTCTCGAGTCAACAGAGGTATCGGCAGGACTAGGCGACCGCCCCGGAGGAAGCCGGATAAAGCTTTGTATGTTCCCAGGGTGGTGCGCGAAAAACTGGAGGAGTTGAGAAATGAAAGCCTGGCCGGAGCTGGAGCTGAGCCAGATGATGATGTCGTGCGAGAGGCAGGGAGCTGCATTGAAAGTGCAACCGATGGGACCCCAGCGGAGTTGGGTAACTTTGAGGCCACTACAAATTCCAGCAGGGTAGCAAGTCATCTTGATTCAGTCCCTGGCAAGGAACTTCATGAAGTCCAGGGCCCTAAAGAGGCATATGAAGAACATATTGTGGGTGAAATCAGTGGTGATAAAAGTAACAAGTGTCCAGTGGACTGTTCAGATGTCTCTGTGTTGGAGTGTGCCAGGAACCTATCTGCACTGGATAAAGACTGTTCAGATGCCCCTGTAATGGAGTGTAGCAAAACTCTATCCCAACATGAAGACCAGGATAACAGCAGTACAGATGCCACTGTATTGGAGTGTAGCAAAAACCTGCACCAAATAGAAGATCAAGATAAAGACACCATGGATGCCAGTGTATTGGAGTGTAGCGAAAACGTACTGGTCCTGGAAAACCAGGATAAAGGCTCTATGAATGCCACTCTATCAGAGTGCAGCAAAAACCTATCCCTACCAGAAGACCAGAATAAGGAGTCTGTGGATGCCTCCATATTAGAACACAGCAAGAACTCTTCAGTACTTGAAAACCAGGATGAGGGCCGTACAGACACCATTGTATTGGAGCGTAGCCAAAACCTAAGTCTCCCAGAAAATCAGAATCAAAGCTGTATGGATGCCCGTGGAATGGAGTATGGTAAAAAACCATCTGTATTGGCAGACCAGGATAAGCACTGCATGGATACCTCTGTATTAGATCATGCCCAAAAGATATCCCTACCAGAAGATCAGGATGAGGACTGTACAGTCCTGGCGGGCAGACTGCGGTGTGGGTTGGAATTGTCTGCAGAGGATAGAGGCACCGAAAACCCTGCAGTGGATGAGCAGAGCAGCGTAGAGGATGACTGTGGTGCTGAACTCTTGCAAGAGGTAAAGGTTTGGATGTGAATGTTACCTTAGAGACTGGATTTGTGACAGTAGTGACCAGCAGATAGGCTGTGAATTAGAGATGTGGCAGTGATTTTAATAGGCCCTGTCATCTTCTAAAAGGGAGAGGAGGAGTCCCTGGGACACCTCTTTGTCATGGCTCTGGCAGACCTCTGGTTATGGATCCTGCTTGCTTTTATTGAAGCACTTAAAAGTATCGAATCCTAGGACTGGCAGGGACCTCGAGAGGTCTAGTCCAGTCCCCTGCACCCATGGCAGGACCAACTATTCTCTACACTGTGACTGTAAAATGACTGGGGAGTGGATGGCTCAGGCAGTGGGCAGTGTAGTACACACAGGTGGGTCTCAATCCATTTCCTAGCAGCCAGGAGTCTCCATCTTAAAGCCCTTCTGCTGCTAACTGGGTCTGTTGAACAGCACAGGCCAAAGACTGAATGGGCGTTGGGAGCTGAACTCCCCTCTCATCCCTAGAGGGGTCTTTCCGGGGCAGTGTGTAGGGGAAAGCTGGTGGTTAAACTGGTTATGCCATTTTCCGGTGGGATCAGTCCTAAGTATCATGCATGGCTCCCATTCCATATTGGAGCATTTCACGATCTTTATTGCATTTATCCCAGGAGGCAGGGCAGTGCTATCATCCCCATTGTCCAGGTGGGGAACCTAGACACCGAGAGACTAAGTGACCGGCCCAAGGTCACATTGGAAGGCTGTGGCAGAGCAGGGAATTGAACTCAGGCCTCATCCCAGGCTCACACCCTAGCCCCTAGCTATGTAAAATATGCAGGCATACTTTGTGCTTGATAGAACATTGCATTTTTGAAGACCCCTAAATGTCCTTGCTCATTGGCTTCTCCTGCAATGTTAGAAGTGCACCTTGACATCTAACATGCTTCTCCTCCCAGATTGCAACTTATTTGACTGTAAAGGACATTAGCGTCGAGAAGATCCAGTTCGATTATTCCAGCTATGGGGATGCACAGATCAATGAGGGAGATTTTGGACATGTTATAGAGATCTACGATTTCTTGCCATCCCTGAAAACTGAGCATCTGATGGAAGCATTTTCAGAGTTCCAGTAAGTACCTCCCTCAGAAGAAGGGCAGTTCCTGCTCGCCATGCTTAGAGCCATTCGCTTGACATCAGTGGTGCCAGTTGCCAGAATGACGTGAGCAGCTCTCCCAAGTTCTAGGCTAGTGTGCTAACCACGGGGCTCTTTTCTTAAATGGCCCTCATCACTGTAGTATCTGAGTTCCTGAGTAAAATTACACCCATTGATTTGAGTTCAACTCCTAAAGTATATTCAGTCCTTGGCTTCTCTGCTGAAAATGCAGTAAGGATTAGGTCCTTATTTTGCTAAGATTGATCATGTAAATGTGTAGCACACAGGCAGTAATCCAATCAAAGCTCCTTAAGGAGTGCATTGATTATAGGGTCAAAACAAAATTCATCCCCTTAACTGTGGAGCTGTGACCGGTGCGTCTCTAATACACTATGTCCACTCTGCAAAAATGTTTGATCTGCATCTGCAGATGGAGACACACTCATGCTCTTCCCCTCCCCTACCGCCCGCTTAATGTACATAATGGTGTGGTGGTAAGTTTCTGTATGAGCCCCTTTAGCTTGATAGTAACACTCCTAAAGACACAAGCTACTTTTTACAATCTGTCCTCTGCATTTACTTTATGCACTTAGCTCTGATAGCGGAATTGGGCTGAACGCTACCATTAAAAACGAAACTGATCATTTTCCAATTCTCATGCCCCTAGCACCCAGCAACGGCATTTGAGTTTCCAGTGTGGCTGGGGAATCTTTGAATGTTTTGTTTGGTTGGCTTTCATGCGATTAAAAACTCTCTCTCCCCCCCGTTAGGTTTTGTACCATCTTTTGGGTACCCCTTTCTGACGCTTGCACTTCCTGTTAACACTGGAGGAATCTGTTTGTCTGAATCATTGTGCAAATGATAAATAATGCTTAGCACTTTCCATGACAAATCCTAAATCTGGGATTGACATTAAAGAAATGTATAATCACTGGGGGCAACAAGTCCCTGGTGGTGGTGGGGGGGGGGGGGGTTCAGGATACGTGGATTCTGTACCCGCCTCTTCTATTAAGTCGCTGTGTGGCCTTGTATAAGTTCCACTTAGCCCCACTACTTCTATCTTCCTCCACCTATAAAAAGAGGATAATGCTTTGTAAAGCATTGTAAAGATACCAAAGGGGTATCTATGGATGAAAAGCACCCCTAAGAACTGATATTACTAACGGAGACTATTCGTCAGATTGTTTATGGTGTTGCTCTCCTTTTTCTTTGTAGCAAGAGTGGTTTCAAAATTCAGTGGGTCGATGACACTCATGCCCTGGGTATCTTTTCCAGTCTGGCAGCAGGTAATGTGACTTGATTTTTTGCCAAGATGCTAATAACCTTTGGTGTTGGTGGGACTTCACCAATGTCGCATGGTAGATAGTTGCGGAGCCTTAAAATTCCACTTGGCCTGTAAGCTGAATTGCAGTGAGTGTCATGGGGTTTCTGTTACTAAAAAGAAGACACCCTGTTCCTTCCACAGAGTGGTATTGGTAAGGAAATCGTATTTAGAATTAAATCCAGTTTCATCCCAAATTCTCATTGGTAGTTGAAAAGAAATCCATTTCCCTATGTGGGCGTGGAGAGTTCTGTAACTTCTCATCCCCCTCACACGCCCTATGGAAGTGGAAGCCTTTCTCCCACATCTGTTAGGTGTCCTGATCCCTGAATGAAGTAACCTTCTGTAACAGGCATGGAAGATACCACTGACAGTGCATGCAAGTCATTCCAGTATTGAATTTAAGCAGCTGCAAAACACTGATGCCAGTTCAAGCATAAATAGCATTCAAGACTGAGATCTGTTTCCACTACTGATGTTGGGGATTTGGGTGTATATTAATTGATGTTAATAGAGACTTATGGTACATTTCCCCCCTATATTGCCCCTCCCCCAAACTTTAAACCACATGTTCAACTTCTGACACAAGAACCTAGAATTAATTCTGCATTGTTGATGTTCTCTTCTATTAAGTAAGTGTTCTGGGGAAACTCTACTTAGCAGGTTTTTAATTGGCTTGGGTAATAAACAGGCTGCTAGGAATCCCTGTATAAGGAGTTAGTGTGTGAATCATTTTCCATTTTAGAAAGGAATCCGTTCTGCCAACTGAGTTTATTCTCTAAAATGAACAAAATTCTAGAAAGCCTACAACAAAGGGGGTGTGTGACCCTCTGGACATCATTGATCGCTTGTGACATCTAGGTCAAATACCTGACCTTATGGCAAACTGACCCCCATCCTGAGCTTCAGCTCATAACGTTCATTAGGAGCAGTTGATGTCTGGCTGTGCATATATTCAGAAAGCCTTCATTCTATATTTGGGGCCTGATCCTATCATCCTTGACCCATCCTGAACAAAACAGTTATGAATTTCAGTGGGAGTTTGCAGGCCCAAGGACTGCAGGATTCAACATCTGAGTGAATTGACTAAATTCTGCTGTTCCACTAAAAATCTTGGGCCAGATCATCAGCTGAGATAAAATGGTGTCATTCCATTGACTTCAGTGGTGTTATACTGCTTTAAACCAGCTGAGGATCTCAACCTGTGTACTGAACTTTGTTATAGTTACAAAAATTCAGCTTGTTGACCGTAGCAATCTTTATTCTTTGAAGCATCTCAGGCCTTGGGGCAGAGTTATCCTTCTCTAAAGATCCGATCCTTGATTCACGGGACAAGACAGTCTAAAACCAAGGCACTTCAACGACCAAGTAAGAAACCTTTGATTTGTGTTTGCTCCTTGTTTTGCATATCTTCTGCTGCTAGGGGTGATTACTGTGACTAACATATTAATTATACTGGATTTAAAAATAAACCCACACTAAAGACCTTTACTGCTTTAAAAGCAGGTGTTTACTCCTTGTGGCTTTATTGGCGCTGTTCTGGTGCAGGAGGGTGAGCTGAATTCTGTTGTGCCTCATGCATCATCAATTGTCACCTTAATTCTACTTGTGGAAGATTGAGTTATGATGCCCGAGACAGAAAGGATCCAGTTGGATCTGTAGATTAGAAAAGTGACTGTGAAGGGGAGCACATCAGAGGTGGAATAAGGGTATTAATACACCAACTCAGTCTTGTTTCAAGTCCCTTTTCTGACTATTGTGGTACACCTCAAAACCATCTGCTGCCTTAAGGAGTGGCATGATCAAGTAGTAGTCTGGTGTGTTTGTAACAGGAGGACAAAGCATGCAGAGGAAGATCATAGATCTTTTATTTTTTAGCATAGGGCCAAAATTTTTAAAGTTGGGTGCCTACAGTTAGACACCTAAATACCTGACTTGATTTGCAAAGTTGCTTTTCACATACAGCTCTGATTTCAGTGAGAGCTGCAGGGATATCCCCACCCTCGAAAATCTTGTCCATAGCCTGTTAAACGCCGTAACTTCTGCATTGTTCCACACCTGTCCTCTGCTAAATACAGCCTGCTGCTGAATGCATTATTAGCAAATATCCTTTTGAAAAGCAGTAAGTCACAACAGGAGGCATTGGGTACAGTCACCGTTCCCACTGGCTTCAGTGAGAGGTGCCAAAAGTGTTGGGGGTAGAATTAGATTCACAGTAAGGAAGACTGTTGAGCTCTGACAGTATAGATGGGATTGATTGGTTGGTTGCTTTTAAGCACATGCTTAAATTCCATTGTTTTCAGTGGGGCTTCAGCACTGATTCTGGGACTAGTTTTCTATGCCACTTGCTTCAATTGTATAAGCATAAATAGCATTCAAGAATGAGATCTGTTTCCACCACTGAAGTTGGGGATCTGGGGTGTATATTAATTGATGTTAGAGTCTCATGGTACATTTCCCCCCTACACTAATTAGTTCAAACAATTAAAAAATATCACAGAAAATGAAACCAATAGCAGTTAGTACTTTGTGGTTGGCATAATTTTATTATTCAGTAGCAGATTCAGATAAAATTATTGTTTAAGCTTAGCCATTCATCGTTAGTAACATTCAGTTCATTTTATTACTTTAAAATCATACTGTAATCAATTATGCTTGCCGCAGTAAAAGTGAAAAATGCCATTAATCTTGTAGCAATATAAAATTTTACTGTACATATAATTATACTGTTTCTTGTACAGTATAGTGCAGTCAAAATACATTTCAGTATTAATGATTTAAAAGGAAACTCGCTTTTTTAAGCACTTCCTGAGTTACTAGCATTGCTGGATTATTGAAACTGAAATTTTCAACGAATCCAATTCTCTTTGTTCCGCTTGTATGGGGAAGGGACTGGTCTATTTCACATCCTGATTTTTGTGCGCTAGGCTAGGGGTGTGATGTCTGGGTTGCAGAGGAATGTTTGAACCTGAACAAAATTGTATTTAATTAAAAAAAATTTGTTACCAAAACTTAAATTAGCTGACAGTGCCCCTTTTAGAACCTTGTCAAGAATATTGGTGATTTATTTTCCAAGCTGTGGGTGGATACAATGAGCCTCTGTCCCTCTTATTGTTTTTTGCTGCTGTTGGGCCTCCTCCGTTTTTTTGTTTGAACAATCTTAATAACCCAGGCCAAGCCATATTGCTCACTGGATATTTTCAAGTTTGCAAACAGTTAAACGACTCTACTGGTATTAAATCCACTGTATATTAAATGAAGACTTGTTCAGCCTGCAGGTTTGGACTTGGTAAAATGTTGGATTACTTCATTATTGTTAAAACAAGCCAGCTGGTGGTTAACAGCAGCGATTGCCGGTAACCCCTGGCGAATGGGCTCTTCAGAAAAGCCTTTTAAAAACATACACAATCATTTAAAAATGTTTAGTAGTTGAAGCAGTCTGCTTTCCTACTCCGCCACGTTTTGAGGGGTTAGCGCTAGGCTTTCAGAGTGAGTGTCTCAACTGAAATCAGTTGTCTTGGTATCTGAATTGCTAAATTTTGCCAGGAGTGGTTCTGAAGCAGTTTGTGAATTTTAATCACAGAAGGTTCTCTACCACTGCAGCAAGGGACCAGGTTTTAAGCCATTTGAATAGAATACTTTGCCTATGAATCTATACATATTACAGACAATGACTTTAGCCTTGCAGCATCCCATTGAGGCAGGTCAGTAAAGTCCCCTGGTGTGAGGTAGGGTAGTTGAGACAGAGGTGAAATGACTTGCCTGTAATTGCCTGGTGACTCTGTGGAAGAGCTGAGAATAGAGCCCAGTTTAACTACAAGACTGTGTTCCTAAAATGAGAGGATTTAATTAGGGAGACTTCCCCCTCTCCTCCATTTTGTCTGATTTCTCATCTGTTTTATTTAGAGCTCCTTCAGCTGGCTAAAGAGAGACCCCAGACTGACACTGCAGTGGCTAGAAGGCTGGTGACAAGGGCGCTGGGTTTGCAGCACAAAAAGAGAGTCTCAGGTGGTGACATGCTACAGCCCGAGAACTTGGAGCTGGAAGAGTAAACTGACTCGGAGCCGAAGACAAGCTTTGAAGGAGCCAGGGTGGGATAGCGAACTGCATGCAGAACAGTGAGTTGCCATTAGGACACACTGTGGAGTTGTGGGGTTTTTTTTTTTCTTTAAATGGGGGAAGGGAACAAGTTTACTGTTGTTGATATTGAACTCCCTTGTTGCATTCTGGGAAACGGGCCATTTAGTTTTTCAAATTATACCTCACTAATCCAGGGTACAGAGGCCCCTGTAAACTAGCTCTTTACTATGGAGAGTATCTTATCTTGTTCCCCAGCAGGTGTTTATCACCACCCTTCCAAAGCAGTTCATAGCCACTTTGGTAATCTCCACTCCTGGGCCGTGATAGGTACAACAGCAAAGCCTCCTTGATCTAAGCACTACATTCTTTTAAAATGTATAAAGTCTCTAGTAAGAGCTGCCCGAGATTGAAGGTTGTGGGAGGGAAGAAGGGAATACCTTTGGCCTGGATTGTAAGCAAGAAAAACAGAGCAACACGTTTGCAGGAGTCAATAGCTGTTTAATGTTTACTGAAGTTGTAAAGCTGACGTTTGTTAAAATAAAGTTATACCACAAAACTGATAAGCAGCAAATGCATGTGGCAGCATCAGGTTTTTTTGATACACAGTACGTAACAAGCATGCTCAGGTTTGTGATGGTGCAGTATGTCAAGGAGCATTCTTATCCACTGATTAGAGGGGGGGAAAGCCAGAACTTGACATCTGCTTTATTGTTGTAGCACCTGATGCTGCACAACTCCCACTACAGGGGCTCAGGCCTTTAGTAAAGTCTCACCTCCTCAGAACAAAATGGAGCTTTCCAGATTACTGTAGGTGCAAAACTTTTTCCAGATGCCTCTCTGTAAGCAGAGAGGAATAACTTAGTATTTGTTAGCTACATACTTGAAGATCCTCTGATAGGCATTAGCAAAGGACTTAGCAGGCATTCCTTACACCTCACAACACCCCTGTGAGGTAGGTTAGAGAGAGCAAAAATGAGGTTAAAGGGACACATCCAGCTTCAATCACACTTTGGACTGAAATGTTTTATCTTATTACACACCTAATGCCATTAGCATAACTGAGTGATTTTCCTATTTGCACTTGATAGTACTTTGCATCTAGTCAGTTTCACAGTTTGAGTCTTTCAGCGAACACAAAGGGAGAGGAGCTTTTCGTAGAACTAGGGCATGGGATTAAGGCCTCAAAAAAGGGTGACAGCAGCTGATGCAATACCAGCCCTTGCTGTAATTTAAGAATTGACTAGAGCTCAGGTTTGTTGACTCACAAAGCAAGCGAGTGGGAGTAGAACCCAGGTATCCTGACTCCCAATCCCTTGCCCTAGCCACATGGCAGAGGGGTGAAAGAACTAAGCTTCCAGGTCACTCAATGAACATACACAAAAATGGCATAGAAAACTCTTTTCTGGGCAAAGTTGATTTTTATTCAAGTAGGCGTGTGTCTGAAGACATGTAGCAACGTGCGTCCTCAAACAAACAGAGGAACACACTTAGCACCATTATGCATTTACCGAAGTGTAAAATCTTTTTTTAAAAATCGCTTACACAGGTGGTCTGACATAATGCAAGATCCAGATCCCTGATAGTAAAGGCCAATAAATTATCTTTGTAAAAGTATATTGATGATACAATGATTAACTATATTCATCCTTTAAAGAAAAGGCACAGATGTAATATCTAGCTTAAAGGTGTTGGAAGGAAATAGACGTACATAAAATCATTTGGGTGAACAGCTTAGTGTGCAACAGAAATGCTGTTTAGTCTCCCAACACAAGGATGTGTACTAAATAATGGAACTTTTCCAGGTCTAGATTGCATAATTGACTTGTAGCTTTGTGGAGTTCTGGTAATTACTATAGAGAGCACAGTGCGAACTAGCCCTGCTTTAGATGTTCCCTTTAAAGATCGTGCTAAAAACGTGAGTGGAGCGTTTGAAATGAACAAGTTATGTCACAGTATTAAATTACACTTTGCACCTTCCCGGTCTCAGGAAGGCTGCTCCAGTTTTTCTTAGCTATGTGCTAAATTGGGTATTTTCATGGCAGTACTAAGAATGAGTTGGATTTAAGTACCTTTAGAAAAGCAATGTCACAAATGTCCGTTTTCGCATCAGTGGTGTGTGTTCAGACTCAAATCAAAGCGTAAAGATGCTGAGACAGGAGCAAGGCAGCTGAGAGGGAAGTATGTTTAAACACTGTCAATGGTAGGGACACAGGTAGGTTGTCCTCACCCAAAGGAAACCACCACCACCACCTCTGCGATCTGCTCACTGCAGCCTGGACCTGTGCAGATGAACAAGGTGGGAAGGAGTCTCCAGTGAACAGGTTAGACTGGATGGAAGTGAAGCCCTAGTTGCAGGGACATGGGGCCTAGTGGAATTAAAGTCTGGTCCCAAATCATCTTAATATTAGGAGTGAGAAGTTACAAAGTGAATTCTGTTTCCTAGTGTGCTGAGCACCTGAAATGGGTATGGAGGGTATTGCTGAGAATAACTTACAATGCTAATTTAAAGTCCAGGGTTGTTTACTTGGTTTCTTTTTCTGTGCAGTGGTTAGGGAAGTTGCAAACAGGCATCCCTGCTTCCTTAAATAGTGGGTGGGAGGCCGGCTGCTCTACCGCGTGGACACCTGGTTATTTGTGAGTCCGCTGAAGTGATCAAATTTCTGTTCCATTTCTTGGCCTAAGGAGTCACCTGTGAGAGGCAGAGAGAACCAGGTACTGTCAGCAAGGTACCCCCTGAGCCTGTGTAAATTATGTCTCTGACACGAAAGGCAGATGCACAACAAACCAGATAAATTGAGTAAATTACGCCTGTTTCTAAGCTGCCACATCAGTTTTCCTCCACACCACTGGGAGTTCTGAACTTGGATCAAGGGCAGTTGCCTACCTTTTGGCTATTTAATTCTATTAAAATTTGATAAGCATATAGCTCGGCTTCTATTAATACACTACTGCAGGAGTGAGGGGAAGAGTAAACTTAACACTTTGATGTACATCTCACCCAACGCTTTAAGAACATTGTCCTATAATTTCCTTCTGAGATGTGTGGAAACAGGAACCGCTGGTAAGTGACCTGCCCCCTATGACACAGCAAGTTAGTGGCAGAAGCAGAACCCAGAATTTGACTCCCAGCTGCTGGCTCTAACCTGTAGTTCACACCGCATCCCATAGCAATAACTATTTTTTGAACAGCTCAACTTCCCACGTGCTTCTGCTCACCTATATGGCAGTTGTACATCCAGATGCGCTGTCCATCATACCGACTCTTGCACTTCATCACATTGTTCGAATAATCCGATTCTGCAACTTCGTAGTTTGGGTTAATGACAATCTGGGAAAGAGTAAAGAAACAACATCATAGAGCAATTGAAAGATGCTCAGTGAAGTGTAAACAGCAAAGAAGATGGTCTCTTTCTTTTGTGTTTGTACAGCACCAGGGTAGATAAAAATCAATTATTTTTTTAAAAAAAAAATCAGTTTTGATATGCTTTTTCCTCAAAAAAGCATTTTATCTAAAGATAGATATATCTTTGAGCTATAATGTCTCATCATGGAATAGGGATTATAAATTCTAATTCGATAGTACAAGACAATATACTCAGGTAATGGTTAAGGAAAGTTTTGTAAATGAGTTCCAATAGTTCATGGATTAGGGACCCAATCTTATGGGGTTCCATGGGCTTCTGTCTAGATTATTTAGGTTAATCTTTCTATCTACCCAATGGGACTCAGTGCTCAGTCTAAGATACCATCAGAGATGCTTAGTTTTGCAGTTCTCAGACTGTGGATTTGTGTCTCTAGAGATAACACGCTTATTAACAGCAAAAAATTTTTAAAATAAATAAATATATAGAGAGAGATGAGAAATAACAGACCTCAACCCTATTGTCCCTCTACAAATTTGTGTACACTGTCAATTCCTTACCTCTCTCTAAAAGTTCAATGAATAGAAGATTGTTGGGGGTGGAATAGATCTGGACAAGGAGAAGAAGTCTGGAGATAAATGTGAGACGCGAGGGACATACGCTTGTTTTGTTAAAATATTATATGTTTGCTGTTGAAGAAAAAAATCCAGAATACTTAATGTTGTTGATTTAGTTAAATAAAACAATTTAAAATGTCTGTCTGGTGATATTCTCCTCCTAATACAGCAGAGCAAGAAAACTGTCCAAATACTAATGATTAACCTGTTGAATTGGAGATACGTATGAAGTTATTGGGAGGTGAACTGTCTGCTTCAATTACCTTTGGTAAATCAAACAATCATTCATTCATTTTCTGATATAGCTGTCAAACTAATCTGAAAAGTTTTCAAAATAAATCACTGTTTACCTTCTAAAAATGAAACCTACATCTATCTCTGAGTTGTGAAGAAAATGTATTAAGGTTAGAACAACCAACAAGAATTCACTTTTATGTAGAAAACCATGATTAAATCAAATCTACCCTGTACAGCACCTGGCACAGTGGGGTCCTGGTATGTGACTAGGGCTCCAAGGTTCTTCAGTAATACAAATAATTAATTAGAAGAGCTGGTCAGAATATTTTAAAAAGCATGCTTTTTTTTTTTCCAAATTACTTTTCAGTTTATTTTCTGACCAGCTGTATTAGTAAAAACCTTTAAAATTCTTTGCTACATCACAAGAGATTTCCTTAGACACAATGAAACAGTTTCATGGGGAAGATGATTTTTCACATTTGATTGCAGTATTATTTGCATGCTGGTAGCACCCAAAGAGCTACATGCTTCTCAGTCTCCACTGAAGACACTGTACCTGCCTCAAAGCTTACAGGCAAAGGGGAGACTTACTTGTATTTAATAGGACAGCTATCAAGACAAAACTAATTCATTTAAAAAACCCTTCTCTCTGCTCTCAGGCACATGAAAGGTTTTAGATTTTTCACCCTTTCCCTGGTTTGTTTGAATTTCAGACCACTTGGGCAATGAAAGTAGCATTAAAGTGAAAGTGACTGAAGTAGCAGTGGTGGCTTCCCGTGCTGTAATGTTAGAGTTGAAAGGAGTGCATGAGAATGATCAGTATTCTTTTCACTCAGGAAAAAAAAAAACCACACCAGACAATGCTGTTTATATGGGGGTTTGTAAAACACTTAATCACCAATCACCTAAATCTTTGTCTGAAAAGGACTTGAGAGCATTTCTGAAAGAAGGTTGGAACAATTGTATGGTATTCAAAATGTGGCACAGATCATAAAATATCAGGGTTGGAAGAGACCTTAGGAGGTCATCTAATCCAGCCACCTGCTCAAAGCAGGACCAATCCCCAACTAAATCATCCCAGCCAGGGCTTTATCAAGCTGGGCCTTAAAAACCTCTAAGGATGGAGATTCCACCACTTCCCTAGGTAACCCATTCCAGTGCTTCACCACCCTCCTAGTGAAATAGTGTTTCCTAATATCCAACCTAGACCTCTTTTCATGATCTGTCTATTGTGACTGGCCATGCTACCTTGAGCTTATTTTTAAAATCACCTAACATTGTTAGGCATGTAACCAATTTGTTGCTAGATACCAGTAGACAAGTGTCCACCTCTGTTGCCCACATCCCAGTCCCCATGTACCTGGAAGAGGTAATCTCCTGGTGGGATATCAGTAATGTCGACCCATTGGCAGTCAATATCATGACGATAGACATCCCAGCATCCCACTGTGATTCCTTGTTCCCCAAAATTAGCACATTCGTACTGTTTCTGCACATCTACAGAGGAAAGAGGTATGCATGTCAGAACAATCCCAGCTGGTTTGGTGGGTATTCTCCTAACCTCACTATGAGACAGGTAGTTCCTCTGTGAACAGAAGAGTGTATGCACAGTGCTCCTGAGGTGAATATCATATCTTAGGATAGTGCATCCATCCCAAAGCAGTGTATGAACTCAATGGCGAGGAAGCCCCCTGAAATGCAGCCACTTCTGGGGTGGAATGTAGCAGTGTTTGTGACAGCAGGCCGCAATGCTACATGACAGGAAGTAAAGAATTCTGTGTCCTTTTGAAATTAGAGGGGGAGTTTTAGGAAAACAAAATGTAAATACATGAGTTGGAATTTATCCAGGACAGCAGGTTAGCACTTCTCATGTAGAAAGTGCCAGTGGTTCTTTTAACTCTCTCAAGAGACTTTAGGTCTCATTCAAAATGTTGTAGCTATAACGTTCCCTGGGCTATGAAGTCTACAGGGGTGGGTACAGGTAGCAGAGGCTGGGAACAAGTCTATATAATGCACACATTTTTCCTACCTGATCGCCCAGATCCGTGGCTTGGAAGTACTTGTGTCATTGGAGTCAGAAATGTAAGGCCAGATTTTCCAAACAGCCCTGCACCCAATGAGTTAAGTACTTTTGAAGCTTGTCATTCTTAATGTAATAGCACCAGGAACCTTTTGCAAGCACCAATAGATTTCAACTCTTTTCATGGTTTAAAGACTAGGAAGCATTGGCCTCCTTAGCCTCAAGAACAATCACAGCTCTTGGACGACCAAGTTTGCCATCCTCCCTGCTAAGGAACATGGCTTTGTCTTTGGATCCCGAGAACGCCAATAAATTCCCTGCACAAACTTCCCACACTATGTGGCTATAGCGAGGGTACCTGATTCACATTCAGTGTCTTCCAAACAGAAACTCGCTTTGTGTCCTTCGGCCACCTTGGTACCATTGAGGTTCAGCAGATCATAGTGTGTGAAAACCTCCATGCTGTGATAATGTCTGTGAGACACAAAGAAATATAGTCTTTAGTTAGGATAGCTGCTAACTTACTGCCATCTTAAAAGCATAGCGTAACTCCTAGAGGGGAAGGATGGTCCAGTGGCTAGGGCGTTAACCTAGGATTTGGGACACCTGGGTTTAATTCCCTACTCTGCCACAGACATCTTGTAGGACCTTGGGCAAGTCAGTTCCCTTGTAAAACAGGGAAGAATGCTACCATACCTCACAAGGGCATTCTGAATATAAATATATTAAAGAGGGGGAGACCCAGAGTGATGGGGGCCACATATGCATCTCAGAAAGATGGAAACCTTAGTTCAGAGGGTACAGAACATTAATTTACTGGCCAGAAATGAACAGCAGAATGGGGTAAATTTAGTTTTGAGCTCATTTCACTCTGCCTCAAACAGGAGAGCTGGGTTCATATACACAGTCCACTTCATTATTTTAACCGGGCACTAACAGAGTCAGCTTGACCCTGTCTGCACGGCTGTCAGACAGGTTCCAGCTCTACATGTCATTGTAGTCAGGATGGTTCCACTACTGCGGATAGTTTGTGCGTGTTAGGGAACGATGTACATCAAGCCAATGATTCAACAAAGTTGCTTAACTTTAAGCATGTACTTAAGTCCAGCTGAAGTCAGTGGGACTTGTGTGTAAGTGCGTTGCTGAATACGGATGGACTTAAGTACACGCTTAAAGTTAAGCATAGGCTTTGCTCAGTCAGGGCTTAGTTACACGGACGTAACTGAGATCAGAATTTGTCCCCCTCTCCTTGGAACCAGTGGTAGAGCGATGTGGCTGGAACATGGTAGTTGCTAGCACAGTTACCACCAAAGGCTCTCAGATACCATGGTGATAAGCACTTGAACAAAACAGGCCCCAAATCCTGCCATCTGATCCTTGCGAGCAGATCAGTGCCAAGCCCCACTGGTTTCAGGAGTACTCGGGATGGGCCCAAGAGTCCATCTGCACAGAGCCTAATTCAAAACACATTGCTGAAGAATTTTTAAAAAGTGGTTCCACTTTAACGGAAAGCAGAACTAGCCTTCTGGCTGTAAAAATAAATCAGGGCTTCTCAGTAAATGGTGCTACCTAATACTGTCCGTCAGATGTTTGCAACACCAAGCTATGCATGTGTTCATTTAACTAAAATGTGCTTACAGAAGCAACAAAAGGCATTTTTTTTCCTATAGGAAAAGAGGATTTTTCTTCACCCCGCCCCTTCCAAAATTGCGATCACTGAAATCGCTGCCAGATGTTCTTAAGTTTCCCTTCACCTGGACATTAAGTGGCTTTTCCCCATTTTTGTCCTGCTCCTATGTCAAAAGCCTGCTGAACAGAGGCTTACAGTACCGGACTGAGACGGCTGGGGGAAAAAAAAAAAAGAGCATTCTGTGGTGGCCAACCTACTGATTTTGAAGTAGTCTATTTTGGCTGCCTCCGCTGCAAAAAAAAATTTAGAACCTGGGGTCTGACTCAATTCCTAAAATGTCTGCATCCTTCAAACGGGTGTTTATATTACAGTGTTTACAGACTGGAAAGATGCAAGAGGAATATAGTTCATATTCCTCCATGTAAACAGAATCCAGTTTCAAGCACACAGATGGCCTGCGGCCTCTTCCCGAGCCTCTCCTCACTTCATTTAAGACGTCTTCCAAAAGACACAGACCCTTGCTCCTTTTGAGCAGCCAGTTTCATTGCTTGGATTCTATTGGGCCATAGTATTGTATTAGTCTCTATGTAAGAAGAGGGACTCTTTCACAATATAGCCACCTTGAGAAAGGGCCAACTACTGAAGGCTCAGAGAGGAACAGAGCAGGCAACCAGTATATAGGACCACAAAGGATCTGGAAGCTGGTGGAGTGGGTCATCTGGATAGAACAGTCCCTTTGGAAGGTACTGTGCTGCCTAAGCCTCTCTACTGATCCCTCCCTATAAATGCTCACTTACGGTTTGGCAGACAGTGGAAACCTGTCCCCAAGCTACAGCAAAAGGGATGCAGGTTTCTCCCCTCTATTGGTAAATCTCAAGCTGGTTTCCCTTTCCATCCGCCTTGCAGGATCTGTTTATTTTCAGTCTGGTTTGTGCAGTTGTGGAACGGGCCCTACCCGCTCCAACCTAGCTGGAGCATGGTGGAGATGTCCTGACTCTAATGAAAGTCTGTCCAGAAGATGGAGCTTGGTTCATTAAAAGCAAGTTGGCTGACTGGGGGAGTCAAATGGGAAGGAGATACAGGAGGAAGGGCTCCAGCTGGTCACGGGGAAGAGGAAAGGAAATGGGAGCTGAGGTTTCTGGGAGCCTGACTGAGGAGATATCAGCTATTATCTTCAAAGAGTCATGGAAGATGAGTGAGATTCCACAGGACCGGAAAAGAGCAGAGTGCCAAGCTATAAAAAGGGTAATAAGGACAGCCTGGGGAATTACAGACCAGTCAGCTTAACTTCTGTACCCAGAAAAATAATGGAGCAAATAATCAAGCAATCAATTTGCAAACACCTAGATGACACGAAGGTGATAAGTAGCAGTCAGCATGGATTTGTCAAGAACAAATTGTGTCAAACCAACCCAATAGCTTTCCTTGACAGGGTAACAAGCCTTGTGGGGGGGGGGGAGGGGGGAGAAGCGGTAGATGTGGTACATCTTGACTTTAGTAAGGCTTTTGATACGGTCTCGCATGACCTTCTCATAAACAAACTAGGGAAATGCAACCTGGATGGAGCTACTATAAGGTGGGTGAATAACTAGTTGGAAAACCATTCCCAGAGTGTAGTTATCAGTGGTTCATAGTCAAGCTGGAAGGGCATAATGAGTGGGGTCCTGCAGGGATCAGTCCAGGGTCCGGTTTGGTTCGTTATCTGTGGACGATACCAAGCTGGGAAGGGTTTCAAGTGCTTTGTAGGATAGGATTAAAATTCAAAATGAACTGGACAAACTGGAGAAATGGTCTGAAGTAAATAGGATGAAATTCAATATGGAAAAATGTAAAGTACTCCACTTAGGAAGGAACAATCAATTGCACACATATACAATGGGAAATGACTGCCTGGGAAGGAGTACTGTAGAAAGGGATCTGGGGGGTCATAGTGGATCACAAGTTAAATATGAGTCAACAGTGTGACACTTGCAAAAAAAAAAAAAAAAAAAAAAGCGAACATCATTCTGGGATGTATTAGCAGGAGTGTTGTAAGCAAGACACAAGTAGTAATTCTTCCGCTCTACTCTGCGCTGATACGGCCTCAACTGGAGTATTGTGTCCAGTTCTGGTTGCCACATTTCAGGAAAGATGTGGACAAATTGGAGAAAGTCCAGAGAAGAGCAACAAAAATGATTAAAAGTCTAGAAAACATGACCTATGAGGGAAGATTGAAAAAATTGGGTTTGTTTAGTCTAGAGAAGGGAAGACTGAGGGAGGACATGATAACAGTTTTCAAGAATATAAAAAGTTATTACAAGGAGGAGGGAGAAAAATGGTTCTCGTTAACCTCCGAGGATAGGATAAGAAGCAATGGGCTTAAATTGCAGCAAGGGAGGTTTAGGTTGGACATTAGGAAAATTGTCCTGTCAGGGTGGTTAAGCACTGGAATAAATTGCCTAGGGAGGTTGTGGAATCTCCATCATTGGAGATTTTTAAGAGCAGGTTAGACAAGCACCTGTCAGGGATGGTCTAGATAATACTTAGTCTGCCATGAGTGCAGAAGACTGGACTAGATGACCTCTAGAGGTCTCTTCCATTCCTACGATTCTTGGCACCTGTCCTTTAGCTTAGGGCAATCAGGTGGAGAGCTCTTGTTTGAGGGTTATGGAACCATCTATGTTTCTGTACCACAAACCCCTTTGCATCATCCATGGGGAGGTAAGGAATTTTACCCAGGAACATCTCAGCGTAGGCTACTTCTGGTGTCCCTTCAGTGAATTCTATGATTTCTCAGTAAAGCAAGCCACAAGATTCCAATCAATTGTGCTACCTGGCTTCATCAGTGATTTTATACTGTAATAAACTGTGTATGCGTGTTTGCTATTGGTTGGAATCATAGCTGCTTAAGTGTGTCTCATAGGCCATATACTCTTAAAGAGATTCTCCTTTATTCCTGTGCTCTGGGCCTGTGCTTTTGAAGCAGAAGGATCTGAGTTCTATCCCAGCTGTCTCCATGAAGCCTGAGTGGCTGTGGTGTGCAGCACAACGATAACGGCGCAAACATCTAGAAGAGGCCAGTTAGTACTATTTGGGCTTGTGGCTTTGAGATGTGGATGGGCCCCATGTCCATGAGGAAATGGACCCACCTAATTTCTTTCATGACCAATAGGGGGCAGCAGAGTGGACTGGGTCTTTGGCCCTTGCATTCTGATTAGCAACAAATGCAGAGGAACCTAAGCACCCACCTGTGGCAGTCGTGCCAAATCCAGGCGTGGCGGCCGTTCTTGGGGCGGAAGTCAGCCTGCCCGTTGTTGTGGATCTGGGAGGAGAAGCGCAGGAGCCTCCTATAGCCAGTGGAAACTGATGTGTTGGCAGCCGTGGTGGCCAGACAGTTCTCCTCAAGCGCACACTGCAGCAAGAACATCGGGCGGTCCTCCAGGTAGGAGGTTTGCTCCACCATTTCAGCATTGAGCACCAGATCCGGGGCAGCTGACGGTGGGGAAAGAAAAATGTCTTTAGACCTACCCACACCAAAGCGATGGTTTGCCACTCCAATCGTATCCCAATTGCAGCCATTGCCATAGCTGCCCCACCGCGCACTCCTAGCGGGGGCAGGACAAAGCCACAACCTGTGCTGTTTGAAACCAAGGTTTTCAATATAAACTGCAATGCACCAGGCAGCTGGCTCAGGCTTGAGAAAGTGCAGAGATGTGGCCGGTGAGAAGGTCAGTGCAGGAAGCAGTGGCAAATATCTGAGTTTGGAGGAGGAGAGGCAGGGAACGTGGGAAACCGGAGGCTGTTCCAAATATAAGGTGGAAAGCCAAGGGTTGGAGAAGGGGCACGAGAGGAAGAAAGATAATCAATGAACTGAACTCCAAATAAAAAGCTAAGTTCCTACCACTGCTTTTTGGACATTTAATTCTGTATTATTCAGACAGTCAGTTGATCCTAACATTTGCCAGTGTGTTAAAATAGAAAGATGGCCCAATGAGTGGTATGAGCCTCCCTGTTTCCTCCCAGCATCCCAAGAGAAGCCCAGGGAAATCTCCATGATCAGTATCACTTTGTCCCGACTATTGGAAGAAGAAAATGCAAGGTACTCACTTTCTGAGCAGGAAACTCCTGCGGCAAAGCGGCCGCCGCCTCTGGGGCACGACACCCGGGCGCCATCGTGCCGGCAGTGCGCCAGGGACATCTCCGTCCCGGAACACTTCACGCCACTCATAACGACGTCATTGGCGCTGACGTCTCCGTGCCAGTACCAAGTTTCCTAGGGAGAGAGAGAGAAATGGGTCATTTGATTCCAGTGGCAGGTGCGTGGCTGCTCCTCTTAGGGAGAATGTCCAAGCACAGGTCACTGCCAGAAGGACCGACCCCAGCGGTGTGTTTTGATATGCAAGTTAGATCCAAATCCCGTAATTCCCACTGGAGTGAGGGGCAAGTGTGTACGACTATAGCATGCGAGACAGCATCAGGTTTTTTTGTCAACGAATGCACATTTCCATCTGTATTTGGAATGAGCCCTTTTCATATGCCTGGGGAGGGAGTGCTCCCCTCAAAGCAAATCATTTAGAGGCCATCAAGCTAGGAAATACTTATTCTGAAGGGAGATAGAGCTCTCATAAGTCCCCACATCTATCACTTTGGGGCATATTTATTCACTTCATAAACCAGGTAAGCCAGTGATTAATGATTTGCAGCACCATAGGGGAGACCCAGGTTTGAATCCTGGGTCAAGATTTCCAAAATGGACCAGTGATTTTGGCTGCCAAACTTAAACCACCTTAAAGGGGCCTTCTTTTCAGAGGGGGGGTGCTCAGCCCCCCACCCCTTTAAGAGCTCACAAGTTGGGCAGCCAGAATCATCAGTCACGTTTGAAAACCTTAGCCCCAGCCTTCAAGGGCAGGTCTTCACTACCCGCCAGATCGGGGGTCGATTTATCGCATCTAGTGTAGATGCGATAAAAATTGATCCCCGATCGCGCTCCCCGTCGACTCCGGAACTCCAGCTCGCGAGAGGCAGAAGCGGAGTCGACGGGGGAGCAGCAGCGGTCAACTCGCTGCTGTCCTCACGGCCAGGTAAATCGACCTAAGCTACGCCGACTTCAGCTACGCTATTCGCGTAGCTGAAGTTGTGTAGGGTTACCATATTCAAACATTTAAAAAAGAGGACACTCCACGGGGCCCTGGTCCCGCCCCAACTCCGCCCCTTCCCCACCCTGGCCCCACCCCCAGCCCCGCCCCAACCCAACCCCTTCCCCACCCCCATTCCAACCCCTTCCCCAAAGTCCCTGCCCCAACTGTGCCCCCTCCTCTGAGCACCCCGCATTCCCCCTCCTCCCTCCCGCTCTGATCTTGGTTGGGGGTTGCTAAGTGCTTCCCTGCTCCCCACTTGCCCTCCAGCCCCTGC
>NW_020664404.1:7907457-7980564 GCF_002925995.2 Terrapene triunguis | reverse complement strand
GCTCCTCCTCGCCCTGCAGCCTCTGCACCCCTGCGCCTGCCCTGCCCCTGCGCCCCCTACCCCTGCCTGCCCTGCTCCTCCTCGCCCTGCAGCCCCTGCACCCCCCCGCCCCTGCAGCCTCTTGCCCCCTGCTCCCCACTTGCCCTGCAGCCCCGGCACCCCCCGCCCCTGCAGCCTCTGCGCCCCCCATCTGCCCTACCCCTGCGCCCCCCTGCCCCTGCAGCCTCTATGCCCCTGCCTGCCCTGCTCCTCCTCGCCCTGCAGCCTCTGCACCCCCCCGCCTGCCCTGCTCCCCCGCTCACCTGGCAGCCTCTGCCTGGCAGGGGCTTCAGACGCTCAGCAGTGAACGGGGCAGCGCGGGTCCCTGCAGCCCCAGCACACGCCGCACTCCCCGCCCCGCCCCGCAGCCTCCTTCCTGCCGCGCGGGGTGACGGGGCCGCAGGAAGGGTCCCCCAGTGGCCGGGGAGTCCCCGCCCGTGAGGGAAGCCCAAGCCGCTGGCTGAACCTGGCCTCCCCGTGGTCCTGCGGGCTCGGCTGGGGCGCGCGGTCCGCCCAGCCTCCAGGGGCAGCAGCGGCCCCTTTGCCGCCTTCTGCGGCTGCGCCCCCGCTTCCCCCGCCTGAGCTCGCTACAATGTAGCTGGGCGGCTGGGCTGCGCTGCGGACCCTGCGGGTCGTGCTGGGGCCGGGCGGACCCTGGCTTATGCTGCCTTCCTATTTCCCCGGACATGTTCGGCTTTTTGGCAATTCCCCCCGGACGGGGATTTGAGTACCAAAAAGCCGGACATGTCCGGGGAAATCCGGACATATGGTAACCCTAAAGTTGCGTATCTTAGGTTGACCCCTCCCCCCCACGAGTGTAGACCCGGGCTAAGGAGATACCACTACCCTTGGGAGCAAACTCTGTAACTAAGCGGTTAGTGTTCTGGGCTACCATATGGGAAGGCCTTGCTTCTGTGCTAATTCAGCCATGGGCCACCTGGCATGTAGAGATCTCCTGGAGCTCGGCTTACAATTGCACAAGCTGAGTTTTGCAATTCATCAGCCTTTCTGCACATTAAATTAGCCTGGAGCCACTTCCAGTTTAATGAGCTGGATGGGAATTCCTTTTTCATAGGGGTACCAGGCTCCCCAGAGTGTCTGGCCAGCCACTGCTGTGCAGGGAGGCAGGAAGCAACAAAAATATAAGTTACTATACAGGGAGTGAAAGGAGAATTTGTGCCCATTTAGCAGGAGGAAAACTGTTTTAAAAAGCCCCCCCCCCCATTTTAAAAAGGAGGAAATAGTAGCAAAATAGATCTAACAATATTCACAGACATTCTGGTGCCACAGCTTTATCTGTAAATGTATTATCATGTGGATTCCTAGATTAGGAGGCTTGCTAGGGCTTTTCAAGCTGGTCAGAGATTGGGATCTTCATTAACTGGTTATCAGCGAGTTGCCCTGACAAGGGTACACGATCTCCTTGTTTGACTTGCTGCTGGGATTTTTTTACTGTCCTAAGTCAGCTGAACTCTGTAGCAAGTGTATATATTTGTACACAAAGTATGCAGTCAGCCCTGGTGACATGGGTGTTGTACCACACCATCCTTAACTAACTCCCTTGGGCTTCAATCCATGCAATTTAAATAGAGCAAAGTTGTAGTAGTCTATATAAAATGAGCTGGAATTGTTCCTAATAGATATTTTAGAAAATGGTGCATCCTGCCTTTTGTGGATGTACTGAAGCCACTGGGGTATCTGAGACAATCAGATGTCTGTCTTATGATAATACTAAGCACTTTGCATCTGCAAAAAGCACTCTATGGCCTTTTAACTAGTTAATCTTCACAACTGCCTGGGAGGTATTATCTGCACTGTATAGGTAGGGAAACGGAGGCACAATTTAACGGAGGTTAAATGACTTGCCAAAGGCCACATGACAGTTGCAGAGAATAGAAATCAGGGGTTCTGACTCCCAGTCCCCCGCTCTAAGGCAGATGACGACATTTCCCTCCCAGAGCAGGAGTAGAACCCAGGAGTCCAGACTCGGAGTTCTTTGTGCTGAGCACGGGTCACAGTTAAACGTGGTTAAAACACATCTCTCCTAGGTTTTGGATATGTTTAAATTCCACTTTGCTGTAGTCCAACTCTACATCCACGTCTCCACCCAGCCCGACCCATCCAGTTTATGAATTCATCCTCTCGGTCTGTTGGGATGGGCAGATACACTGCCACGTTAGGATGGGTGCCCGGCGAATAAATCATGTCTGCCTTGCAACATCTGTATCAGGGAGGGACAGCAGGATGCTCCAGCATGAGACCAGAATGCTGTTGCATGACTAACACCAGAGATAGAGAATTAACGGCCAGACTGGCCTGGTGTGAGGCAGAGATGTGGTCAGCTGGATTCAGACCCTGGCGAGGTCAGGATTTGGAAAACCCAGAAGATAATAAACAAGAGGGAATGTTTAGAAGCAAAAGTTTTCCTGTCAGAAACAAACTGACCAGATCCTCAAGTCCTCAACTCCAAGGGTAGAAAATGGTTCAGTGGCATAGTCTGAAAGGGTGGCATGCTGTACCCAGAAATTGTGAAGTAGTGTCTGCTGAGAGCTAGACAAGGAGAGGAACATCTCTACTGGTTAGAGCTGGAGTCTAGGACCCAGGATTCCTGAGCTGAGATTTTCAAAGCAGTTCACAGGATTTAAAATTAATGGAAGATGTGTTATTAAATCCCCTGACCGGCTCTGAAGATCTCATCCCTCCACCTATTCCCAGCTCTGCCTCTGTGTAACTACGGGCAAGCCACTTAGCCTTTCTGTGCTCAGCTTATCTAAAACCGATATTGTTATATTTAACAACCTCACAGGGCCGTTATGAGACTTAGACCATCCTGTCTCTTAAACCACTAACACCTATAGCCCTCATTTGGATCGCAAAGGATCTAGATTCAGTTTCTGGTTCTGCCACCAACTTCCTGTTTGACCTTGAGCAAGTCACAATCTCCCTCTGTCTTAGTGCCCCACCTGTAAAATGCAGATAACATTCCCTCTTCCCTGCTTTTATCGGTCTTTCCTATTAAAATTGTAAGGTCTTCAGGGCCGGGGACTGTCTCTTACTGTGGGTATGTACAGCACTGTGGGGCCCTGATCTTGCTACTATAATACCGTTTGGGGAGGGCTTGGAGATCTGCAGATGAAGAGGGCACAGAGTATAGTGGATTAATTGTATCCACATGAACCCCAAATTAATTGTGACTATATAAATCAGAAGAAAGCAATGCAAAACCCCTCTTAGGTCCCATCCAGATGGTTTCCCTGGTGGACCAATGCAGGATTGTTCCCCACTGTGCATTGCCCTCTCTAGTAGTCCCAAGACTTGTTCCTCCTGGCTAAGAACCCGACATTGGTTGCAGCTGCAAGGGGTGAAGTAAAAAAATCACTTTATGCTGATCTATGTGAAAGTGTCAGAGCTGGGAATGCGTTTCAGGTAGAGAAGGAACGGTCTGTACCATTGCTGCTGTTGCAACACACTGTCTCATTAACCCTGTTAGCAATGCCCTGTGCACACACAGCTAGCCCCTGTTCCCCACAGTGTTGCTTTATGTTCATGGGTATAATGCACCCTGGTCCCACATAAGGGTCTTTTCTATTCTAAATACCCGCGGCCCCTGCTAAAGGAAAATATCTTGTTTCACGCCGGCCTATAGAGCCGGGCGACTGGGAAGGACGGTGTTAGATGGATGCAGCTGCCCTGGGCTCTTGTACGCTAGCTTGGCAGCTGCACAAGAAAATAAACTAAAAGAAGCAAAGCAGCGGCTTGTGAGGGTGGGTTGCTAAACTAGCTGTGAATTCAAAGCCCGGCGTGAGAGAAATGACACCAATACCCCCACCTCCCACCCCAATCCCTGAAGAATTAGGCCCTTCTGACCAGTGCTAGGACATGGGGGAGGGAGGATCCCCATCAACCTGAAGGCCTACAGTGGCGGGAAATCATTGCCTGGAGGCATCATGGCTCAGGCTACAGGCCGCCAGTTTAGGGCATGACGAGAACCAGAAGAGCCCGAAGGCCATGAGGTTAGTGGCATCTCCGCCAGGCTACTCATCCCAAAGGTGGGCTGGTGGAACAACCATGGCAGCCTCAACATACCAAAGGAGGGGAACAGCAACTCAGCCTTCCCCTCAAAGCACAGAGGGGCAGGCCAGGTGGCTGGAGAGGGTAGTCGGCCTATCAAGTGGATTCCTGAAGACACCGGGGAAGAAGTGGCTGCATGGGCAAGCCCCTGAAGGAGGAACTGGATCCTAAGGGAGTGCAGTAAGGCCTCCCGGTCCAGTAGAACTGCTGCCAGGTAAGGAGAGGCTGGGGGAAAAGCTTCTTTGCAGGGTCTCTGGCTACATTAACATAGGAGCATTGTGCAGCTTTGGCCGGCTCCCTCAAAAGCTTTGTATAGGAATTACGTTTGGATTGCCAGGGGCCCTGGGCCCCTCTATGCCAGAAGGTGGGTGGTCTGGGCCTCCCGCTTAGATGACAGCTATTTAATCTCAATGGTCTTCCAAGGACCTATACACTCCATCTCCGGCCCTGTTGGTTGCTCTACAATGTGACGTTGTCTAGAGTCTGCCATGTTCACTGGGCCTAACATTTAACATTCTCCATGGAGATCCCTGATGGAGTCGTTTATTACACAGAGACAATAACTCACCTACCTCAGAGCGGCATTCAGGTTTTGCCTATCGTCTCGCCTATCTTCAGAGCGAGCTACCCAATCCCCGGCAGGATGCAGGAGCTATTAGTCATTTTAAGGCCTCACTCTTTACTCACATTAAACAAGCCCAGGAAGGCAGCTGGTATTATTTTGTATTGTGTTTATTATGGTGAAGCAAGATCAGGGCCCCATTGTGCTAGGCACGGCGCACACACAGCGAGACGGTCCCCTTCCCTGAAAAGCTTGACATGTTTGCCTCAGCTCTGGACAAGGGTCTCTCTTGGGACAGGCCTCCGTTTCTGCCCCGTTCACTAGCTGTATGGCCTGTCCAGCTTCCTTTATAGAGGTTGCATTCTGCCTCCCTAGGCTCCTACTGCCATTTCGGTTGGACAGGGTAACTCTCTGCTCCCTGTCCTAAGCGGTTCTGCAGCATTCCTGCGGCCTGCTAAGCTGCTGCCACATTCTAGCCTGGAAGTGCAGGGCAGAGAAACTGATCCTATAGATAGTCTCTGTCAGTCAAAGTGCTGTGGGGGTCCCTTAGGATGGAAGTTGACAACAGAAACCAGCAGAAAAGGGGTTAGGAGCTGCAGCCTTGAGATGCAAGTTTCCAGACGGTTTATTTTCCTTGGCAGCCCTGCCATTTCTGCCCTAGGGCAAGTGATATCATGGCTACTCTGGTGCCTACTATGGTGGCAGCCCTGTCCTGCACCTATCAGCCATGATATACTTTGTAGTGCATGATGCACCCAAGGCTAGACCAGATCATTTTGGATTCACCGTGGGATGGAGGCTGTGAGCAGTGCATTCCTGCAGAGGGCATTCGAGGAGCTTGTGCATTTGTTTTGGACGGTGACGGACAGAGGTAGGAACCTACTTGCAGAGCATAACTGGTGTCAGCCCAGAGTAAAGGGGCCATCTAGATCAAAGAGTTCCCCTTGGGATTTAAAGAAACTCCCTCGGCGCCCTCAGGAAGCCTTAGTGCTGTCGGAAGTACAGTCCTGGCTCGTTGGCTGAAGGGCGTACATGACAGGCCCATGGGACCAACTGCTGGGAGCTAAGGGGCTGGATGGCTCCAGGGAATCTCTGCACTTGTGAGCAAAACCATTACCCTGTGATTGACGCTTGGGGGTTGTGTGTGGAACAGTGAGGCTCCCCACACAGCCTGGTGGATAACCCTCCTCCCCCCATCACCAACACCTCCCCCCATCACCTACACCACCATTGCATCTGGCAGGCTCAGCAGGGAGGACAAGGATAGAGTGGGCCCTATCCACACACCTCACAGGTGCTCCTGCTAGCCCAGGGTTGAGGTATGTGGGTAGGGCAGCGTGTGGGGGGAGCGTGCCCGGATGCTGCCTGTGTGGTACCTGCTCTGTGGATAAACACAGGGCTGGGGCAAAAGGTCACCTCGCTCCTCTCTGCCCAGAGCGCACGCCACAGAGAGGAGACGTACCTGAAAGGCGTGGCTGGCGAAGCCGAGGCCTAGCTGGCGACACACCACCATGGCTTCCACGGTGCTCCAGTTCTGGCTGCAGACAGTCCCCCACTTCAGAGTGCCATTGCGCTGCATCAGGACTTCGACCCGGCCCTCGTAGGGGTTACGGCCACCGCTCAGACGCAGCTGCAGATGATCAAGGAAAGAGAGGAATCATCTCATCAGCTCTCTGAAAGCATCTGCCAGGAATTTCCCAACTGACCTAGTTCCACGTCTGAACAGACAGGCTCGCAGATGTGGGCAGCAAAACACATTCTCCACTCGCATCTAAGTGAGTGATTTATAAAAGGACCATCCCAGCTGGTGGCACGTGGGACAGTTTGCAATGAAGCTACAGCAGCTGGCGAGGGAAGAGTTCAGATCCTTCTAGTCTCGCTGTGGTTTTAGGGTTAAGGCACTGGACTGGGACTCAGGAGATCAGGTTCAATTCCTGGTTCTGCCACCGACTCCACATGTGACCTGGCGCAAGTCAATTCAGTTCTACAGCTGTAAAGTGGGGATGATAATACGTCCTTCTCCAGCCCTTAGGGACATAGGCTTTACCTGTTTGGATCAGACCCATCTAGTCCAGTATCCTGTCTCTGACAGTGGCTGCTACCGACTGAAGCAGGTGCAAGACACTGGGCAGTAGACAGTTTTAGGGTAACAGGCTCCCCAGGGAAAGTTTTCTCTAAGGTCAGTTTAAGCCCTGAAACAGGAGGCTTTCTATCCCTTTCAAACTCATGTTAAGATTACTATTGTCTTGTGTTATTAGATTGGATAGTGAGTGCCTCTTGGCAGGGCCTGTCTCTCACTATGTGTTTGTACAGCACCTAGCACAACAGGGCCTAAGTTTGGGTTGGGGACTTTAGGCACGGCTATAATGGAAGTAATAAATAATGTCTCATCATGCTAAGCAGGGGCCTACACAAACTGCAGGACATGCTGGAATTATTAATATTTATTAAGCACTGAGCAGATAGGTCACAAAATAATAATAAATAAGACAGCTGAGAGGTTCATTTCACCTTTGGCTCATTTGACACAGACACAAAGTAGCAGAACGTTCCTCCTGAGCAGGTGCAACGCCAGAATGAGACACACAAGGCTTACTTTGAGACACAGCATGTCCGGGGCAGGATTTTCTTTAGAAGGCACAGTTGCCAAAACCAGTTATTTCCCCAGAATATTTTTCGGGACTGGAAAAACATAGCCCCAGGAAAACCATTTGGTTCCTCTTCCAAAAGCTATTTGATTGCAGCTCCAAAGTAACAAGTAGTTCCAGTATTTTGTCTTTCAGAAATGTGAAATACAAATATTATCTTGAGGCCAGCGATCACATGGCTTCAATCTTAACTGCATAATCTCTGACACACGGCAGCTCATTAAAGTCATAGAACGCTTTGTTTTCCCTTGAGACAACCATGCCATGTATTAGCATTTCTCGGCAAAACTTATTCTATATTTCCTCTCCTAGCCTCCAGTCTAGTTTTAGAAGAACATTGTTTTAGGACATATGCCTTGTACAAAGATAGCGGGACATAAAAGATGGATTATATCCTGTGCAGGCTGATTTGGAGCATTAAAGATCTATCCCGCCTCCACAAACTACTAGACTAAATGACAGTAGGTACCCCAGGTTAGAGTCTTTAAAAACTGCTTTCCCATCAACAGCTTAACTGAGGGTTATGTGTGTTGTGCTAGCAGAAGTCAAGGGTGATGGGGTTAATATTTAAGCAATAATGATTTTAGCTCTGCTTGACTTAAATCTATTGCAAAGCTGGATAGGCTACTTTGTACACTGTACTTCCTTTTGTTTCAGTGAATTATAATTCTATATATTGAGTCCAGAGGAGACCAACAAAAACCAGACAAGGTTTAGAAAACCTGACCTGTGAAGAAAGGTTAAAAGACCTGGGCATGTTTAGTCTTGAGAAAAGAAGACTGAAGGGGGGACCTGCTAACAGTCTTCCAATATGTTAAGGGCTGTTACAAAGAGGACGGCGATCAATTGTTGTCATGTCCACTGAAGGTAAGACAAGAAGCAATGGGCTTACTCTTCAGCAAGGGAGATTTAGGTCAGATATTAGGAAAAAATGTCTAACTCTAAGGACAGTTAAGCTCTGGAACAGGCTGCCCAGGGAGGTGGTGGAATCCCCTCACAGGAGGTTTCTAAGAACAGGTTGGACAAACACCTGTCAGGGATGCTCTAGGTTTACTTGGTCCTGCCTCAGCGCAAGGGGCTGGACTTGATGACCTCTCCAGGTCCCTTCCAGCTTGACATTTCTAGGATTCTATGATATACTAGAGGCACAAACAGACCTATTAAATCATCTGGGATAAAAGTTTCAGAAGCATTTAAATGACATCAGCTCCCAAATCCCATTGTCAAAAAGTGATCTAGGCACCTATTGCCTTTCACTGAGATGTAGGTGCCTAAGTGCCTAACGGCCAGATTTTCAAATGTATTTAGATACCTGAAGATGCAGATAAGTGCTTTTGAAAAATCTCACTGGGCACCTAGGTGCCTACTTCCAATTGAAATCAATAGGAGTTAGGCACCGAAATGCTTTTGAAAAATCCCACTAGGCACCTAGCTGCAATGTTAGGTGCCTAAATCCCTTTAAAATCTGGCCCTAAGTCACTATTGAAAATGGGACTTAGGCACTTTTGAAAGCATTACCCCATGTCCCTCTCATTGTTAACACAGGGATTATGCCCAACTGTGCATTTCATAGTTTTTTAGCTGGCCTAGTTTTATGTCTCAACTGATGGGGCTTCCACCACTTCCTTTGGGTGACTATTCCCACAAACACTTTGAGATCATAATAGGTACTCGGCTACGATAGTGAAGATGGCCATATAAGTGGGGGGGGGGGGAAGAGAGAGAGAGAGAGAGATATACTAAACACATTGTATTCTTGTTACATCCACATAATTTGACTTCTCACCTGATTCTGGAAACCCATGGCTGGAACATTGCACCTTACAGCAGCATCTTCTTCATGGTTACAAGTCAGTGACTCTGTGTTGAACTTGCAGTCCGTGATGGATTTTTCAAACCCGGTACAGTCTATTTCATTTAGGTGAATGGGACCCATTCCTTTAAGAGAAAGAAATACAGAATGGTCATTTTCCTGACAGCCCCCCACGGAGAGGGAAGCTGAAATCAGTAAAAGTTTATATTATTGCAAATGATCAACATGGAATCCAGCATTCAACACACCAGCCCGAAAGGACTTCAGTTGATTTCTGCTAAGGTCATCTTCCTGCTTGTTTTTACTGTTAAGAAATTATTTCCAGTAGTCTAAGATTTTCAAATGTGCCAGTAATAAAAGAAAAGCCAAGTTTCCATTGCTCTGTAATTTACAAACTTCAGCTGGAGAAATTTTAAAAATATGACCCAGTTTTTTGGTCCTGGTTTTATCGGACAGGAATCTGCAGTTGATCAAGCCCTGACATTTTAAGTGGGGACTGTGACAAAGTACTGTCCTTGACTCCGTGGGTCCTGCGTTTCCTGGCAGATTTTGCTAGCCTCAGAGGCTCACTGTGACCCTCCACATAGCCCTTCTCTCTCTAGAGGCAAGGGGTCACAGCTTACTGAGCCATTTTCATCATAAGCCAACAAGGGAGGTGAGGAGAAGCAGCCCTCCCTCGCACAGTCTCTGTTGTCTCCCAGTCTCAGTGATTAATCAGGGAGGGGAGAGGGAAGCCTGGGCCCACCCTCTACTCCGGGCTCCAGCCCAGGGACCCTAAAATTAGCAGCTATGGAAGCTGACTTTGGAAATAGGACGTGTACAATTCCCTGGACCACTTCCCCACAGCAGCCCCCACTCAATATCTCCTTCACCGTTACCTCAGGGCCTCCTTCCTTGCACCTGATATGGATTTGTACTGCTTCATTCCTCCAGCAGCACAGCTCCCTCCTATAGCTTCTGGCACCCACACCTCACTGACTAACTGGGAGACTTTTAACTAGTTCAAGCCAGCCCTTGATTGGCTTCAGGTGTCTCAATCAATCTAGCTGTCTCCACTGCCTTCTAGAAGGATCTTAATTGGCCCCAGGTGTCTTGATTAACCTGGAGCAACTGCCATTTGGTTACCATGGTACCAGGGATTTGTTTAGCCTGGGGCTAACATATCTGTTCCTCACTACTTTACTGTAGCCATCTGGCCTTGCCCCATCACAGGACATATATACATGTGCCAGGGCAAGAAAACAAAGTATGCAGATCCTTATAAAAACTCAGCCAAACAAGTAATCTCAAATACAGGTGTGCAGCCCAAGATTCCAAGAGCACCAACATTAACAAGGATTGTGAGACTGATCTTCAATTATCATCATTTGAACTATCTCTAGGCATTTCTATAGCAGGAGTCACCATATTGTCTAGGCCTGGGGATAGGCGTATGTTCAAATTTCTCCTCTACTTGACCTGCAGAGAATACTAAAATACCCACAGGTAATCAATAGTTGATCCAATGGCACTTGAAACAGTGTGGTTCCTAGCATGACAAATGACTGCACAGAGCTGCATCTTGCACCAAGTAATGCAACATCATTCTTCAGCAAGAGACAGCGGAAAAGCACGAACACACAATGCTCCCTAGTGGTTACTCTCATATCCAGGACCTGGGTTCAATAGCTGGTCAGGGATAGAGGTTTTCCCCTGCTCTTGGTGGATGGCATCAGATAATCCAGTAGGTCTTTTCCATCTCCTAGGACTTGGCCTACTGGATCAGACCTGAGATCTATGCAGTTCAGTAGCCTCTGTCTGATAGTGACCACCAACAGGTGTCAGAATCTTGTAGTAGCAGATGTGGGATAATCTGCCCCACATATTAGGTCTCATCTTAGGGTATGTCTACACTACAGGATTAATCCGAATTTAGATAATTCGAATTTGGGAAACAGGTTGTATAAATTCGATTGTGCGCGGCCACACTAAGCACCTTAATTCGGTTTTTAACCACATTAATTCGGTGGTGTGCGGCCACACTACCCCATTAACTTAAACACAGTAATTCGGTGGTGTGCGGCCACACTAACCTTAATTCGAATTAACAAAATCGATTTAGGCGCTACTCCGCTCGTCGAGGTGGAGTACAGAAATCGATTTTAAGTGCCCTTTAATTCGAATTAACTGGCTCTGTAGTGTGGACGGGTGAAGGGTTAATTCGGATTAACGCAGCTAAATCCGAATTAAAGTCCTAGTGTAGACCAGGCCCATGTCTCTGACAGATCTCTAATTCCTGTGATTGTCTATGAGAAGAGAGCGAAAAGACAAACACTTCTGAACTTTGCTATGGAGTCTTCCTCTCTCTCTCTCTCTCTCTCTCTCTCAACACAGCAGGAGCCAAACAACTGGCAGGTGGCACGTTCTTCAGATGAATCATTTCAGTATAGTCCACAGACAGCTATGCACATCTGACCCAGAGGTGTTCCAGCCACTCTTTGCTGAAGGAGTCCACCCACTGTTACTAACCACAAGTTACCTTCCCCCACCTCTTTAGTCAGCCCTTATCCTTTGAGGTGGATGTTAAGAGGCGCAGATGTCGGAAATGGCAAGCACTCCAAAGTCATCCCTGTCTTTTAATATACGTCTAGCACACAGCAATGGGCGCCAGGCTGCTCCATTTGTAACCATCACCTTGGAAAAACTGAAGATGTCCTGAGAGCACGTACTAGCAAGTGGGCAAACCTGGGGGAGAACGGCAATGCTTGTGTCACCACTATCGACCGCCACAGTTGATTTCTTATTCCCCGTTGCTGGTTTTATTACAGTAGGACCCAACTCAAATCAGGGCCCCATTAAGCTCCACATATAACCAGTAAGAAAAAGTCCCTGCCCTGAAGAATGTGGAATCTTTAAGGACCAGACAAAGGCAATATTATCATCCTCATCTTACAGCTGGAGAATTGAGAAAGAGCAATTAAAGGACTTGCCCAAGGTCACCCAGGGAGTCTGTGGCAGGAAGCTGGGAACTACAGATCTCCTGACTCACAGTCCAATGCCTTAACCACAAGGCCATCCTTGTTTGGGCCTCATTAAAGAATAAGCTTACCCATCTCCATAGCTATTCCTTTTAACCTGAGCCTCAAAGGAAAGGGCTGACTAAGGAATGCAGAGGCGGGTAACCAGTTTACCAGCAGCGGTAGGAACTCTTTCTTGGAAAGCTCCTACCCCCACCCTTCTACTAAATTTAAGTGCTAGCCAGAAAGTAGAGGCGGGAACACCTTTGGCTCAGATGTGCATAAATCGCTGTGGTTCAACGATCCATCTGGAGGACTTGCCACCTGTTCAGACTTCTGCTGAGTCACAGCAGAGACCAGTAAAGAGGGGGTCAGTAGCAGAATCCAGAAGCATGTTTCTATTCACTGCTCCTTTCTTCTCTCAGAGCAATCACAGGGACGAAAGATGGAAAGGGCCAATTAAATCACCTGACTTGATATCCAGATAGTTCTCTTTCCCGATACTCAGAACTCTGTATTTTGCTGTTTCAAGAGGGCATAGGATTAGATTTTTTAAAAAGGGAAAACAACGATGGAGGTAAAGGGGGAAATGTATTTGTGCCGGTTTTTACTACTTTATCACATTAAAATCCTTGTAATCTACATCTGCAGAAGGTGAAATTGACACAAGTGTTCTGCCCTCTGTGAAATAGCTCAAGAAGAAATTACAGTTTGATCTCATCAACAATTGCACCCATTCTGGAGTCTGAAGAGTTTCGGACTGGAGGGGCTTAATGCAAATATTTCACACAGCTCTCAGTAGGATCCCCCATTTGACTGAATTTTACCCACCATGCATTGCTCCCCACTCAAGCCAACTCCCATGTCCCCAAGGTTTCTGAAGCCTTTGACAACACTGTAGATTAGAAAACCCGGGGGGGGGGGGGGAGGGGGGGGGGAATTTTGTCCAACAGAAAAACCCTTTTTCAGTGCATGTTGCAATGCCTCCAGGTGGGACTCTGTAATTAACACATGTACTGAGCGGAACACACAGAAAACAGAGCTCTCCAGTAAGGTCCTAATTATAACGGAAATTGCAAGCCTTCCCTCCCCCTGCTTGTAATATTTTTATTGGAACGAGACGTTTCATATACGTCAGATGGTATAAGGACAACATTTATGTGTGCTGCACTTCCGAACCCTTCCCAAAGGGTGTAGTTAGTATGAGGTCCAGGGAAGGGAATGCACTTAATGTTATACCAGCTAGACTGCATGAAGCACTAGACCACCATACAGGCTAGATCATCCAAAAGGCATTTCTATCTTGAGCTCCTAAAATTCTATGACCCTACATTCCTAGCTTGCCTACAGCTCTCACTGAAGCCAATAGTCCGGCCCCAGCTTCTGCAGAAGCCAATGGAAGGCTTTACAAATTAAAAAAAGGAGACTAACAATGGAAGCCAAAGAGAATGTGTCTATCTGTTCTGGTTTCTCTCTCATATTAAAATCCTTCCTGTACTCTACATCTGGAGAGGGTGACACTGATGTAATAATTCTGCCCTCTGTCACAGATATCAGGGAACCTGGATGGTTTAGATCTTGCCCAAGATTGTCGGATGGATTGGGTCCTAAGTTTCTTTCCCCCTAGAAAATCTAAACACACACAGACACACACAGACACACACACACACACACACGAAAAACAATAATCGAAGAGAGAGAAAAGAGGCAGGGAAAAGGAGCAGGGACCTGGCTCTTTGATTCACCTCACCCCTGCAAATTTTGTCCTTCTCTGTTAAGTCTCTTTGCTGACTCTGCATGTCAAAGACCGACCCCCTTGGCACTGGAATGTTTCCATGTTGCAGGACAGTCTGTGCTGAAAGTTGCTGATAAAATGGAAAAACAGGGCTATATTTTTTCTGGGCAAAGGAGTGACTTCGTATAGCTGCATAGGAGGTGATCCTATAAATCTGACTCACGCAAGCGGCCTCATTAAGTTTGATGGAACTACTTGTGTGAGCAAGAGGTACATTATTGGACTCCTATATACCATTCTACTATACCATACTTTTCTGGGTACTATGGATGCATGTTTTCTCCTAGGCTTTTGGGGACAGGGAACGCTCAGAGTTAGCAGGGTTTGATGGACATGTAATTAAGGCACTGGCCTGGGACTCAGGAGATCTGGGTTCTATTCTCAGCTCTTCAACAGACACCCTAGGAGAGTCATTTAATCGGCCTCTCAGTTCCCATCAGTAAAATGGGGATAGCCACCCTTTGTTTGGCTTGTTTAGTGAGGTTGAGCATTCATCGAGTTTAAGGCCAGAAGGCACCACCAGATCATCTAGTCTGACCTCCCCTCTATCACAGGGCATCTCTACATGGCAATCAGAGGTGTGACGGCAGCATGTGTAGATGTACCTGAGCGAGCTTTGATCTCACTCGCTGGAATAACAATAGCAGTGAAGTAATTGCAGCCCGGGCCAGTCGCCCAAGTAAAGAGCCAGGATTCCAGATGGGTTTGTACGGCCCTTGCTGCTGTGGCTTCACTGCTGTTGTTACTCAAGGTAGCCAGATCTCAGCTAGATCGGGGACGATTCCCCATGCTGGAGTCACACCTCTGTGCGGCATATGGGATTAAGAGCTATCACCCGTTACACCATATAAAATGCAGTCAAATCAGTCTCTTATCCTACTGCAATAAGCAGAGATGACTTTCTGGAGAGGAGACTTATCAAGATTTATTGATCCTAGAGAGAAATTTTGGCCAAGATAAATTGAGCTTGGGGACTCATTGTGCTCAGTGTTTAAAATAAAAGGAAAGAATTTCACTGGGAATGAACAGCCACTGCTAAAAAAGTTTCCAGGTTCTGGGTGTGTAACATGAGAGAGCAGGACACTCTCCCCTACCACGTGGCAGTAACATTTTATGCATGAAGATAATGCTTCCTTATACCCACAGTCAAATACACATCGGCAGTACTCTGCGTCCTACCACCCGGCTCCTTGGCACTTTGTTCAGTAAGGGCACATTTAAAGCTTTTCACATTCCAGCTATTTCTCATACGTGTAATTAATTTTCCCTTTCCGTCACCAAACCAAAAGTCTGGAGGAGTTTCAATTATTCATTTGGTTTTACAGTGACACTTTTGTTTGGTGGTAGATTTCTTTAGATTTGACGCTAGCCATATGAGAGCAAGGACTAGGGCATATAAAGGCAGGCCTGGGAGATAGTTCTCTGGATTTTGAGGTAACTAAAGCCTGGGATCTCAATCATCCCCACATGCAGGAAATCCAAACCCAGATCTGCTTCCAGACTGTACAAATAGCCCCTATAGTTACAACCACAGTTGCCAACTTTCACGTGGTAAATAAGCACCCGGACTTCCACAATAAGCCAAAAATCAAGCTAATCCCATTTCAAAACAAGACCAAAACAAGCCAATCCCTAAGAACCCCCAACACTCTATGTGACTAGATTCCCCCCGGCGTGCCATCTGGGACTGTGGTGGGCCTGCTGTGCACCCCTGACTCTCCCCCCCCTTGCCCCCCCTCACCAGGAGCCAATCAAAAATAAGAAGCAACAAGCTACAACGTGCAACAAGCTACAAGCCAAAACTAGCCAAAAAGCAACTCACAAGCCAATTAAGCCAAAAACAAGCCCAATTTCTGCCTTTTTTTCCAAGGGTTTGGCATGTCTGGTTATAACAGGCTGAACCAAGACTCCAGATCTGAGTTTTACGGTGTTTGAAACTAGGATCCAGACATATATTTTGCAGCTGGAGCCAATCTCTAGTAGTGAATGGCACCAGAATATTTATCCTAGTGAGTTTCTAAGAGATATTTTTCATTCTTTAATTCTTAACAACTAGAGTAAGTAACGGCTGCAACAGCTGTCCAAGGGAACGGGTAAATCCACCCTCACTAGAAGTCGTTAAATGAAAACTGGGTCTCTTTTTAAATGATGTGCTCTATCTAGTTCAACCACAAGTTATTGGGCTCAATAGTCTCACTTAAATAGCAGGGAAGAATAATTTTTCTCCAGTGAAGGAAGTTACTGAGCCATATCCCCTGGCCTGCATGATGCAAGAGGTCAAATGAGTTGATCATAGTGGTTCCTTCTGGCCTTTAAATCTATGCAAATAGTCATGGCCATAGAGATCAATTTGGCTTATTTCTCACACAACCTGCTATAAAGGCAAGCCTTATCAAACTTCGATTGCTTCCCATGCCTATGTCTTTTTAAAGTTTGTAGGAAACAGATAAGGAAAGGAGATAGAGAAGGCAAGAAAAGAACGCATCCATGTTTGAACACAGTTGTAGCAACTGTTATTTCAAAACTTGTGTGGATAGGGCCTCAGAGAACAAACTTGTGCTGGTAAGTGTGGATTTGATGTTTGTGCAGATCTCTAAATATTTATGAATCAATGAAGCCAACAAAAGGTCTGTCTCCAATCATTTTGTTCCATACACTTGGGCAAACCAAAGGACACTCTGAATGATGCTGCCTGACATTTCTGAAACATGACTTTTAAGAGTCAAAATGTCACCTACAACTGAAATAAAACAGGGGAAAAAATGAAGTGAAAAAAGTTGCAATTCTGCTCCCCAATTCAACCAGCTTGACTGCTGAGCACTTGGAACAAGAGCTTTGTAATGGAATGGTTTTCCATCAAAAAGTCAGTTTTGTCAAAATCAAAACATTTTACAGGAATGTGTTGAGTCTGATTTTTCTCATTTAATTTCAATAAGAAAATTTCCTTTTGGCTATTATATTATATTAAAATCTTAACTATAATACATATTATATAACTGTAACAAACAATTTATATTGTATTAAATAATTTGATATATGTAGCTATGACAAATATGTATATTATATTCAAAGTTCAAAAAGTCAAAAGGAAATGTTTCTACCTTATCAAAATACAATTATTTGACCAAATCATTTTTTTTTAAGTGAATTTTCATTCTGTGGGAAATTTCAGCTTTTTGTTCTGGTTCAGAAGAAATTTTTTATTATTTCCTGCAGAATGAAAATCCCAGTTTCCGACCAGCTCTTCCTGCAACTCAGTGACTTCCAATGACTCCATACTAATGATTTCAATGGGAATTGTGGGCCTCAGGATCTGGCCCATAACACTACTGAAGTTCAAAAGACAGCTGAATTTCTCTTTCCTGTTCATCTAATTTCACATCCCTTGGGAGTTCTCTGAAGGCGGTCAGAGCTGATGGTCCATTACGTTCTCATTACCTTGTCCAAGCCTTGCGCCTGTTATAGCCTCCTGGGCGCTCCCGAAACCCAGCTCTCGGCAGACCACACTGGCCGAAATCAGGTTCCATCGGTCGTCGCAAACAGTTCCCCATTCCCCATTCTTCAGCACTTCCACTCTGCCTTCTCCAATCTTGGCCCCGCCTTTCAGTCTGACCAATGGCTGCTGTAATACAAAAACCCGGGTGCAACGTCACTCTTTATGAACGAAACTGGCAAAAGTAGCAATTATTTACAATTTAAACTTTTGGCCTTGGTATAGCCATGCTGCTTACCAACTTGCTAATAAACTTGACCGCCTGGGCCCAGATTTCCAGAAGCAACCGACATGAGAACCTTAATGGGACTTGATTTTCATACAATATACACAAAAGCTGAGGCACATGCAATCACTGGTCACTTCTGAAAATATGGAGCACTAGCCTAATGAGCCCCTAACAACAGAACTGCTGTAACAGGAGCAACAAGAATGATTAAAGGTCTAGAGAACATGACCTATGAAGGAAGGCTGAAAGAATTGGGTTTGTTTAGTTTGGAAATGAGAAGACTGAGAAGGGACATGGTAGCAATTTTCAGGTATCTAAAGGGGGTCATAAGGAGGAGGGAGAAAACTTGTTCATCTTAGCCTCTAAGGATAGAACAAGAAGCAATGGGCTTAAACTGCAGCAAGGGAGGTCTAGGTTGGACATTAGGAAAAAGTTACTAACTGTCAGGGTGGTTAAACACTGGAATAAATTGTTTAGGGAGGTTGTGGAATCTCCATCTCTGGAGATATTTAAGAGTAGGTTAGATACATGTCTATCAGGAATGGTCTAAACCGTATTTGGTCATGCCATGAGGGCAGGGGACTGGACTCGATGACCTCTCGAGGTCCCTTCCAGTCCTAGAATCTATGAAAAACAGGACTTCTCTCTGGATTCCCACTACAGTTCCTCAAAAAAAAAAAAAAAAAAAAAAAAGATACCATTCCAGATGGGCAGTCTATAGCAGGCAGCTGTCCAGGACTGCCAGGCAGAAGGAGACCCTGTGTGGTTACACTTACTCCAAGAGGGAGATGGTGGAGGCGGAGGGGGAAAGAAGTCTCCTTAAATGTATATTTTCATGCCTCAGGAAAGGACTGGTTCCAAGAAATGGCTAAGGTTCACGATGCACACGTGTGGTTCTCCTCTTCCATAGTCCTAGTTCATGCATAGGGATGGGGAATACAATAGGGTGGAAGATGTGCTAGAATCTTATTCTTTGCTGTTCTGGTGCATGGGTTTGGGAGCAAAGAGGGCGTAGGCACAAACCACCCTAGGCACAAACAATTGGGAGACAGGATCTGTTATAGCATACAGGAACCGGCCTGGTGGCTCACAAACCAACCCTCACACCACGTCCCCAAGAGGGTGGAGTCGGAGGCTTGGGCCCAGTGTCTATTCCCCCAGCCGGCTAGCATGCTGGTTAGCCACAGCAGTGTGTGCACGAGCACGTTGCAGTTGCCTAGAAGTAGGGTTGCCAATTTTGGTTTGGACGTATTCCCGGAAGTTTCATCACATGACATCATCTTTAACTGAAGATTCATCTTTGTCCTGGAGGCTCCAGGACAATCCTGGAGGCTTGGCTGCCTTCCCCAGAGGAACGGCAAAGAATGTCAGCCAGACAGTGAATGGGCAGCCAGGATTCCTGTGGCAGTGGGTGCACCGGGAGCGGCCCATCCTGTGCCAGCCAAGGCAGGATTTGGCCTGTGTGCTGCAGACACAAGGGGAGTCAGAGTGAAATGAAAAACACATTCCTCAACTATACTCAGAGACAATAAACTGGTGCTGCTTCACTGAAGTCAATGGAGCTTCAGCAATTTACACCAGAGGAGGATTTGGTCCGGTGATCCTATTTGGATAAGAACATGGGGCCCCAAATCCCAGCGTGAACATCAGCTTTCATAAGATCTGTAAAAAATGTGTTAAACAAACCAAATACCATTGCATCATCCAAGTACACTGTGTCCATGCTTTCCCATAAGTCTGAGGAAATTGTCCCTTCCAAAAAGCTACAGATTAAGTAACTATTAATAGTGGAATAAATGCAGCCTTTTCACAAGTTGCATGGTAACATGCTGTCCCAGAACACTGACCCCAGCTGATTATACCTTAAAACTATGCTGGGTCTTATCCTTCAATCCTTATGAGCCCTGATCCTGCCCGCACTGAGGCCGATGGGAGTTTTGCCCTAGGATCTCGACCGAAGAGAATCATTTATTCTTTTAATCACACAGAAGAATGCTGAAGGTGCCTTTTGAGATAGTTGTAATTATATGTTTACTTGCTGTATGTTATTCAGTCACTAGAGGTCTCTGCTGTTCCAGACAGGTGAAAATCAGGTGAGACAAAGCTGGAGCTCAAGCTAAGTAGAAGCCTGTTTGTCTGTAGATGTAATTGTTTCTTTAATAAATGCCGCCTGTTTAAAACAGACTATGATTAGCACAAGAATCTCATGTTCAGAAAAAGGTTATAAAACTCTACCAATAGCACTTCACAGGGATGTTGCGAGGCTTGATTGATTAGGTCTCCAAAGTGCTTTGAGATTCCCCAGTTGAAGAGCTGTATTTTAAAGTAAATGATAATATAAAAACCCACAGTAGCTCACCTGCCTCACACTTACAGAAGGAAAAAAATAGCACAATTCCCCAAGAATACATTTGCTTTGAGTCCCTGCAATCTCATGAAAACAGACCATCTGTTCCATACAGTAGCACAAGAGGCATTCCACCACTGTTTGGTGGGTGTCTCAGTAACCAGTTATGTTGCTGAGGTTTAAGGGCACAGAAATATTTAACTCAACAGAAGATAACACCCAATATAATTATAGCATGCAGTGCAAAAGACATGTCTGCAATCCTGAACTGAGGTTAAATAAAAGCCAGTAAAAGCTGCCCAAGACAGCACAACATCAGTCAAATACCTTTGGCTTTGAAACTGTAACTGCACGTCAGCATACAGACATCACACCATAGCCATGATTACACAGAACTTATATTACTGAAGAATTACCATATACAGTTAAATGCCAAGGAAAGAGAAGAATGGTCTTGTGGTTAAGACACTAGACTGGGAGTCAGGAGATCTAGGTATTATTCTTGGCTCTGCCACAGACTCCCTGTGTGACCTTGGGTAAGCCTGTGCCCCAGTTTCCCCATCTGCAAAATGAGAATTAATAATACTTCCCTATTCACAGGGGAGTTCTGAAAAGAACTGTTCATGTTTGAGGTGCACAGATACTGTGGTAATGGCACCCAGTCAGAACCATTTTCACAGTTCTGATGACACTTTTCACTGAAGTCTAAATGAAAACCAGGTTGTTTGTTTGTGACACTGAATACATTAAAGATTGTGAGGCGCTCACATACCACGGTAATGGCATAAAGTACCTTGGTTAGTTTTTTGACCTGCTGTAGAGCTGGTGGTAATATTTTATTTTTTTAAATTCCAGCAAACACTTTTCATCAAAATTTCAAATTTTGATTAAAAAAAGGGATGACACTCATGAAAACAACATCCCATTTTTCAATTCACCCTATGAGCTAGGGATGCAGGAGACAGAATGAGATTGGGAATGGGATATGGAGTCTTTTATGGCTGGGTTGCTGGTTCAAATCCAGACCAGGATAAATTTAAAATTTTATTTTTAAACTCAGCACTGGGAGGATTAAAGCCTTTTCCAACTCTGCCCATTACCTTCCAAGTAGAGAGATAAGCAGCTGGGGTTGCAGCTGGAGAATGCACTACTGCTTTGGAGAGCCGGCCATAATTAAGTGAACAGTACATGATTTGAGTGAGACTTGAGACCAAAGAACCTCCAGTGTTTAAAATTGGAGGTACATACAGTCCTCCAGGCCGGGCTCAGCTGAAGGACCTCCAGAGCCTACATGAATGCTTAAAGAATTAATTGGCGATTTGAACAGCTCAGAAGCGTAGTTATGGTTTACACAGCCTTTCATCTCTGAGGCCCAGATCCTGTAAACACTTGACCACTCACGTGAATAACTTCAGGCGTGTGAATTATCAATGGCCCAACCAAGATCAAGGCCCTGTTGTTGCAGGCCCTGAACAGACACACAGTAAGAGACATTCCCTTCTTTACAGGCCGTATGATCTAAGCAGACAAGATGGATGAAGGGTGGGAGGGAAACAGAAGCACAGAGAGGGGAAGTAACCTGCCAAAGGTTACAGTAAGTCAGTGGCAGAGATGGGAACTGAATCCACGTCTCCTGACACCCATTTTAGTGACCTATTGACTAGGCCACGCTGTTTTATGTAGAAAACCCAGACTTGGGTCACTAGCTTGAATCTATCACAGCTTAGTAGTGACCAAATGCCTTTCCCACCTCATGACTCTTTGGTGACCTTTGTGAAGCAAGTTTTGTCTTTGTCCTGGTGTCCACCTCACCAAACCCACCACTCTACTCACTGTCCTATTTGTCGGCAGCCTCAGCAGAGAAGCCAAAAAGAGTGATTGGAGTTCTATCCCCAGGGCCCACTCTCCTGGCGAGACAGGTTGGCAGGGCATCATGCTACCTGTGCTGAGCCTGTCCGGGGTGGGGATGGGTGTAAATCACAAAGCTTCATTCTCCATGGGTGAGGTCAATTTGACATTTCCCCAGCACTAAATCCCCTTAAAATCCAAACAAGCCCTCGTGCTAGGATCTTCTGTCACTCAACGGTATTTGTCAGTAGAAGATAATCCAATATCTTGGCTATTTTGTATGTACAATATCTATAGTGAGAGACTAACCAGCAGAGTCTAAGTAACTGCGAACCAGCAAGCCCAGGAGCAGCCAGGCAATTGTTCAACTGGCTTCAGCAGAACAACTCAAAACGAAGCTGTGATATATGTATTTTCTTCCTACTTGCTTATTGCCTTGCCAACTTCGGCGCTAAACGAATCCCTCAACATCTTGAGCCAAGCATCCCGAGTTAGAACGGCAGGGAGATTGGAGGATGGACGCTCAACGCAATCTATGTGCTGGGACGCTCATTGTCAAGAGAACTCTGCTGGTGGAGGGGAAGGGAATTAAGAACCGCAAGGCAGGTGGTTTTGTTTTTAAGACATTGGGAGTGGGACTCAGCGGGTTTGGGTTCCATTTCTACATCTGCCACTGACGCCATCGGGGAAATGGCTTAGACACGGCTGCACTGCAATTCCAGGGTTTGATTGCAGCTTGTGTAGGCATAATGACCTAGCAGTGCGGGTGAGTGATTCAAATAATTACCCAGGATTCTAGGTGGGCTTATACAGCCTGCGCTGCCATAGCTTCACTGTTCTGATCTAGCTAGATTAAAGCTAGCTTAGATATATCTACACAAGCTGCAATCACACACAGTTATTGCAATGTAGACATACCCTCAGTCTCACTGCGCCTCAGTTCCCAGTCTTCTCCCACCCTTTGACTGTCTTGTCTATGTTGATCCTGCAACTAGCTCCATGTGGAGCCAGGCGGAAATCAATAGAGGAGTACCTATGCAGAACAATTTACAGACTGGAGCTTTCAATTGTAAGCTACCCTAAAGCAGGGTTCTCTCTTATTATGTGTACGTACAGCACCTAGCACAATGCAGTCCTGATATGGGGAGGGGCCTCAAAACACTATTATAGTGCAAGTGACAACTAATAAATAATTATTAGTAGAAATGTTCAAAAACAGGAAATAAATTACATCTCCCCCAAAAAACTATTTTTTTTTCCTGGTCAGAATTGCATAGGAATTCAAAAACATTCTGACCAGTGCTATAGTTGGTTGAAAAACAAGGACAAAGTTGTCAAAACTCCTCCCTCTTCCCCCACCCCCTTTGTTGTTCTAATTTTTGGCTGAAATTTGAAACGGATTAAATTTTTCATGGAGATTTCAAAACTCAAACTAATTTCATCCAGCTCTAACACCACCACAAATTATCCTGAATGCATGCAGCGTAATTTACCGTCAGTCACACACAAGCATTTTTGTCCTAACACAGTACAGCCCTGATCCTGCAAAGATTTACTCATATGCTTAAACTTTACTCACTGTGAACAGCTCCACTAAGTGGATGGACCACTCAGTAGATAAAGCTATGCCCATGGGTGAGTCTTTACAGGATTGGAGCCTGTCTTGTGTTAGGATAAAACTGTTTCTAATGGTAAACTACACTGCATTCATTCAGAATAATTTGTCTTATTGGAGCTGGATGAAATTAGTTTGATGTTTGAAGTTTCCACATCTCCGATAGCTGACCGTATTTATGCAGTTTAAACACACACCCATAACATCAAAGCTCTTTCTAGTGGGATGGCTGGAGCTGTCTCCTTACCTCCTGCCTAAAGGCTTTTCGGAAGCCACTGTTGCTGCTGGGAGCAAAGGCACGCCCAGGGATGCAGCTCACCACAGCAGGCATCCCGTTTTCACAGGTGATATTCTTCTCGGCATCCACGCTGAGATGGTTGCCCAGTTTGCAGCTGGAGATGTGAGCTTCGTTGCCAGTGCAGTCCATGGAGTAAGCCCAATAATTGTGCTTCCTCTTGCTGGCAAACATCCTGAAAGAAAAAGGAAATCAGACAGCTAGTGAAATCATTCAAAACCACTCAAAGGAAATCATTCTCTGCACCACCAGCCTGTGGAACTCCCTGCCACAAGAAGTTGTTGAGACAAATACTGCAGCTGAACTTTAAAAGAACCCTGGATTAACTGAAAACTACTGCTAAATTTCTAGCAAATGGATTAGTACAGAAATTTTCCTATCTTTCCCATATCTCATCTGCTTCCTGAAGCTGGACAGGGAAGCTGAGAGCAGGGTGATACAGGCTTTATCTACACTTAGAAGTTGCACTGGTTTAACTACATTTAAAAAGAATTAATTTAATCAAGTTAAGATTGACTGGCCACAGATACATTTCCTTGTGTAATCACCCTTTGTTTAGTCTGTCACCAAGTACTGATCTCAGGTCTGAAGTTCAGACCTCTGCTACTTGAGTGAAAGGACTAAGTCCATGAGCAGGGAGCAGTAGCAGGAGACTATCCTCTCTCTGGATCAGCCACCCAAAGGGACACAGACACACTTGTGCAATTCTACTTGCACCACACGCTGCACAGGCATAAACTAACACTTTGCACAAAATGCAGGGATTTGGGCGGGGGGGCATATGCAAACTGGTGCAGAGCAAATAAAGCTGGTGCATTGTTGCAGGCCCCATGAAAATGTGGCCCTTGACATAGTTGTTATCCCAGTAAACTAGCTGGGGGGAAGATGGCAAAACTGGAGATAAAACAAGGGCTCTCCAACGCTTCTCAGAGCTGCAGTGTTAACAGCCTCGAGCCTAAGGAGAGCAACTCTCCTTATGACACGTTTACAGCAGAGGAGATTGGCAGGAGATTCCACATCTTGCTCCCAAACTGGATCGCTCAGTGGGAATGACTCCAGTGACTGCGGAGTGGAGGAGAGATAAGCCCATGGGAAAAAAACCAAAACCAAAAACTGTTCAACTTCCTCCCAACCGAAAACACAAGGCTGTCTTATGGCTGCATCTGAGCTAAAATGGTTGGAATGAATGGACATCTACCACCACCCGAGGGGAGATTCTGCAAATTAAGTTAATCAAAATCCAAAGGAGCCAACACACAACTGTAATCCAGAAGTGTCTTTACAAGAGCCCACATGTGCCACTATTCCGGAGTGAGTAGCAAAGGAGTGACAGTGATCCGAAAGGTAGCTAGGAGAGTGTAATTAAGGTGGACAAAGCGCTAAGAAATGAAGCTAAGATTTTGATTAATTGTAGCATTGATAAAGGAAAGCCAAAATGCGGGGAGGGCAGCTGAACAGTTCAGGGAGCTGGCAGAGAGAGAGTCTTTTCCCGCTAACTAGGTTGTTGGTGTCAATCCAGCCTAGATTGGAAGCGACTGAAAGTTGTTCCCATCTGATGACCATTCAGAGGGGCCACATGAAATAGGATCTCAGTCCGCTTCCCAGTGGGCAGCTGTCCAAAAGGACAGAATCCACCATTCAACAGTTGGTTCTAATGGCCCATCCTTGTCGTCAGTCTCAGCAGCGGTGTCTAGGCTGCAGTGGCTCCTGGATACGGAGCTGTAACCTTCCTAGAGCTGGATCCTTCCATCATCATGGAGCTGTGCAGAGGAAACTTGTCTGTCTTGTACATGAAGGCCTCCAAGGCTGTCAAACCAAAAATAAAATCTTCCCCCACCACTAAATTTACCCCCAAAACCGATAGACAGTTAATTTAAAAGTCAAACGGATAGAAACCCAGGACAAAAATCACTCAAGCTTTGTTTGGTTTTCAGAGGCGCGGTGATAGCAAAACTTTGAAATTTCATTGAAATTACAAAAATTAAACCACCTTTTGAACAGCTCTATTCCACCATCCATCCCCACCCCCAACTAAGTCTCCCTGGCACAAGTTTAAAAGGGAGTCACCAGCTAGAGCGCAAAAGTAACAAAGTCAACATCCCGTTTAGAAAGAAACACGCACAGCAGGCAAATAAGGAAACCCAGCTGATGGGTTTGGGCCAGCCATTTCTTAACAGGAACATCCAGTTCCGCTTTCGACTGAAGCCTGGGATTGAAAGGCAGCGAGAACTGGGTACCTAACTCCTTTAGGGGTCTGAAAATCCCAGCAGAAGTGACCCCAAAGTTAATAACTGATCACTTTGAAATACAAACAAGGGGCCAGATTCTGCTGTCAGTCATACCAGGGTAAAATTGAGAATAAAACTGACTTCAGTGAACATTGATATTACTCCGGATTTACATCAGTGTAATGGAGATCAGAATCTGGCCCTACATTGAGACATCTATACTCATGAGAGCTGGCTGTTCGGGATTCAGTTTTTTTGTTCATTAGAAAAATACAAGCATTATAAGCATTTACACTGGAAATCCTTGACCCGCCATACACACGCCAAGAGTTACATGAATTTTGCAAGCTGACAAGGAACATGGGTCTGCCTTATAATAGCAAATGAAGGGCTGTCTTTTTATAGCAAATAATGATCTCATCCCAAGGAATTTCTTGAGGTATTTACATCTGGCTGGCATTAATAGCCCTTGGTAAACTGGTTGTTAATACCCAGAAAATGCCCTGGGCCTGTTGTCAGCTTACCTCCCTTGACAGATTCTGGATTTTCAAAGGTTGTAGACTACAGTTTACTTTACAGTTCCCTAGGCTACCCAGTAGATTATTGAAGACTTTCTGGCACTGATGATACAGAAAGGAGCCTATCCAAACCTCACTGACACTGGCGTAAATCAGGAGTAACTCTACCAATGCCAAAGGGATATGAATAAAGACTCAGGTCCTGAGAGTTTAAGAGACAGAATCAACTGAGTGTTTTTTAATGGGTCGTTAAAAACTGATCTTCACCATCCATTGAACTGTCCCTCTATCAGCTTTAATGGAAACAACGCAAGAGCCCCATCATCAGTCTGAGGGAAGGTTCAAGATTCAGCTAAGAGCAGCCCTGCTTTGGTAGGAATGGTGTGAGAGGGGCCAGGGGCCACATAAACGGCTTTCATTAGAGAAGAGCATAAACCAGTGGCTACCGCCGGCCAAAGTCACTGGGGAAAATTCCTCCATGGTATAATGAACTGAAGCAATGATTTTGGCCACCTGCTGTAGGTAAGCATGGAGCATCATCGGGAATTTAGGGGGAGCTAATCCTGTCCTTCGATGGATTAACAGGGAAAAAAAATCAATCAAATACTCTCCCCTCTGATTCAGTGGGCCTGAGACACCGGTTTCTGGCTCTGCTGAAAGACAGCATCTCCACCCCGATTAACTTTCCCCCTGGGGCAGGCATCTGCACAAGTTAGCAAGCATGAATTCTCCAGCCTTGTGCAGCAGGGCAGAGGAGCTGCCAGATCTGTTGTCTTCTGCCTACTGGGGATCTTGCTTTCCCAGTAAAAACCTGCAGAGATTTGTTCTCCAGACAGGGCGCAATGCATTGCCCCATAAATTCAAACACAGATGTATGATCTTATGATTTTAAGGTTGAGGGCAGCTCTCAGCCATAGATGAGAAAGGAATGGTTTGATGTGAATACAGGTTAGAAAGCCAGGAACTCCTGAGTTCTATTCCCAGCTCTTATACTCTCTTGACCATCTTGGACTGAGCTCCTGCTCACTCCAGTGAGAGTTGCAGAGGTTCAGGATATCCGACCATAAACCTATCTTCCCTCAATTTGCCCATCTGTAAAATGGAACTCATACTGCTCCCCTTCCACCACGGGAACTGGGGTTTGGGAGATGAATTTATGAAAGCTCTTAAATAAATAGCTTTGAAGGAGCAACGGGAGCATGGAAAATGCACTGAGGTTTGTTTTGTTTCTTAACAGAAATTGTGCCATCAAATGGAGAAGCTAAATTATATTGAGGGATAAAACTTTGGCAGCAAGAGGATGATGAGCTAAGTTGTTTTCTTTCAAGCAGGATCCATCTGCAAATTATTTCACCTCCCACCATGGTGCAGAAGCAAAGCTGAATTTCTGCTAGCTCAGCCTGCCAAGCTGCAGTTAGCAGGAAAGGGGATGACTGTGGATATGGAAGGGGGTGTTCACAACCCCTAACCTGCAGCATTATAAAGCCGGTTTAGGAACCGGATCTGAAATCTGGTTACCCAGCTGTGGGATAACAGTGTGAAAGGTTCCACTCGCAGGAAAAGGCTATTTACAAATTATGCCGTGCGAAGCCTGAGAAAAACGTTACAGGGCTTGATTCTCACATGGGAAAGAAGCTCATTCCACGTGACCAGGGAGGGATGAAATCTTTCCTTCCTCAAACCACTATTCAATAGGACTAGACAGTGGGCGGAATAAGCTACAGAATGGAGGATGAGCCCTGGATTTGCAGGATATGACAGATGACCTGGATTCCTGAGAAGGACTTTAGAGTGACCGAAGCAGAGACTACCACTGAAGACACCAGCCCTGATTTAACACATGCCTATGGGGCAGGACCCTTGGAGTTTTACTTAGTCCTGGCAGGCCACTATTCAATACAGCTTTGCCCTAATAAGAAGTCTTAATGCATTAAATGCAGGGTTCCAGTAACTTTGGGCACACACGCAATGCCACAGGAAGGGAAACAATTCTTTTAGAGGTGACAATCCAATAAAGTCTGACAGATCTGTACTTAGGAAAGTACAAACACAATTCAAAATTTTCCTCCTTTGGCACAATCACACCCCAGGCTGTTCCAACACTGTGGAAAATATTTAACACATTTTCCAAATATCTTTATTTGGGTATCAACAGCTCAGATATCAGTTCTCCCTTTTACCTGTAGCTGGGCCTGGCACATAGATACAAGGGGGAGACTGCAGGGGAATAGGCACTAGGTTCTCTGCCACTGACTTACTGTGTGACTTTAGAAAAGTCACTTAGAGGCTGGTATTTAGAGTATCCACAACTCAGACTGTGGTCCCAGGGAGCTGCACATCCCCAGTGCCTCTGAAAATCAGGCTAAATCTCAGTGCCTTATTTTTCTCCCATCTGTAACATTGGGTTAATAATGCTGTATTATTTATTTTTATATGCACTAGAAATATGCAAAAATCCCTGATCTGAATATCCTAATCCACACACACAATGTGTACTGATTAAATATATATCTGTACACACAGAGCATACTTTATCTCATCCATAACTATGCACCTGAACACATCCTACACACACATGCACAAGATTCAGCTTACAATGCTTAAAGGTAAATAACCCAGTCCTTAATAGAGAACATAAGGAAAGATACTGCATGTACCTAGAAACATGACTCCCACCTCAGATAGACCAAAGGCATCTTGGTGGGTATGATGCACACAGAATCATAGAAATGTAGGGCTGAAAGGGACCTCAAGAGGTCATCTAGTCCAGTGGTTCTCAAACTGTGGGTCGGGACCTCAAAGTGGGTTGCGACCCTGTTTTAATGGGGGCTCCAGGGCTGGCGTTAGACTGGCTGGAGCCGGGGCCAAAGCCGAAGTCTGAGCCCCACCGCCTGGGGTTGAAGTCAAAGCCCGAGCTTCACCTCTCAGGGCCAAACCCTGAGCCCCACCACCCAGGGGTCAGGCTTCAGCTTCAGCCCTGGTGGTGGGGCTCAGATTACAAGCCCGCTACCCGGGGATGAAGCCCTTGGGCTTTGGTTTTGATCCCCCGCCCAGGGTGGCAGGGCTCGGGTGGGCTCAGGCTTCAGTCCCGGCTCCTGGGGTCGTATAGTAATTTTTGTTGTCAGAAGGGAATCGCAGTGCAACGAAGTTTGAGAACCGCTGCTCTAAGTCCATCTCCCTGTGCTGAGGAAGCATTAAGTATGCCTAGCCCATCCCTGACAGGTGCTTGTCTAACCCGTTCTTAAAAACCTCCAATGATGGGGATTCCACACGCTCCCTAGGTAACCTGTTCCAGTGCTTAACTATCCTTTAGTTAGGAAAAACTTTCCAATATCTAGCCTAAATCTCCCTGGCACATGCACTATCGTGGGCTGAAGGAAAGTTACCAAGCCATCATTTAGTAAGTACAGTTGCTTCCAACCATTAAAATGATACCATCCTTCTTGGAAACACCTCTAAGTGCCGAGCAGGAAGGATCTGCTTGGTCTTATTAGAGCGAATTGATTATGTGGTTCTGATGTGCAGTGCAGGAGCACAACAGTATCTCTTTAGCTCAGGAGAGAAAACAGGCATGGATGGAAACACGCGTTCCTCTACTCCAATAGTCCAGAACAAAACACGAGACCGCCTGGTAGCAATTACGACTTCACCACTTGTATCCCTTAGACGCCGGAAAACAAAAAAACTCTAGTTTGGGTGTTTTATTTGTGCTGCTTTACAGTATTCCAGCCCCAGGACCTTTTCAACCGATTGTCTTCATCTTACTAACGAGAAACATGAAGCGCAGCCAGTCAGCTCCAACAGGAACCTAGAGAAACAGCCCGCCTGTGAGCTAAAGTAACAAGCGGAAAAACGACAACTATTGCTTCTTACGAATAAAATTCTCCCCCACCAGCTTAGTCCCTGGTCCAGCTCCATAGATCATGGACTTGGGGGAGAAACTGGATGATTTCTTAGCATAAGCTATTTTGCAGCTGCCTTGTTGTAAACTGTAAAGAGCAAAATGTGTTTAGGTTACTAGCTGGAGACAAAAACAAATCTGCAGCAAGCTAGCTCGCAGCGGGACAGTCAGGATTCCTGCTAGTTTTATTCTGCATGCAGCCAAAAGGACACTGCAGGCTTTCCCCCAGGGATCATAGAATCAAAGAAGATTAGGGTTGGAAGAGACCTCAGGAGGTCATTTAGTCCAACCCCCTGCTCAAAGCAGGGCCAACACCAACTAAATCATCCCAGCCAGGGCTTTGTCAAGCCGGACCTTAAAAACCTCTAAGGAAGGAAATTCCACCACCTTCCTAGGTAACCCATTCCAGTGCGCCACCACCCTCCTAGTGAAATAGTGTTTCCTGATGTAAGCAGAGTCAGGATGAGCTCTACCCTGACATCTGGTGGTGAATTATGGCGAGTGTGGAAAAGAACTCCAGGGGCTGATCTTGTTTGCATGGGCACACCCACTCGCCTGGGATGAAACACAGCAACTGAAAGTGATTACTTTGGCTGGTATGGGATCCCCAGTTTCTCTATTATTGGGGCAGGAAGAATAAAGTTTTGTTACCCTGATTCTGTGAATAAAGGCCAGTGGAACTGTTGTATGACAGAAGGACTGAGTGAGTCCTTCACCATTACCTAAGTAGCACTTGCTTGACAAAGGGCATGGGTTACAAAACCCAGTGAATTGAGAGAGGATGGGGACAGGTATTTGTACCTGATGGTATGGGCCCCCCTCTGAGGGTCTGAAACACCAATTGCACCGCCTCCTCTCTCCACTGTTGAATATCAGAGCGAACTTTGATTCCCTTAGGAGTCTAGTTACAGGCTGCTGAGCTGAATTCACTTTGGGCCAATGGTGCACCAGCACTGGGGCTCCCCTACTATACTATGAGCTGAAATCGCTAAGAGCTGAAATCACAAAAGAGCTAATGTTATTAAGAGCTGAGATCACTGAGGCTGTGTTAACTAGTGGGGGAGCCTGAAGCTATATTGCTCAGCAGCTGGTGGAGCAATTTGTGGGGATGACTGGAGGAGCAGCGAGCGGCATGGAGCCTTGCGGGGCCGGTTGGAGCGGCCCAAGGAACGGCGAGTGGAGCTGTTTGCGGGGACGGCTGGAACGGATCACAGGTCGGTGAGCGGAGCGGAGTGGAGCAGCTTGTAGAGCGGAGCAGTTCGTGGGATGGCAGGAAAGTGGGCTGGCTCGTGGTAAAGGCTGCGGCGAAACCCCCACGGAGAAACAGACAGCTGGCCAGCCTCGGATCACGTAAGGTGCCCCTTAACACCCTGCATGCCCCCCCTTTTACTCTGGGGCTGCACTGACCAGGGACAGAGACTTTGGGGGTTGTTGGACTTTTGGGACTTTGGGTGGTTGCTGGACCCAAGAGACTTTGGGGGTGTTGGACTTTGGGGACTCTGGGTGATTTTTGGGTTGCTGGATTCAAGAACCAAAGGGAAAGGACACAGCCCAATTTGCTGGGGTGGGTTTTGCTCATGGTTTGTGTTATGAATCCTGTTTGTGGTGTTTTTCCAATTTTATGCTGATGTCGTTTACCTCAGGTTATTAAACATTTTCTGCTACACTCAGACTCCGTGCTTGCGAGAGGGGAAGTATTGCCTCTTAGAGGTACCCAGGGGGGTGGTATGTAATTGTCCCAGGTCACTGGGTGGGGGCTCGAGCCGGTTTTGCATTGTGTTATTGAAACGGAACCCCTAGATACAGAACCCGGCCCTTGTTGCTGCCAACTTAGATGGGCAGAAGGGTTACACTAATATCCAACCTAGACCTCCCCCACAGCAACTTGAGACCATTGCTCCTTGTTCTGTCATCTGCCACCACTGAGAACAGTCTAGATCCATCCTCTTTGGAACCCCTCTTCAGGTAGTTGAAGGCTGCTATCAAATCCCCCCTCACTCTTCTCTTCTGCAGACTAAATAACCCTCGTTCTCTTCCCTCATTTTATGCCCTCCGTGGATATTGCAAGACAGCGCACTATAGAGTAGCAGTAAAGCCCTGTTTACAGTAGGGACACTTGACTAATGTGCCACCATTGCTAACATCATTTCAGATCCACAGGCAGCAGCCATGTTGGGAGGCCTAGCGTAGACAGGCTGCCGACATTTCAAGCGGCGTGTCATCTAACCCCGTTCACAGCAGGGCTAATTGACATGGTGCTTAATACAGTGAAGGCAGTTGGCAGTCCAGCTTTTGAAGAGCTCCCAAGGCTGCTAACTCCAGTGGAGCTGAACAGTGGGAGAATTATTGGAAAATTTCTCCAAGGCAGACAGCTGCTGAGCAGCAACTAACTCACAATCCTTAAATTCAGTGAGTTGGCAGCCAGACACCCAGGAACTACGGAGGGTGAGCCCAGGTGAGGCGCAAATACCAGAGAAGCTTGGTAAACATTTCGTCCGAGGTGTGAAACCCTGAATTCTATGCAGTCGTGTGAATGAGGAATCTTGCGTTATGAGACAAAACAAGGACCTGTCTTACTGCAATTCCAATCGGTTAAAACTGCTGTCACGGCATGTACCGGCCCTGATCATACAACTGGATCTATGCAGACGGACCTCTATGCCTGCTCAGGCTCTCTGAGATTGATGGGCCTCCACAAAGATCTAAGTGCAGGACTCAGACCGTAGTCATATACGTATGTTACACACACAGAGCCCACAAAGAAAGAAAAAAAGAAAGAAAGAATATTAGGACTATCTAGTAGTTGGAAATAGAAAGACAGTGAACCAAGCCCATCTTTTTGTCTGACTTTAAACAGATATAACTTTGATAATTTGTTCACATCACTTTATCTCCTCCAAAAAGGTTGGGCTCAAACTGGCCTCATGTACCCCTGGTTACAAAAGGAAGTGCCCGACATTTAAAATATTTACACAGAAGTAAAATCTGATCCACAGGAATGAAGCAACTGGCCGAGGTTTGCCCACTTCTAGGTCTTTGCTATAATTTGAAATTTGCATTTTTGAACAAGGCCCGAGTGTTCGGGAAACACGACCAAGGCTTATAAAAAGCTCCCCTCTTACTTGTAGACCTTGGCGTTGTATTTCCTCTCGCCCGGAAATCCAAACATGCCGCAGACGACTCGGGAATTCTTCGCGGTCCAGTGTTTGTCACAGATCTGCTTCCAGCTCCCTCCGTCTTTCACCTCCACGTAACCCTCCGTAACAGGCACACGCCTGCGGTAGGTAGCAAGAATAGCTCGGATCCTTATGTCCTCCACCTGGATGTTCATGTTCTAAGGGTAAAAAGGGTATTTTAGGGATGCATTGTAGCAAGGCAACAGGTCCGAATGGTTAGATCAGGGAACTGGAAGTCAGGGCACCTGGGTTCTCCACCTGACTTGTTTTACAGCTGAATAAATTGACACAGGGAAGACAAAGTGGCTTATGCAAAGTCAGCACAGGGAGTCCAGAAGGTCCCGTTCCCAGCTCCCCCACTGACCTTCTAAGCAACCCTGGGCAAGTCACTTCATCTTTCAGTGTCTGTTTCTCCAGCTTACAAAAGCGATGATACTTTACCTACCTATGTACAGGACTTTAATATGCCCTGACAAAAAACATATTAAATATGAATGCAAAAAGTATTATGGCCGGATGGACCTTTACAAATAGGACATTTCTGGAGTTTCTAAAAAGATCCTTCACATGAGATATTTTTGTTGTTTAAATAATATTTTTATTTTAGTCTATTTCATTTAACATCACCACCCTTGGCTATAGCAGAGCCATATTTTTATTTTCAGTTTTTCAGCTTGCTTAAAACGTCCTCTCCACTGAGCACCAGGGGAAACTTTACAAACGTGTGCACAATTGAAGATCCAACTGCAATGGGTCTCCCGCCCACTCTGCGCTTGCCAGCTACGGCTGCGTCTTTCCATAGTGTGGCAGCATTTAGCATGCTGTAACGGGGGGGAAAAGGTAGCTACTGTCTTTGTATTTTAGGCGTTACTTGTTTTGTGCCTTAACTCACATGCCTGGGACTGAGCTAGGCTGATTTACACCAGCTGAGGATCTGGCCTCAGAAGCATAAAAGTGAGCAGGGCCTGAAATTCATATCATCACAGCAATGTATTTGTGCATCATTTTCCTCACTATGGACGCCAGTACTATGGTACCCAGGGTCCCTGACGGGCTAGTACTCTGGTTGTTAGCCCACCACATCTACAGTACTACTGTTACCCATGCTAACTAGATTGTAACGTGCTAGCATTAATCACACCTTCAACTGCAGTGTAGACATACCCACAGTGACTTCCCAGGGTCACACACAGGAGGCCCTGAGGCGGATAGGGAATTGAACCCAGATGTTTCAAATCCCAAGCTAGCATGCAAGTCCCTGGGTTATCCTTCCTCCCTCCTTTCAGCCCCCAAGAACAGAAGTTTTAAAAAGCGGGTCTCTTCAATTGCTGTTTGCATGTACTCGCTGTTTGCTCAAACTGGATTTCTCCTTTAGATGAAATGCACTTGGGACAGAAGATGAGTCACAACGGCCACATGGATTTCACATTTTGAGCGTATGTGAGGGCAGGAATATAGCAGAACTCTCAGAAATTCAAGCCCTCAGCTCAGGCTGACTGGAAAAAAAAATCTGCTGTGGCAAGCAATTAAAAAGCTAATGCAAGTTTCTATGAAGCTTCCAGGAGAAGTCCTTTTTCTTGTCAACAGTATAAAGAGTATATGGTTCCCAATGGTTACTTCACAGCTGTGGAATTCTCCCCCTCCCCTCCCCAAGTTTAATCACTTAAAAGTGAACAAAGCCCAGCACATTAAAGGAACATGTGCTGCTTTGATCCACTGCAATCAATTAAAAATACAAGTTGGTAGAGGCAGGAAAGGTCACGTTTGGATTCGGAGTTGCCTAGAAATAGAATCAGCACATCTGCCCTGGATAGGAAGGATCCAGAAAGCCCGCATTTGGTTATGTGATCGCTGTGTGTAACTTGCTAAATACGACAGGCCGCAAGCCGGATCCTCACCTGCTGCAAACAGACGTTGCTCCACCAAAGTCAATCGGCTGAGGCTCTGGCCTAGTGTGTTTAGAGGAGGGGACTCAGCTCAAATCCCTGCACTCTCTTGTGGGCTCTGCTACTGACTCACTCAGTAACCTTGGGCAACTCACTTAGACTGTATTTTTTCAAGCATCCATTCATTTTGATTGACTGGCTTAACCCATGCCTAGGTATTGATCTTACAGAGGTGTTGACCTCTTGTTGCTCCCATTAACTTTAACTGCAGTTGTGGGTGCTTAACATTCAACCATACTGTGTCTCAAAGGGGGCACCCAAAACCAGAGGTCACTTTTGAAAATTTGGCCTATACCTCATTATTTATGCGGTGTATTACAGTAGCACCAAGCAGCCCAGGTCATGGAGCAGGACCCCATTATGCTAGGTGCTATACGACTACAGAACAAAACACAGTCCCTGCTCCAAATTGCTTAGCTTCTCTCTGCCTCAGTTTACCCCCCTTTAAAATAGGGCTAACACTATTCAAATAGCTGAAGTAGGCCCCTTTGAAAATCCCAGCTCATAGGGCGTTAAGGCCTTTTGCCTGTGCACCTCAATGCAAGCGCACAGGATCCTGATGGCAAAGTAGAAGGTGATTGCAAGACTATATATTTGTGTGGCTCCCTCAGCACAAATCTGGAAAACCCATTTGCACCACAAGGCCCCCTCCTCCCTGTTAGGATCTGGTAGAGTCTCCCGAAACACTGCACAGCTTCATACTGTCCTGGCAGGGAGTATTAGAGTTTTGCTGTGTCTCCAAAGGCCGGATTTGAAATCTAGACTCTCTTTTCCAAGTCCATCTTATAAAAGCCTCCCTACTCTTAACCTTGAAGATGGATGCATTGCCAAGGAGCAGGTTTACTTGTAGATACAGGCAATAGAACTGCATTTCCAGAGAGAAAACCTCATTTCTTTCCCATTGAGATTTCCTGAGGAGAGGCCGAGATTCTTTGGCCTAGTGTTTCTTGCAGCAAATGCTCCAACACAGCTTTGCCAAGGGAATTTTCAGCCCTTAAGTCAGTCAGGATAGGGCAGGGGTCGACAACCTATCAGAAGTGGTGTGCTGAGTCTTCATTTATTCACTCTAATTTAAGGTTTCGCGTGCCAGTCATACATTTTAACGTTTTTAGAAGGTCTCTTTCTAGAAGTCTATAATATAACACTAAACTATTGTTGTATGTAAAGTAAATAAGGTTTTTAAAATGTTTAAGAAGCTTCATTTAAAATTAAATTAAAATGCAGATCCCCCCAGACCGGTGGCCAGGACCTGGGCAGTGTGAGCAGTAGCGTAGCTAAAGGGGAAGTGGGTCAGCGGCCGCTCTCCCGCCGAGCACAGGCGGTGCTTTTACTGATGGGGCAGCGCTCTGGGTCTTCGGCAGCACTTCGGCGATGGGTCCCTCACTTGCTCTGGGTGTGTTCGGCGGCACCAAAGGAACCGCCGCCGAACTGCTGCCGAAGACCCGGAGCGCCGCCCCGTCAGTAAAAGCGCCGCAGCGGGTGGCGCCTTTTTTTGTGATCGCTCTCCCTGTTCGCTACACCTGGCTACGCCCGAGTGTGAGTGCCACTGAAAATCAGCTCACGTGCCGCCTTTGACACGCGTGCCATAGGTTGCCTACCCCTGGTATAGGGTTTATTTATGGAGCACTTCCTGAAATGGCCTCCTGATGTCAAGCCAGTGTTCAGAATCATTTACATTAGCTACATAATGAAGACAAGAGCCCATTTCAAAATGGGTTGGGGAGGATTCGCCCATATCAGATTTTGACCACTTACAATTATGTTAGTGGGGAGGGGAGGCAGTCGGGACAAGGTAAGGTTGAATACAGAGGAAGCGCCATTGCTTGAGCTATTGAGGCAGCATCACGGCCCAGCGGATAGGCCAGACTGGACGATCTAGTCCCACCGGTCCCAGTGAGTGACCATGGACACATCTAAAAAAAGCCCACCTGTAAAATAAGGGATGCAACGTCCTCATGCCCCTTTGTAACGGGCTTTGATATCTAGGGACAAAAAGCTTTATATAAAATCTATTACGAGTTATTATTTAAGGGGGAGATTTTCAAAGGCACAAGGGGTAGGGAGGCATCCCATTCCAATTGGAGCGAGGTGTCTAAATCCCTTGGGTCCTATTTGGAAAAAATCAGTCTAAAACTGTACTGGGAAAAGCACTTGAGATCATAAGAGCAGTGGGGGCAATCTGCACTGGCAGCAGGGAAAGTGGACTAAGTAGTGTAATGGAACTTCTCCATCTATAACAGGGTTAAAAAAAACTAGATAAATTCATAGAGGATAGGCCCATCAATGGCTATTAGCCAGGATGGGAAGGGATGGTGTCCCTAGCCTGTTTGCCGGAAGCTGGGAATGGATGACGGGATGGATCACTTGATGACCACCTGCTCTGTTCATTCCCTCTGGGGCACCTGGCATTGGCCACTGTCGGAAGACAAAAAGAACAGGAGTACTTGTGGCACCTTAGAGACTAACAAATTTATTTGAGCATAAACTTTCATGGGCTACAGCCCACTTCATCGATGCATGTAGTGGAAAATACAGTAGGAAGAGAGATAGATAGATAGATAGATACACACACACACACTGTTTCATGTTCTCTGTGTGTGTGTGTTACTATACACACTATAAGGAGAGTGATCAGTTAAAGTGAACTTTTATCAGCAGGAGAGGAAAAAAAACTGTTTGTAGTGGTAATGAAAATGGCCCATTTCCAGCAATTGACAAGGAGATATGAGGAACTGTGTGTGTGTGGTGGGGGGAAATACGCATGGGGAAATAATTTTACTTTGTGTAATGGCCCATCCACTCCCAGTCTTTGTTCAAGCCTAATTTAATGGTGTCCAATTTGCAAATTAATTCCAATTCAGCAGTCTCTCGTTGGAGTCTGTTTTTGAAGTTTTTTTGTTGTAATATTGCGACTTTTAGGTCTGTAATCGAGGGACCAGGGAGATTGAAGTGTTCTCCAACTGGTTTTTGAATGTTATAATTCTTGACGTCTGATTTGTGTCCATTTATTTTTTTACGTAGAGACTGTCCGGCTTGGCCAAGGTACATAGAAGAGGATCATTGCTGGCACATGATGGCATATATCACATTGGTAGATGTGCAGGTGAACGAGCCCCTGATAGAGTGGCTGATGTGATTAGGTCCTATGATGGTGTCTCCTGAATAGATATATGGACAGAGTTGGCAACGGGCTTTGTTGCAAGGATAGATTCCTGGGTTAGTGTTTTTGTTGTGTGGTGTATGGTTGCTGGTGAGTATTTGCTTCAGCTTTGGGGGCTGTCTGTAAGCGAGGACTGGCCTGTCTCCCAAGATCTGTGAGAGTGATGGATCGTCCTTCAGGATAGGTTGTAGATCCTTGATGATGCACTGGAGAGGTTTTAGTTGGGGGCTGAAGGTGATGGTTAGTGGTGTTCTGTTACTTTCTTTGTTGGGCCTGTCCTGGAGTAGGTAACTTCTGGGTACTCGTCTGGCTCTGTCAATCTGTAGGCTGTAGCCCACAAAAGCTTATGCTCAAATAAATTTGTTAGTCTCTAAGGTGCCACAAGTACTCCTGTTCTTTTTGCAGATACAGACTAACACGGCTACTACTCTGAAACCTGTCGGAAGACAGGATACTGGGCTAGATGGACGTTTGGTCTGACCCAGTATGGCCGTTCTTATGACTGTAGAGCACATCTACCCCATACGGCTCTATTAGCACGTTATCCACAAATAGCCAGGTCAGCACATCTCCCTGTATATTCAATTCATTATACTTGACTATTCCCCACCCTCCACCCCCTGAAAAAAAAAAAAAAACCCAACAACTTCTGAATCAAACTTCAGGGTTAAAAATCCACCCACATATTCCAGTTTACTTGAATTTTCAAAACTCAGCAACGTTCTGCAGCTCAGAAATCTGCACTGGAGGAGGAGATGAGCCCTCACAACAAAGGACGGTCTCCCAGACGTTCCGTCTTCTAGAATGCCCTTCGTTCTGGGAGGAAGGCCCACAACAGCAATCGTGAGGCTTATCTGAATGATGCCTAGTGCAAATCCCAGATATTGAACATACGGCCAGTCCTTATCCTGGCCAACAACAAAAAATCTGGGATCCTTGTTCCCATATTGCACCCACTTCGACCCTGCTTCTCCATTATAATGATTCATTATTTTTATGGTGCAGCCTACAGGCCCCAACTGAGGTCAAGGTTTCCCCATCTGCGAAGGGGAGATTGATAGTGACCTCCTTTGTGAAGCATTTTCAGATCTCCTGATGAAAAGTGCTGGGTAAGAGCCAAGTATTAATATTATTGTGCTAGGTCGTGAAAACAAACCTAGTAGTAGAAAACCCTGAAGAGTTTAACATCTAAACAGAGAAGTCAGACAAAAGGTGGGAGCAAGCAAATGTTATTAACCCTGTCTAGTAGAGGGGAAACTGAGGCAGAGACCAAGCAGCTTGTCCAAGAAAATCTGTGGCAGAGCCAAGGAACTGAACCCAGGCCCCGAGGCCCAGGCCAATGGCTTCACAAGACAACCCTTTCTCTAGCCAGCAGCTATGAGCCAGTTACCCCCTTAGAGCTAAACCATTCGCTCTGTGAACTGTGTTTTTTTCAAGGGACAAATATGTGTGTTAGAAAAACCAAAAAAAAAAAAAAGGGCTGAGAGCATCCTAACACGGAAAGGCTGCAAACACCCTGTGCCTCACTGGGGCGTACCAGGGATTTCCAACATCAGAGCAACAGGCAAAGCAGGAAGCCAGCAATTTCCCATTGGAGACTTTCCCAAATTACCCAAACAAAACCCCAAGAGAAGGAATTGCCATCTTAGGAAGGTTATTTAAGAAAATAAAATCTACTGGCCCAAGTTCTGCTTCTGTAGTTAGTCAGGCAGCTGCTAGGTGAAGCGCAAGGTAACATCCATTCCTGGGACAGTGCTGACGTCCCAGGGAGTGGGTAAGTGGTCTAGGAAGCGAGAGGCACACATCCGAGCTCTGCCAGTGACTCATTGTAAGGAGGCTGTGGTCTACTGGCCAGATCCAGGAACTAGGAGTCAGGAGCCCGGGGGTTCTCTATTCCCAGCTGTGCCACTGTCTCACTTGGGCACGTCACTCTTGCTCTATCTTCCCATTTCACAGATGGGGAAACTGGGGTACTGAGAGTTTAAGTGACTTGCCTAAGACCATGAAAGGAATCCGTGTCAGAGCCAGGATAATAACTCAGGAGTTCCTGGCTCCGGTCATACCTCCCTCTCTCAGAAGCTCATGCACCAAAATACATAAACAAGCCAGCCAGCCATACTGACTTGTACTCAGCTTAAATAGATCCATTTTTCATTGGTTCGGATTTGTATTTTGCCTTGACCAAGGAGAAAAAAAATTATCAAATTGGCAGGAAATAAATCATCCTTTTTATACTTCAATCTCCAAATGGCTGTAACAGGCCAGCACGAAACATCATTTCATGATCTGCCTGAAGAGCAAGTATAAGCCACATCTATTTCCCACCCCAGTTTGTTTTCTCTCTATTTGTAACCATACAACCCTTCAATTGCTTTAACCATGGATCTAACCCTGAAGTCATTACTCAAGCAGTACTTCCATAGACAGAATCAAGAGCTGCAGATTGAGACTTTACATTGGAAAACTAAAGGGGGGACAGAATGGGGAATAATCAAAACAACTAAATGTATATTTCTCAGGGAACTGTTAAAAGGACTGGTAAGATTCCCCCCCTCCACACCTGCAACTCTGTATGGGTTTCAAACCCTCCACTGCAGGGTTCTGTAGGTTGCACTTGAATTGGTGCGTAGTCAGTGAAAAAGTGAGTACAGAGACATGCACTTTATCCTTCCAACACTAACGTCTAGAACAGCTGGGCTAATACGGAAAACAGATTTCTCATAAAATCAGAAGGAACCACGGTAAACAATATTTAATAGCCCAAGCAGATTTCTTGTTTAAACGACTATTGTCATATTTCATGTACACGTGTAGAGAGAGATCAATAGACACAGAGTGCATTTATGGGGACAATACACATCCCTGGGCCCGCGCCGCTTCCCGCCACCCCCATTGGCCCGGGACGGCGAACCGCGGCCAGTGGGGGCCGCGATCGGCCGAACCTGCCGCGTCAGCAGGTAAATAAACTGGCCCGGCCCGCTAGGGTGCTTACCCTGGCGAGCCGCGTGCCAAATGTTGCCGACCCCTGTAGTAGCATATAGCAACCCCAACAGAGATTGGGGCTGTGTTGTGCTAGGTGCTGCCTGGGATTGTCAAAGGAGCCCAAGGAAATGAGGCACCTGAATCCCACTGAAAGTCAAACACACACCCTTATTATGATGTGTATTACATTAGCACTGAGAGGCGAGATGGAGCTTGATTGTGCTAGGGGCTGCACATATAGTGTAAGAGACAGTTCGTGTCCTAAAGAGCTTACTATCTAAACAGACCAGATAAAAAGTATGGGAGAAAAGAAGCATCATCATCCGCACTTTACCAATGGAAAACTGAGGCACGGAGATTAAGTGACTTGCCCCAGGTCATGCAGGGAGTCTGTGGCAGACCAGGGACTTGAACCCAGGTCTTCTGAGTACCAGTCCAGTGCACCAGCCATAAGGCCATCCTCTTACAAGACCAGACTTCCCAATCTGCAGATTCCAAAGCACTATATTAACCAGGTATTACCTTGTTTACAGACAGGGAAACTGAGGCCTTATTCTCAGACATGCTGGAGACCCATGTGCTTCATCTGGAGCTGTGGGGCTCAGCACAGCATAAGGAGTAAAAGCCAGAACTCTTGACTCACCCAGTCCCACACAATGATTAGATAACACTTCCCTTACTGTAAAAGGGTTCTCACAAATAGCCATCTTCCTCATGCAGGGGTGGAGGACAGATAAAAACAAGAGACTTGATTAACATGTTGAATTACCATGCCTCTTGCATAACAAACCCTCCCCTTTGGAGCTATTCAGCTAGTCTTGCATGACTTCCACCCATTCGCACCAACAGCTATGAGAGATAGATGCTGTCCCATCTATCCCAAACCTCAGTTCCCCTCTGGCTTGGAATTCAACTACACCTCGATAGAACACTGTTCTCAGGAGCCAAAAAATCTTACCGCGTTATAGGTGAAACCGCGTTATATCGAACTTGCTTTGATCCACCTGAGTGCGCAGCCCCGCCCCCCCGGAGCACTGCTTTACCACGTTATATCCGAATTTGTGTTATATCGGGTCGCGTTATATTGGGGTAGAGGTGTACTAGCCTAATCCTGACCTGGATCCAAAACCTCACCCTGTCTCTGCTCATTAAACATCCCACCCGTGTATTTTATACGTAGCCAGCTCTAGCAGTTGTACTAATATCTCTAGAGTCACTTTCTCTCTGAAAGGATCCTGTTTCTTGTTAACCCCACTCACCGAGATAAATGAGTCTGTTCCTTCCTTGTCTGGCACCTTTCCACAAACTGCACTTCTTGTTTTATCCAAATGTAGTTTTGGCAGACAGGCAGACAGAGAGAGCCAACATACAAAGCAACAAGTAATCCTCAGGCCAGGGCAACAGATTTTCTCTTCCCTGACTTAAGCTGTTTTACCCAAGAAAGGTGTGACAAGCCCACTGAAGCAAGGCAGTAGATTAGGGACAAGAGAAAGCACTGCAGATCTTTGGCTATGGTTTTTAAGCAAAGGCTCCGCCAAAAACAACTCACTTTCAACTAAAGCGGCATGGGTTTGAGTGAAGTAAAACACCAGTCTAAACTAAATGGATGTAAACAGGAGGAAAGCTAGGCACTGGATTGGGACTCAATTCAATTTCCAACTCTGCCACAAACACCCTGTGAGATCTTGGGAAAGTCACTTCATCTCTCTGTGCCTGAGTTCTCCTTCTGCAAAATGGGGCTATGGAAATCTGGAGCACAGGTTGCAGGAGGGGAGACTCTGGAGGAAGCACCGGAACATAGGCGCCGACTCCGTAGATGCTCCGGGGCTGGAGCACCCACGGGGAAAAATTAGTGGGTGCTCTGCACCCACTGGCAGCCAAGCTCCCCGCCCCGCCCTACCTCACCTCCACGTCCTCCCCTGAGCGCACCGTGTCCCCGCTTCTCCTCCCAGCGCTTGCCACTGCAAAACAGCTGTTTCGCGGCATAACAAGCTTTGGGAGGGATGGGGGGAGGAGGAGTGGGAACACGGCACGCTCAGGGGAGGAGGCAGGGAAGAGGCGGGGCCAGGGCAGGGATTTGGGAAAGGAGTCCAATAGGGGCAGGGAGGGGGTGGAGTTGGGGCGGGGACTTTGGGGAAGGGATTGGAATGGGGGCGGGGCAGGGGTGGAGTCAGGGTGGGGCCGGGGGTCGAGCACCCACCGGTGCCAGGAGAAGTTGGTGCCTATGCACCGGAAAGTCAGTCTGCGTGCACATGGCTAGAATGCTAGCTGCAGCATCTCTGTAAATAGTTCTCTTGATAAAGAGCCAGTTTAGTTTTACAAGCACAGAGCCGTGTCATGTCATTACCCAGTATGCAGTCCATGAAACGGGTTAATGATACCTCCTTTCTTCCACCTTCTGCCTGTCTCTTCTATTGAATTGTAAACTCTTCACAGTAGGGCTGTCTCTCATGTGTGTTTGCATAATGCCTAGCACCATGAGGACCTAATCTTGGCTGAGACCTCTAGGAGCTACTAAAATACAAATACATAAATCAAACTACAATTCCAAGAACTGTAACAGTTCGAACCATCTATTTTTTTTCTCCTGCTTCCTCAGTTTTCTCAAGTCTGTATTGGGTTTCCTCACTCCTCCTCTACAGCCTTGATACAACACCTACCACGTAGCCAACGGCCAAGGGTTGTTACGAAACCACAAATCTCAGCCTCAGATTGTGCAGAAGACAGTAAAAATAAAAGTTTTGTTGTGAGGTTTTTAAGAAAGAATCCCAGCTTCAAATAAGTTCACATGAATCTCAACTGGTTTGGTTCCCCTGTCTGAATCAGACGCTTTCTCACAGCTTTAGATCCAATTGCAAAAGGCTCACACAACCTTCAAACTTTTTCCCATCACCATTTGCCATCTGTTTTGCATTAGGCAATACAAACATATCCTTCTATATCCACTACTCGCCTCTCTCCCAACTTGCTCCTGGTGACAGTCCTGTCATTTAAACACCCATGTGGATGCAGATTAATGCACGGATTGGAATGGATCTGGTTTTGTTATTCCTGGGAATCTGGTCCCCATCCCTCAGGCTCCACTATTCATATAGTTCATTTAAAAAAAAAAAACAAAAAAAAATAATCAGGGAGTGGCAGAAAATCTGCTTGTTTATGCCCTTTCCCTTTAGTATTGCTATAGCCACAAAGGGGCTAGATCATGGCTTTAGACAGGGATTTTCCAAGAGTGAACTGCCTAATTCCCAAAGAATTGGGCACCTCAATCCCTTAGGCTTTTTGGAAACTTCCACAGAGCGGTGCTGCTCCAGGGCTCCAAGGCACACAGCAGCAGTATTGCAGCATTTGCTCCCCAACACGTTGGCTTAGCTCTGCTAGCTGGTGCACGTGCTGGAGCTGTCAAGGCAAGAGTCTGCAATCCGGCAAGGCAACAGGAGCACAATGACGGAGAGATGAGTCTAAACCATGCACAGGGACATAAGATGGGAGGATAGAGAAGGCTCCTCGTGCCCTCTTGTATCCCCAGCACAGAACAGCCCTTGGTTTTTACAGAGGAAGCAGAAGAAATGACAGTTCATATCCTTTTCGCAATTAAAATCCTTAGGCCCAGGGCCCACCGCATCACTCTGTAAACAGCTGCTAATGCATTTTCCCCTCCTAGCTAGCAGGCTCACAACATTCCGTTTAGAAGAGCAATGACTGTTTCCCTTCATTATCTACTCCAGCTCAACTAGTTTTTTCCATCCCAGCTGAACCGTCCCAGTTTGACATTCTGATCATCAGACTGAACGGCTTTTGGTCAACATTAAAAAAAAAAAAAAAAAAAAAGAAAAAACCCACGGGCAAAAAAAACAAAAAAAAAAAAAAAAAAAAAAAGACTGATCCCAGCGGAGAAGATACCTTAGGCGACTTCAGCAAACCACAACAGCTGGGCTTTTCAGAAGAGAAGCTCAATTGCCACATTAAATATACACCCACACAACTACATCATGAGGGAGCCAGCGAGGGGACTGATAGGACGATCTAGTCTGAGCAGCTTGGGGTTTCTGCTCATTGACATAAGCAAGCTGAATGCTTTTAAACACGCAACTATGAGTCAGTGGTTCTGAACTGGTGACTTATCCTAAGATGAAGGGTCAAGGTAGCCCCAGAGGGGGATTTCTGCCTTGACCATTCATCATGTTGTGGGATTTTGCCTCTGTACATTCTATTATGATGTTACCATTATTAGAGCTGAATGAGAACTGCAAAAACTATGCTTGGAAGTGTTAGTTTGGATGTAGCTTGGAGCTATTTGGTTCAACCATGTTCATGATCCTATTTATTCACAAATATACAAGTGAATACATTTCACGTATATATTCACATGAAAGTTTGGGAAGCAGCTATTCTTTGTATGGGTACTTGCATTAACACATTCCCAGGGTCTCTTTACACTAACAGGAATTTTGGTTATTCTGGACTCACAGTTCTCCTGTTTTAGAAAGCTTTAGTCATCCAATCAGGTAGCCGGAACAATTCCATGTGATCTTAGTGACTAATCATACTAGTAGTATGATTCCATGTATCATTACATACCTTAAACAGGAGGCATTTATTAAAGAAAACATACTACAGACAAACAGACTTCCACACAGTTTTCAATTCCAGCTTTGTCTCCCTTGTTTACTAGGGACCACACCACATCTAGAACACTATACAGCACATGGAGAGGTCAGACTGGATAATATACTGCAAGTAAATGCACCACTATGGTAGCAAATTCAAAGCGAACAATCTGCAAATACACCATTGGCTGAAATTAGTTCATAAACTGTTTAAACATATATGATTAGCAGGGGGGAAAAACCCTCATCCTTCTTTTGGATACAGACATCAGGCAGTAGGTTTGATCAATTTACAGTGCCAGCTCCTTCCAAGGCCAGTTTAAAAGTGGAGGAAGCTACATGAGGAAATCAAAGGGAATGAAAGCTCTGCTCATTATCAAAGCACTGGCCACGCCATGTGTTTCCTTCATCCTCATGACCACTTCAGGAGTAGCCAGGCCAACAAGGAGCTGAGCTCAGCACTGGAATACATTTCTGGGCCTGAGGAGGCCTTTTACACCTGTCAAAATGCCAAAGTTCCTGGTGAGATCACCACCCGTAAGTGTGAATCCTGGTCATGAAACCAGTGCACATGGAAAGATACAGCCTCATAAGGTGGTAGGAATTTAAATTCATCTCCATTCTAGATGTGCACTACTTATATTTTGGATCATGAAGAGAAGTAGGTACACAATCCCCCTTCTTATAATACTACCTAGCTTGTATCTAATGTTGTACATCCGTAGATCTCACAACACTTTACAAAAGGAGGTAGCTATCATTATCCTCGTTTTACAGATGGGGAAACTGAGGCACAAGGCTGCAAAGTGACTCGCCCAAGATCATCCAGCAGGCCAGTGGTCGTGCCATGAACAGAACCCAGTTTGAGTCCCAGCCCAGTGCTCTATCCATTGGGCTATGCTGTCTCCTTATAAAACCTTAGACAGTAAATTAAAGGCTGAATTTCCCAGTCCTCCAACCTTGTTGGCAAAAGCCACAATTCACATATTGCTGATCCACCGTCTTCCTCCTCATCCATCTTCTCTATTGATGCTTCTTTTCCAAATGCCTGGCGGCCTATCCCACTGTCCCCACAGCTATGTAAACATCTTTTTATTTTAGTTACCGTCAAGTTCTAAAACACACTTCAAGATGTTTTTGCTTCCAAAGCACAAAGTCACGAGGGAACTGGACATCTATTTACACTTTTTAATCAAAAAACATCTCCATACAGCCCTTCGCTTGCCCCAGCAGCCCTCCTCTCCTTTATTAAAGCAAAGGTATCAAACAGTTTATCGACTCCCCCATCACAACAAAGGCATTACCCAACTAACTCCATACACTTAAAGTGACCTTTAAAACCAAGCTATTTCTCCACCCATTCCCCATGCACTAATGTATAGCAGATCTGTCTTGGTTTGAACATCTGGAGCTGGCCATACATGCTTCTGCTGAGTAGCATTGACTTGAGTAATTAACCACCCAGCGTCCCAGATGAGAAGTAAGCACGGTAATATAGATGAGGTAGGACACGGAAGCGTCCTTAAGATCAGGAGAGTCTTGAGGGAGGAATGCCAGAAGCCCATTATTTAGATTATAAGCTCTTTGAGGCAGGGACCCCCGCACCTAACATGATGGGGTCTTTGTGAACGAGGGGAGCGGTTAGGAACTAATGCAATACAAATTGCAGAGGCTTTTGCTGCACAGTGAAGGGCTTCACAAGCAGCCTCCCCCTTTGCACTGGAAGTTGCCAGCATGGAGCTGACAAAGGGAAAATGCTAGGGAAGAGGATCAGCTGGCAGACATGAGACAGAGAATAGCAGCGTGCAGTATCATGGAGATTCTTCGTTGTGGCAAGTGGTCGCTTCAGTCCAAGAGAAGAAGGATACTTCTCTCCCTCGCAGAAGTGCTTTGAGCAGGGACGGCCAACCTGAGCCTGAGAAGGAGCCAGAATTTACCAATGTACATTGTCAAAGAGCCACAGTAATATGTCAGCAGCCCCCCCATCAGCTCCCAGCATCTCCCACTCACCAGCAGGCCTGTCAATCAGTGCCTCCCCCTCCCTCCCCGCACCTCCCAATCAGCTGTTTTGTGGTGTGCAGGAGGCTCTGGGGGGGAGGAGGAGGAGCGAGGGCATGGCAGGCTTGGGAGGGGGTGGAGTGGGGGTAGGACCTTTGGCAGAGCCAGGGGTTGAGCAGTGAGCACCCGCCAGCACATTGGAAAGTTGGCGCCTGTAGCTCCAGCCCCAGAGTCGTGCCTATACAAGGAGCCGCATATTAACTTCTGAAGAGCCGCAGGTGGCTCCAGAGCCGCAGGTTGGCCACCCCTGGCTTTGTGGATAAGTTCACAAGTTAATGGTTGCAAGTTGCTTAGGGGGAGGCAATATAAAATAGAAAGGTGAACTGTACCCCATGAGAAAACCTAACAAGGCCGTTGCTGCTGGATGGACTGGCAAGCTCAGGCTGACCTGCAGCAGACTATACCTCCATCCCTTTCCTAACCAGAGAACATCACGTTCTCAGGTCTATCTACTGCCCAACTCAGAACTTCTGTTAGGAGACAGCACTGGACCACCAAACCTGCCATCAGAGCCACCACCCTCCCATGCCATCAAAGTGACAGCCACAAACCAAACAGAAGGAACCACTTGAGCAAGCGGAAAGCAGCACTGCAAATTTATAGCATTAAACAAACCCACTGGTTTAACATGGCTGCACCTTAATTGATGTTTGTCTGGGCTTTGGCTGCCAGAACAAATGCTCAGATTTCCCCCTCCCCTCCAGACACACATTTATGTTGCGTGCGGGTTTGCATTTAGAGAGAAGTAAACATTTAAACTGACACAGAGAAAGAGTAAAACAGACTTGTCATAACAAACAAGAAAATAAAACTGTTCACGTCAAGAATACTTGAGAGTGGGTAAGTCGGAAAGCAAGATGTAGATGTGAAATCTTGTATCCTGTATTCAATCTACTCTATGGATAAATGGGGCTTTTCAGTTTCCAGGACTGTCAAGTCATCAACTTTCACCAGTACTGCCGGTGCCCTGACAAATAGGAGTCAAGTTAGTTGATAGTCCCTGCTCCAAAGAGCCATGCAATCTTCTTGTTCGGTATTTGTACCGTGCCTAGCACAGGTCCTGGCCTATGATTGGGGTTCTAAGGTGCAGCCATAATATGAATAAATAATAATAATGGTTTGATCTGGCCCGGCAGACTGAAATCCTCCATTTTGCTCAGAACAAGGACACGCAGGAGTAAAAGCAATACCAATTTCCTTCACGTATCTCCCTTCACCCACACGTTACTGATAGTTTATTTGCACTGGTGCCCAGAGTGTGCTAGGTGCTTCCCAGAAACACAGGAGAGTTGCCTGCCTTGAGGATCTCGCAGCCGCCTCTCACCATGAAAGGACAACCCTAAAGGGGTGAGAGAAGAGGATGTTCCCTGTAACCCATTCCACCCTTGGCCTCTTTGCTGAGGCTGAGTGGAAAACATGGGGTGGTGCTTTTCGTACGGTGGACTCAGAGCCACCAGCCTCATGCCACATGGGTCGTTGAAGACCGTTAGACGGCAATGACTTGCGCTGGATTCTAACCAGTGACCAAGAGGTACTTTAAAAAGCTCAGTATCCCCTCAGTTAGCCATTCCTTAAGTTCAGTGTAACTTTTAAGAGGACTATATTTTATTTGTATGCATTGGTGTTGTAACAGTGTCAGTCCCTGGATATTAGAGAGCTGAGGTGCGGGAGGTCATACCTTTTATTGGACCAGCTTCTGCTGATGAGAGAGACAAGCTTTTTATTTTATTTGTGAGCTTCTAGCCGTAATCTAGATAGGCAAGAGTGATAAACATTTCCTTTCTGCGTATAAAATAGCCACTTGGGTCTTCACTTACCCTAAACTGGTACTGCTAGGGTACCTCTCTGTAGCTAACCAATGATTAAGTCATTCTTTCGAGGGGTGTTCATTAAGGGTCTGATCTAGAGCCCATTTAATCAATGGGAATCTTTTCATTCATTGTATAGGCTTTGGATCTGGCCCTAATAGATGGGATAGACCAGCCTACCTGTCCAGTTCAGTTCTGGCACTCACTTCTATTCTTGATCAACAAGATGACTCCATTCATTGGCTCCGAGGATTAATGAACCACCCTCTGAAGTGACCTTTTAGAAGACAAGGCAGCCTATGAGTGGCCAGCGAATCGGATCACAATGATATTAATTATTGTTTGTGGTTCCCGAGATACTGCAGAGATGGATGCATGAGAAAGCTTTGGACAGAAGTGCACACCATCTGTATGGAACATCACTCTTCAGTGCTGGAAATTAGAATAGGCCCTTGGCCATATTTTCTAGCCTAGAATCCCACCAACTAGATAAAGCCTGCCATGCCAGCAGGAAAACCTCATTCATTTATACAAAAGGAACTAGATAAGGAAGATTTAAAATTTGCAGAACATCGTAAGAGGATAGGTTCCCCTGAAATCTTGCACATCCCATCCCGAGTCCTGAATAGTTATGTCTGAAGCAGATTATATACTACAAACACCACCTAGTCAACAAACCCAGAGCCCAGTACAACATGGTTAAAAGCTGTAATGTAGACAGGACTTAACTGTGTTCCTCCTCAATGGGGGGGGGGGGGGAAAATCTGGACAGGTGCAGCTAATCGGTACATGGTTAGCTCCTATCAACACTACAACTTTTGACCAGGTCCTTTGAACTGGTTACTGTTACCATCTAGATAGGGCCATAGGAAACAAGTGGATACATTCTCCGGGCTTTGATCTGACATTCTGATGCTCAGCAAACACCCCCTCAGCCCAAGGCATGGCGTTATGCAGAACGCTCAACGAGGCCTACAGACCATTCCACCCACAGTCTAGCTAGTGCTGGAATTTAGACCCAGGTAGCAGTTTTATTTATAGATATCCAAAAGCTGCAGCCATTACATATATTTAGTAGTGAATCCTATATTAAGCGAAGGGGCAGAGTTAACAAATATTTTTAAAAGGATGTTTTTGAGATACTTAAAAAACCCCCACCAGGTGTCTACTTTTAAAAATGTTATAGTAGGATCCTGTTACTGTAGCCCATAAAATTGCTAAGTATATTTACACTATATTTAGACAACACAAGGTGGCGAGACAAGCTATTTGAAAAGCAGGCCCTCAAAAGCGTATCCTTCACTCATGCTTTTGTGGAGAACACAAACATCAGAATGAATTCGACAGCTGCCAGTGTCTGGTGAAGCTTTTGAAAAAACATTTGGGACTCGAGTCTTGTTTACACTAAGGTTCATTTTACCCCACTCTGGCATGGAAAGGGGCCTTAAGGCAAGTATAGACTACATTTCCACCTGCTTTGAAGGCACCTTTGCACTGCCAGAACAGTGTCAAGGGGCCTTAGTGTAACTGAAAAATCAATCCCAGGGTGCAGAGATTGTTTGGCTTAGATCATTCTTGTTCTACCCTGGGTCAGTATCATTTTTCCATGATAAATTAGCAGAGGAATGGGCAAGACAGTGTGTCTAGAGGCGGGGAGTCAGGACGGTTGGGCTCTTTTCCAAATTCTTCCCCTCCATTACTGTGATTTTTGAGCAATTCACTGAAAAATCCGGTCCTTAGCCTTTCTTGCTTCGTTACACCATCTGCAAAATGGGCATCTAGGCCAAAAGGGGCATTGAAAAGCTGAATTAAATGGTTATAAAGTGCTTGGAGATCCTTGGGTGAAAGGAGCTTAAATGGCCAGGCCTTACATATTCCAGAGTAGCTATTATTGCCACTCAGCGTACGCATTATAACACTTATTGTTCCTTTCTTATATGCTCCCAAGGAAATCCAATGCTCAATGCACAGGTGTATTCAGAGACATTCACTGCCCTCCCAAGAACAACCGGATTTACTTTCCCCCCCCCCTCGCATTCACCTTGTTTAATCCTAGCAGGGCCTTAAATCTCAATCTCATTGTCTGTCTAGAAGCCATGCCACTACAAATAGCCTCGGTTACATGCTCCACAATCATGGTTAGACCCAAGCTATAAATCAAGCCACTAATGTGGATCAGAGAGCACACAGCTTCAAGCTTTATCCGGAGTTTAAAAAATGGAACCCAAAATAATTTCTAAAGCCTGGATACAATGTAATAGGTTAAATCCACCTCCCTGAAGCAGGGCTGGTGCTACCATTTAGGCAAACTAGGCAGTTGCCTAGGGTGCCAAGATTTGGGGGCGCCAAAAAGTGGTGCCCCCCATTTTTTTTTTTTAGTGTTCCTATGCCCCCTCCCCGAGCGCGTGGTCGCCGCTCCACTTCTCCCGCCTCCCAGGCTTGCAGCACCAATCAGCTGTTTGGCGCCGCAAGCCTGGGAGGGGAGGAGAATTAGAGTGGGGGCAGCGTGCTTGGGGAGGAGGCGGAGCAGAGGTGAGCTGGGGTGGGGAACTGCCACACGGCTCCCCGGGGAGGGAGCTGCCGCGGGGGGGAGGGGGGGAGCGCCTCAGGGTGGGGGGGGGGGGGGGGCTGCCGGGGGGGTTTGGGGGGGCGCAAGGTGGAAGTTTCACCTAGGGCGTGAAACTTCCTTGCACCGGCCCTGCCCTGAAGACAATGGAGTTACAGCAGGGATGAATTTGGCCATGTGTATTCTAGAACGTGGATGTACGTTTAGCCCTATCCAGGTAAGTACACATGTAAAGATTGCAGTAAATAGATTTACCAATTCAGTTTGCCTGTCTTTTCATTCACTAAGCTCAGCATTTACAAGCATTTCACACTACTCCGTCTGTCACACTCAGAAACCCTACTAGAATTTGGTTAGCCACACGCCTGCCACGCTTCCACTCCAAGACTGTTGCTTTTTAACCCCTTAGTGGCATGCTGCTTACTAACTACACACAGGTAAGAGTGATTACGTGGAGAGAGGTGATGACTCTCAGCAGTGAAGCTTTACCTGCCTTTCCCTTTTAAGGTTCACAGAGGCAAAGAGGTATGAGCAAACAACCCCAAGCCACAGATCCCTGCTCTCGTAACACAAATGAGATGCTGTCTGGGTATTTAGACTATGCACAGTTTTTTTTCCCCCAGGAGAGAAAAATTTCCCTCTGTAATATCCACTCACTGTAATTTAAACTTCCCAGTAGAGCTGAGCAAACACTCCTTTCCTAACTTCGGAAAGCTGAGTATTTGCACAGCCAAGGAGAAGGGGCAGCAGGCTAATTCTCACAAGCCAGCCGCACATTAATGGGGCTGCTCTGGTATGTGCATTTTTAGGATCATCCCCAAGAAATGATCCTTTGAACAAATCTCAAGGGTAAAACATGCCAGGACCACAGAAAATATCTGGCAGGAATGAAGAGGTTTTTTTGAATGGGTGAAAATTTGCCCTAAGATAAATCTGTTCTTTCTAGCCTGGTGTCTCACCATTTTATCCATCACTAACTCTTGGTTGTGACATTTCAGCCTGTCTCAACCCATCTGTTGCATGACAATGAGTCTTCCCCACGACCAGATCACATACCCCAGATCACACTCCCTGAAAGGGGGTTCCAAAGAGGATGGATCTAGACTGTTCTCAGTGGTACCAGATGACAGAACAAGGAGTAATGGTCTCAAGTTGCAGTGCGGGAGGCTTAGGTTGGATATTAGGAAAAACTTTTTCACTAGGAGTGTGGTGAAGCACTGGAATGGGTTACCTAGGGAGGTGGTGGAATCTCCTTCCTTAGAGGTTTTTAAGGTCAGGCTTGACAAAGCCCCAGCTGGGATGATTTAGTTGGGGATTGGTCCTGCTTTGAGCAGGGGTTGGACTAGATGACCTCCTGAGGTCCCTTCCAACCCTGATATTCTATGATTCTATGAAAGTAACAGGACAACTCAGTACCAGTGGGTGTCAAGAGTTCATCACTTGGCTTACAGCGCGGGGTCTGGATTCACCAAGCCATGTGTACTGGGGACACAACATCAGCAGCAATGTCTGTAGACGATACCCCCATTTGTTGAGATGATTAGAGTTCTTAGCCATATATAGTCACAAGTTTCTCCCAATCCCCAGTAGAAACGTCCAGCTTCAAAAGGAGCTCCACTCAGGCCTGGTCTACACTGGAAACTTACTTCATCATAGCTAGGTCTGTCGGGGGTGTGAAATCCACACCCCTGGAAAGATGTAGCTATGCTGGTCTAAACTTCCGGTGTAGACAGTGTTAGGTCGACAGAAGAATTGTTCCATCAAACTAGGTATCGCCTCTCAAGGAGGTGGTGTGACGGGTTGGATCACAGAAACCCCCTTGGGAGCTGCCACCCAATGTGCCAAGACTACCCCTGCTTCTGTTTTCCCTGCCAGCTCAGGATTCCAGCACCCTGTCTTGCTGAGCCAGCCACTCCTGTCCGGCTCCAACACAGGCCCAGGGTCTGAATCACTTGTCCCGAAGCTGCAAGTTTACCTAAAAACAGCTCACAGGAGTGTGCTTGTCTTTAGCACTCAGATGCCCAACTCCCAATGGGGTCTAAACCCAGATGAATCCGTTTTACCCTGCATAAAGCTTATGCAGGGCAAACTCATAAATTGTTCGCCCTCTATAACACTGATAGAGAGATATGCACAGTTGTTTGCTCCCCCAGGTATTAATACATACTCTGAGTAAATTACTAAATAAAAAGTGATTTTATTAAATACAGACAGTAGGATTTAAGTGGTTCAAAGTAGTAACAGACAGAACAAAGTAAGTCACAAGCAAAATAAAATAAAATGCGCAAATCTATGCCTAATCAAACTAAATACAGATAATCTCACCCTCAGAGATGCTTCAGTAAGTTTTTCTCAGACTGGACACCTTCCAGGCCTGGGCACAATTCTTTCCCCTGGTACAGCTCTTGTTCCAGCTTAGGTGTTAGCTAGGGGCTTCTCCATGATGGCTCCTCCCCCACTCTCTTCTGTTCCACCCCTTTATATATCTTTTGCGTAAGGCGGGAACCCTTTGTCTCTCTGGGTTTCCACCCCCCCTCACTGGAAAAGCACCAGGTTAAAGATGGATTCCAGTTCAGGTGACATGATCACATGTCACTGCAAGACTTCATTACTCACTTGCCAGCACACACATATACAGGGAGACTCACAGGTAAACAGCCATCTGCAGACAATGGGAGTCATTAAGATTCCAAACCATCATTAATGGCCCACACTTTACATAATTACAATAGGCCCTCAGAGTTATGTTTTATATTTCTAGTTTTAGATACAAGAGTGGTACATTTCTACAAATCAGATGATCATACTCGGTAGATTATAAGCTTTGTAATGATACCTTACAAGAGACCTTTTGCACGAAGCATATCCCATTTGCATTATAGTCACTTATCAAATTTTTATAAAACTATCCCAGTTACATTATATTCACTTATTATCATGTTTTTATAAAACCATATAGACTGCACAACGTCACAGGTGGATTATCTAAAGTGACGAGAACCCCTCCTGTCACTGTCACAAGTGTCTACACTGAAGCGCTGCAGTCAACAGCTGTGCTGCTGTCACGTTTTAAGTGTAGACAGACACCTGCTGTCCGTCGTGTACGGGACATGTATGCTATGAGGGCACTATGAGGAATGCTAAAGCATCAAGCAGCATAGAGGCACAGCAGGACAGAGCGAGTTGTGTCCTGTTTCCCTGCAGTCAAAAACCTTTGTCATCCCTTGTGCTCACCACATGACCAGCTTTCCCCTGCTACTGGTTCTTGTTGGGAACCACTAGGGAGGAGGAGAGTTGGGGGGCATAATGGCCAGGGAGGAACAGGAAAGGAGCCAGCATGACGTGACATGGGCCGCAGTGGGGAGCTGGGTGGCAGCGACAGGTAGGTGGGTGGAGCGATGGAGCGCTCCCAGGGGAACAGGAAGACGAGCGAAGGGCGAGAAGTATGGTTTAGAGAGAATGGGGAAAAAGGTCTCCTCATCTATTCCTCAGTGCCGCTCACAAAGAACTAATATCAGTGCGGTAAGAGTTAAAAAGTGCAATTTTTCATGATGGAAGGAGTGGGATCTAGTGGTTCAGACAGGGGTCTGTGAATCAGTACTTCTGAGTTCCATTCCCACTTCTAACACAGACTCCTAGGTGGCTTTAGGAAAGATTTCACCTTCCCGTGCCTCCGTTTCCCCACTTGTAAGAGAGGGATAATAGCCTCCCTGGGGGGTTGTGAGGATGAATTAAGCCATATTAATAAAGCACTTTGAGACCATCAGATGAAGAGGGCAAAGGGCTATTATAATACCGCTTTGCCACGCAGCATGAACCAGTGGTAACAGTTTAAACAGCTGTGCCTCAAGGTTCTGTCTGTAACCATCAGCTTTTCCATAATACAAGAACCCCCACATTGCTGAAAGAAGGGGACTTAAGGACACTGATGCATGTGACTGAAAAGCTCTGGGGAAGGCTCCTTTTGTTCAGCTGCTAGAAGAATTATTGCTTCAAAGAAGCAATGAGCAGGTATATTCTTTCATGTCAGGATGGCGTCGGAAGGAGCAGGGACAAGAAGAGACAATCCTCAGACTATGAAAAGAGCTGTAATGGAAAAAGTCTTTCTGATCATATACACAGACCAACCTTTTACAGTCATCTCTGGAAAATTTCGTCCTCTACACTTTACTTGCAGTGTTTCCAGATTAGGAACCCGAGGGACATTTCCCAATAAAAATAACATTTGCTAAAGGGATATAATGTTGCTTCTGAAGAGTGTAAAGATTTTGCCTGTTTGATTTTAGGAACCTGGGTCAAATCCTCAACTGGTGTAAGCCAGAATAGCTCCACCGACTGAGTCCCACTGAAATGGAGTTACACCGATTTACACCAGCTAATGATCTAGCCTTCTGTATTAAACCTTAATAATACTTTACAGTTCTAAAGTGTTTATCCCAAGAGGATCTCCAGGCACTTTCCAAACAAGTAATCTTCCTTACCTATCTCACAAGGGGGCGGTGGCATATGATCTCCATATTACAGATGGGAAAATCTAAAGCACAGAGAGGTTAAAAGTTTTATCCAACGGTCACATAAGGCGTCAGTGGCAGGTCTGGTAATAGAACTCAGGAATCGATAATCCCTTAGGACATGCCTACACATGCAATAAAAACACCTGCGGCTGGCCCATGTCAGCTGACTTGGGCTCATGGGGATTGGGCTGCAGGGCTATAAAATTGCAGCGCAGACGTCAGGGCTCAGGCCGGAGCCTGGGCTGTGAGACTCGTCGAGGTGGGAGGGTCCCAGAGCCCAGGCTCCAGCCTGAGCCCTGACGTCTACGCTGCAATTTTATAGCTCTGCAGCCCAAACCTGTAAGCCCGAGTCAGATGATATGGGCCAGCCACAGGTGTTTTACTGTGGTGTAGCCTTAGATTAAAATATTTAGCAGCGGCATCTGATAATTCATAGGATTAGCACTCAGAACCCACTTATACCAGAGAGAAACTTCACTCTGAAGTGGACTGGAGTATCACTATATAAAGCATGAAAATCAACCTAAGAAATCTGAGACTTCAACAATAAATCCTGACAGTGAAGTGGTGTAACTGAACTCACCCACATAAGCAGGTTCCATTGTACATAGCCACACAATCCTCCTACACATTCATTTAGGAAATGCCACAGTTGTTAAGAATTAGGCCTTTCTATGAGAGAAAGATGCACTGGATTTGTTAAAGCTGTAGTTTTAAAGCCCCTTGTTTCGGCTTAAACCAAGTTTATTTCGGTTCATCTTAAATTGATTAGGAATTGCTTTAAATTAAACTAAACTAAGGGTGTCCACATGGGAGGTTTGCATTGGTTTAAAAGGTGATTTAAATTAAACTAGTGGAATTTTCTCACTTAGACCAGGCCGTGATGCTCCTACTTAATAAAGAATTTCAGGCTACCAGAAACCTTCCAACTGGAAAAAGTGGATGAGTGGGAGAAGACTGCATCAGATGGACTAGAAGTGAAAAAGTAGGAGTGTACCAAACAGTTTCCTTTGGTGAATCTGAGCAAGATATGCAAGATTCTCAGACATGCAATGGAAAAGCAAAGACTTTCAACATTCATCCGCACAGGCATCTTGACCTCCCTGTTTCGGATCTTATGACCCTCTGATCTCCTCACCTTTGGTTTGAAACTATGTCATACCAGCTGCTAACAACATAAAGCGAAGATTAGCCTTGGGGGGGGGGGGGGGGGAAGAGAAGGTTAGATATTTAGCAGCTAGCTGTTACTGAAAAATACCTTTTGAATGGAATTTTTAAAATTCATAGCCAATCACCCTTAGCCTTGGTCTGTGGTCCTGCTGTAATAAAACAGCAGAAGAGAGGACCTTCCAGCATGCCCTGACCTCTCAGAGGGATGTGATAAAATGGGTTTGGCTGTGCACAGTAGGAGCAATAGTATGTTTTTATCCTACTTAGGAGACCCCAACAGTTCAGGCAAAGTAATGTGCAGGAGGTAGGAACACAGCAATATTGGGCCATATTCTCAGTGGGTGGAAAGCGGCATCACTCCATTGACTTCAACTAAGCTACACCAACTGGTGCACCAACAATCAATTGCATCACTGCTAGCAGGGGAAGGAGAGGGATTTCGAGAACTAAACCCTTCTTCTGTCCTGCCTTTGAAAGGTTTCATGAGATAGTCCAGGGGTCAGCAACCTTTCAGAAGTGATGTGCTGAGTCTTCATTTATTCACTCTAAAATAAAGTTTCGCGTGCCAGTAATACATTTTAATATTTTTAGCAGGTCTCTTTCTATAAGTCTATAATATATAACTAAACCATTGTTGTATGTAAAGTAAATAAGGTTTTTAAAATGTTTAAGAAGCTTCATTTAAAATTAAACTAAAATGCAGAGCCCCCCAGACCGGTGGCCAGGACTCGGGCAGTGTCAGTGCCACTGAAAATCAGCTCGTGTGCCGCCTTCGGCACGCGGCCATTGGTTGCCTACCCCTGAGATAGTCGCATGCACCAGCCAAAACTCAGGCTTTATCTCCCTTTCTGGCCTCTTTCATGCTATAATTAGAGGCCAAATTTTTCAAGCCTAGGTGCCTACACTTAGGACTCTAAATTCATATTTAGGCACCTAAACAAGGGAGGCCTGATTTTCAGAGGTGCCGAGCTCCGCTTGGAGCTCCAGGTGAAAGCCAGACCACTTCTGCAGGGAGGCTGTGCAGCCTAGTGGATAAGACAATAGGACTGTGACTCAGGAGATCTGCATTCTATTGCAGGCTCTGCAACTGATGTTTGGTGACACTTCACCTCCCTGTACCTCAGTTTACCCCAATTTACCTCCTTTGTGAAGTGCCTTGAGATCTAATGATCTGGATGATGGAATGGATTGCAACCTCAGCAAGTTCGTGGATGACACTAAGCTGGTGGGAGAGGTAGATACGCTGGAGGGTAGGGATAGGGTCCAGAGTGACCTAGACAAATTGGAGGATTGGGCCAAAAGAAATCTGATGAGGTTCAACAAGGACAAGTGCAGCAGTCCTGCACTTAGGACGGAAGAATCCCATGCACTGCTACAGACTGGGGACGAACTGGCTGCAGAAAAGGAAGTGGGGATTACAGTGGATGAGAAGCTGGATATGAGTCAGCAGTGTGCTCTTGTTGCCAAGAGGGCTAACGGCATATTGGGCTGCATTAGTAGGAGCATTGCCAGCAGATCGAGGGAGGTGATTATTCCCTTCTATTCGGCACTGGTGAGGCCACATCTGGAGTATTGCATCCAGCTTTTGACCCCCCACTACAGAAAGGATGTGGACAAATTGGAGAGAGTCCAGCGGAGGGCAATGAAAATGATTAGGGAGCTGGGGCACATGACTTACGAGGAGAGGCTGAGGGAACTAGGCTTGTTTAGTTTGCAGAAGAGAAGCGGGGGGGATTTGATAGCAGCCTTCAACTACCTGAAGGGTGGTTCCAAAGAGGATGGAGCTCGGCTGTTCCTCAGTGGTGGCAGATGACAGAACAAGGAGCAATGGTCTCAAGTTGCAGTGTGGGAGGTCTAGGTTGGATATTAGGAAACACTATTTCACTAGGAGGGTGGTGAAGCACTGGAATGGGTTACCTAGGAAGGTGGTGGAGGCTAGAGGTTTTTAAGGCCTGGCTTAACAAAGCCCTGGCTGGGATGATTTAGTTGGGTATTGGTCCTGCTTTGAGCAGGGGGTTGGACTAGATGACCTCCTGAGGTCTCTTCCAACCCTAATCTTCTATGATTATTAGGTCATAAATAAATGCAGCTATTTACAAGGGTCATCCATATTATCCCACCGTGTTCAAGCCTCTAATAGAAAGAAAGGGGTGGATGCGTCATGGCAATAGAGCTGGACTAAGGAGCGGATTCTGCAGTCTTTTCTAAGGTAGACATGGCAACTTTCCATTGACACAAGAGGAAGAATGATTTTGTGCTAACCACATTGGCCCAAGTTTAAGGAGATGCGGGTTCAATTCTTTCAGTCCACAGATTTCCTGTGTGATCTTTGGCCCAAGTGATTTACTCTCCCTCTGCCTCAACTGGTAATGGTGGTAATAATGTTTACTGACATCAGAATGGGGTCTTATAAGAACCTAGACAGATTGAGGGTACTCACCCTGTGGTAGGATCAGGCCCCTAAAAGAGAAGTTCCACTTTCTTTGCAAACACAATATGCTTAAGTCACCAACGCTCCTCTGCTATTCCTAGGAGGGCTGCTACTGTCCTTTAGCATGGATGGTCCGAGAGCCTCAGAGATCAGCCAGGCTGTAGAGAATTTGACTTATTTCACACCTTTTCCTACTCCTGCGGGATCTTGTTAGTGACTCACATTTGCATCATTTAAACTGCTTAAACTTTGCTTGCAAAGTATAAAATGAATCAAAGCCTCAAAAGCAGCAGCAAGTCGGAACAAACCAGCCCTAAGTTAACCCAACGTGTTTAACTCATTAGTCAAACAACTCTCTGCTTTTCCATTAGCTAAGCTAGAGCTCTAGATTTTATGATTAATATCGGAAGCATCCCCGAGCGAGATGACCTCTGTCTAGACTGATGCATGTTTTCCTCCAGCCTCTGTGCTGATAATTCCCGGGTTGCTACGGGGAAGCAAGCATCTGCCAAAGCTATCTCTGATATTCCAGGATTTTGTATATACTCCCCTATAAACAATGGTGCCATTGAGCTGGTCACTGAGAGATCCCTGTTAGGATACGAAAGGCCTCATTTCCCTTCTTACTCATTTATGGGAAGCTGCTAAGGGGATGGTGATGGGAAATGGGAGAAAGCCACTGTAGCAATTCCTCGCGCATCTGCGACGCCTTTCACAAGACCGTCTCAAAGCTCTTTACGCGTTACCCAGTTGAAGCAGCCCCGTGAGGTAGGTCAATAGTGTCGGGTGGGAAAACTGAGATACACAGATGCTAAATGGCTTTACCCAAGGCCACAGCTCGTTAGTGGCTGAGCCAGAACTCTTGGTCCTCTGCTCTAACCACTGAACTAGCACTCAAAAAAAAATTTGTATTTTTCTCCTTTTTCACAAGGCCACCAATGTATTTCCCCTCTGTGATTCTGCTGCAAAGCAGAGGGTGGCTAGGGCTTCTGGCACGGGGTTTTCTTTCCACTCAGGTGTGAATGCCAATGCTTATGCCACTCATGCTAGGAGAGTGTGGGCCTATGTCCTCCTCTCGTGGCTGGTCCACACAAAAGGTTTATGAGTCTGCCACAGTAACCATCTTAGGAGGCTAAGTCCTTAAGCTCAAGCAGTAGAGGCCCCTGCTTTGGCAGTGAAGGTCATGGATTCAAACCCCACAGTCTGCTCAAACAGGGGCAGCTACATAGCGCCATCCAATGTGGAGCCTGAACCCATGAGCCTGGCAATAAGAGTCATGGACCATAAATTCACTCAGGCTACGTCTTCACTACCCGCCGATCCGGCGGGTAGCAATCGGTCTATCGGGGATCGACTTACCGCGTCTAGTGAAGAAGCGATAAAATCGATCCCTGATGGCTCTACCGTCGACTCCGGAAATCTACCGCGGCAAGAGGCGGAAGCGGAGTCAACGGCGGCGCAGCAGCGGTCAACTTGCCGCCGTCCTCACAGCCAGGTAAGTCGACCTAAAATATGCCACTTCAGCTACGCTATTCACGTAGCTGAAGTTGCGTATCTTAGGTCGACCCCCCGCTGTAGTGTAGAACTAGCTTCAGACAGTGACTCGGAACATCAGACAGTTTGAAGAGTGCCCAGGTGAGAGTCTTCCACCATCTCCTTCATCCTGGAGAGCTTTCCCCCTCCTTCACAGACTCATCCCCATGCCACAACAGCCACTACATTTGCAGTTCTGTGACCAGCTTCTCAGGTGACGGATTCCATAATGCAAATGGCACCCTCTTCCTTCTAATGGCCGAGATCCTCTCTCTCCCCCCACCCCCACCCCCGTCGACACCACACACATACTGGGAGGATCTGAGATTACTACAGAACTAGTGCGTGTGGTGCCCCCACTAGGCCATGCCCTACGCATCCTTAAACAGGGAATGCTATATTTCTTCACCATCTGCATTATATTTACCATCCTCCAATGGAGCACTCTGTAGGAACCCAATGTTAAAAGGTTATTGCTAGTTATTCTACAGCCAACAATCCTTTGAATAATCTTGTTTTAAAAGTGCATTAAAAAAAACCCATATCCACTATTGTAAAACGTGTCCGCAGCCAAGCCAGGACTTAGCCACAGAAACCACTCTGTGGTGTCTCAGATACCACAGATTCCCCCTTATACTTAGGCTAGGATAGAACTGTGGTAATTGGATGGGATCTGCTGGCAAATGATGACGAAGGGTGATCTCTTTATTTGCATATTAAAACACTACAGCACTGTAAAGAGAGCAACTTTGCACGGAGTCAGCACTAGTCGTTTGCAACCTGAAGACACTCAGAAATCCAAGATGGACAGAATTATTTGCTCACCTCGCTCACTCTCTTTCCACTACAGGATTCTTCCTGGCAGTTTATTCTCAAGGAGGCTGTCAAGTCTAGTTTTAAAATGACTCAAGCGACAGAGCTTCCACCATTTCCCATGGGAAACTATTCCACAGCCTAATAGCCTAACATCCCAGTTAAGAACTTTTTCCGGATGTCCTGCCTACACTTGTTAAATTTCCTCCCAGCACTCCTAACACTAATCCTCAACTCCTTCAGACACTCCGCAGAGTTATCACAGCCCCTCTCATCATCCTTTAGCCAAGCGGCACATAAACAGTTCTTTAAATATTGCCTTATAAGTCAATCCACTCAAACCCACAACTCTCGGAATCTGCTCATGTCCGTGGACAACTCTGTTGTACCCAAATGTGACCATAAGACCCCAAAGAGAAGCCACATCACAACTATAGAAAATGGCACCCAATAATTCATAGCATTTAACAAATAAGGAATTCATCTAATTACAAGGACAGTATCACACACGTTGTGTCTTTTGGATTTGATTCGCACTAATATTAAAGCATAATAATTTTTTACTCTTGTAAAAGGTGATCCACAAAGGAAAAATAACTGGGTTTGTACCTTCTCATATACTACAAAAGAAATTCTAAAAATGTTTGTTTAAAAATATCAACATGTATCTTTATTTTATTGCTGACAAAAAAAATCATGTCTAAGAAAACACCCTGGAATATTTGCTTGCTGTTATAGCTGGATTGTATATATTCTTAAGACAGCAAGTAGGACTCATGCAGAGCTATTTGCCATTAAATATATTCCACCCTGGAATCAGCTGTATTTTAGTACTGATAGAGGTGATTCTAGTAAACAGTGTATAGTTTGTAAAGAGCCTTGTGATTCTTCAGGCTGAAAAGGTACTATATGTTATTGTTCTCTATTATTTATATTACAGAAGCAGCTAGATGTCTCAAATGAGATCAGTGCCACATCATGCTAGATGCTGACAGTCTCTGCCTCTAGGCGCTTCGGTCTCAATAGACAAGACAGACAAAAGGGTGATAGAAACTGTTATTATCCCCATTTCACAGAGGTGGAGCTGTAACATATAACATCTTATATCGTAACGTGTACATTAAGTCTAAGTAGATAAGAAAAGAGCCATCCATAGGTCAAGTCACGAAAGCATCGTGCAGTGCTGTTAAATACCAGATAGGATCATTTCCTCAAACCCAGCACGTGACATGGGCTTCAATCGAAACGCCAGCTCTGAACATCTCATGCACTAGGAAAGTTTGAGCATGGATCCGAATGCTACAGGTTGAGCCAGTCTCTACCAACAATTTCATCACTTTGGCAGATACAGCGCCTGATCCAGACACCATGGGAAGACTTCCATTGGGCATTGGATCAGTTCCTTCAAGTTATAAGTGCATTTACCTCTATTTGGTTGAGGAACGGCTTGTCAAACTTGAAGCCAGGGATCCTCTTTTCACTGCAGACGACTCCCACGTCTTCGGTGTGTTTGCAGTCTGTGACGCCCCAGCCGTTTGTGGTACATGCTGCCAGCGTCACCTCTTTGCCAGTACAGTGGACATTGTCCATCCAGATTTTGCCTGAGGAGGAAAGAATTGAAAGACTTGAGACACCAGTGAGCAAACTGCAGAGATGGTAAATCTAGATTCACTAATAATTGATCTAAAATGAGCCTGACACACCAGTTCTGCTAAGTGTGTGTTCCCCACGGTAAATCCTGTCAAAGGAAGGTCTAAAATCTTTACTTAAACTGAGAAAACAGCTAAGTTAATTCAGTCTATCCAGGCCTGTGCAGGACCCACCTCAGGTATTTATAAACCAGAAACACAACGGTGAAGTTGAATAAGGTACACATTTAGGGTTAGATCCTGAGCTGGTGTAAATCAGCATCGCTCCATTGAAGTTAATGGAGCTACACCAATTTGAGGATCTGTTCTTCAATGTCCAATAGCAACCATGTCTGCATTAAGAGACACAAGCCAAGAATTCCCAAACTGACTAATGAGTTGGGGGCCCCAAGTGGAGACACCTTATAGGGGCCTGATTTTCTGACAGTGCTGAGCACCCACCCTCTGAAAATCAGCTCCTTTTAATGCGTCTCAGGTCGGGAATCCAAAAATCAAGTCAAATTTTCAAATCTTCCCCACCTTAGGTACTGTAAAAGCTTAATTTAAAACATGAAGCATGTAGTGTAGTCGTTTCAGATAGATACATGAAATCACAGTGATGCTGTGCTCAGAGAGTTCTGCGCTTTGCACATTGTATCCGTAATGAGTGTACGCCAGGCACCGTGTCTCGCTGCAGATAGTCCTGTTTCGCAATGTGGAACAAAATCCTTTTTTCTTGCGTACCATCCCCTCTACCATTTGCATCCGCACATAAAGGAAAGGCAGGCAAAAGTGATTTTAATCAAACTTCCTCATGGTAAAAGCTAGCTTCCCTTGATGACGGCCACTTCAGAGCGTCTGGTGTCAGTAGGTCCCTTCGGCTCAGTTGATTAGAGCATGGCTTCCAATTGCACATGCCATGAATCAGTTGTCTACATCCAGCCTCTTGCATCCTCTCTAATATGTCAAATCCTGATTAAACTTCCTTTTGGAGAGAACTCTGAGTTTTGATTGAATCGGGTCATTTTTTAAATGTGTATTTTGGCCCAAATTTCAATGGGTGCCTAATGACTTGGGAGGCCTGGAATTCCAGGTGACAACTTGAAACACCTTAACAAGGCCGGACTCTCAGGCTAGGTCTACACTACCCGCCTGAATCGGCGGGTAGAAATCGACCTCTCGGGGATCGATTTATCGCGTCCCGTCGGGACGCGACAATCAATCCCCGAATCGACGCTCTTACTCCACCAGCGAAGGTGGGAGTAAGCGCCGTCGACAGGAAGCCGCAGAGGTCGATTTTGCCACCGTCCCTACAGCGGGGTAAATCGGCTGCGATACGTTGAATTCAGCTACGCTATTCGAGTAGCTGAATTTGCGTATCTTAAATCGACCCCCCCCTGTAGTGAAGACGTAGCCTCAGACAGCGCTGAGCCCTGACTTTCTGAAAAATGAGGCCTCCCTTAAGGCATCAACAAGTTGGACACCTAAAATCACAACCCACATCTCAACACCATGGCCACCCTCTCCCTGCAACAGCTGATGAGGGTGAGAAAACTTACAGCATCACATGGAATCTACCATCCCCACTCTGGCCTCTGTATAGTGCCCATCCCTGGAGTCTTTAAGGGGCTGATTTCAGAAGCACTGACCATTTGCAGCCCCTCGGGACTTCAAGGGGAGCTGTGGGCCTCTGAAATAAAAATCAAGTCCTGCATGCTTAACCCACGTGTCAGACCACAGGGGGTGTCCCACATTTGGGGAATCAGAAAGAGATTCCCCCTCCCCCAGCTGTAACAATCCATTCTGACACCTTTGAAAGTGAGATGTATAGGACCTCCTAGGCGTCAGTGCTACCATGTTCTATACGAGGGATCTGAACTGTTTTCCCAGGCCCTGTGCCAAGCCTGGGAATGGCCATGGTGCAATGCAACTCTCACGGTGGTCACACGGAAGGAATCCCCTCCTCTTCCAGTTTTGAGGCTGCTACTGAAAACACCAGGGCAGCCTCTGAAACTGCTGCAGTCCCTCCTCTGTCTCTCTAACTAGGTTCCTATATATCCCCCATCGTCATAGCTTCAGAGAGTGTGATTACACCACAACCAAACACCTGTGGCTGGCCCGTGTCAGCTGACTTGGACTTATGGGGCTATAAAATTGCAGGGCAGATGTTCAGGCTCCAGCCCAACCCCAATGGCAATTTTATAGCCCCATGAGCCCGAGTCAGATGACACAGGGCCACTGTGGGTGTTTGATTGCAGTGCATGTAAGCCCAAGGTTCGAACTCAGACTCATGCCTAACCGCCTTCCATCTACACACAAGTCACACTGACCCAGGGTTCCAGGACCCCATGGGGGTGGAAGGGCCAAGCCTCAGTCAAGCTGGGATCCAGGATTCAAGCCCCATGTCTTCAATGTAGATGCAGCCACAACAGACACATGCTCTAGGAGTCTGCCAGAAGCATCCCACAGGCAGACTTTCTTTGTCCTCTGGACAGTCAAGTTTGGTGGATAGTCAAGTTTCCCCCCCCCCCCCCGCCCCCCGCGCCCTGCATCATGAACAAAGGGCTAGAGTGGCCACATTTTGGGTGGGCGCTAGGAAGTCTGGGATATGGTTGGTTGGACTCGGGCCTGCATGACACCATAACCCCAGGTTGGGACCCAGGCTTCAACAATTCCTAGCCAGGGGTTACAAATGATGTAAATGCTCATGCCAAAGCTTAACAAAGCCAGGATCTGATAACTTGAGTTCTAACAACCCCAGGCTCACATTGCAATGTAGACATACCCTGAGCCCATAGTGCCTCATACAGCTGCTTTATTACATTTGGCTGGTTGATTCACCATATCCTAGATCCATCAACCATGCTCCTCCTCTCTTCCAGACCAAGCCACACTCAGATCCACCCCCAGCCCACAGCAATGCAGAAATTGCCCTGGTGAATCCCAACTCCACGGCATGGGCTCCCTGCGGCACGCAGAGAAAGAGCACTCACTCTAAGTGAATCAGAGGGCAATGTTTTGTTTAAAATGTCACGGCCTCTTCCTTGGAAATCTCCTGCTGGACCGTGGGAGCCAAGATCCACAATGTGGGACAACATTTGAGGTCTCAAATTTCTCTCAAGTCAATTTTAAGCCCTGCTTGCTTTTTACGGGTAATTTTATAGGTGTGGGTGTTAAAGAATGGTGTTAAAAAACTACGGACCAAATTCATCTCCAGTGTAACTGCAGGGAGTGAATGGAGTTGCATTTAGCGTGAACCTGGCTCTATGCTTCATGCTACCAATTATAAAATATTCAGTAGGCAAACATTTACTTATGGTAGATAAGACAATTAAACATATAGTTATTGAGGTTTATGGAGCTACTAAACCCCAAATATGCTTTTAATAATCAATTCCTACATATAACAAACCAATATTTGCCTTCCTACATCTTAATTCAATGCATATTTGGAAGGCCCAATCTGAAGTGCGATCGGGTTGATGTCTCGTCTGTAACAGTCCACTTTACAGCCAAGCCATCTGTATGCAATATCAAGGAGGACAAAAAATAAACACAGTTTCATGTAAGGTTCGGCCTGATGAGAACTCTTCGCCTGCCAGAGCTAGTATGTTAGTTTCCTGAATGATTACTATAAAGTGTGTTTAATTACATAATTAGAAATGCAGGCTGGGGGTCTCACAGGCTAGTCCAGAAGCCACTCAAGGCAAACTGCTGCACTCGGCAAAATTTCAGTCTGCCGCCCGCTTCCTACCAGTAATAGACAGTCCCTTATAATCTGAAGAGTCAAGACACAGGGCGGGAAGAAGGAAGGACTATTATCCCCATTCCACAGATGATGAAACAAGAGACACAGATTAAGTGACTTGAAGAAGGTCGTACACTCGTAGACCACCAGATCACATCATCTGACCTCCCAAATATCACAGGCCACTGACGCCATCCAGCTCCTGCACACTAAACCTGACAACTGAAATTAGACCAAAGAAACTGAGACCCCCGGGAGACTAGACTATGATGTCCCACAGGCGGAGAATATGAGGGAACTGAGGTGCACCAGTGCCTAAGAGCCCCACAATGGCAGGGAAATGGTTAAGTGAGAGATGCCCAAAGAACCCTGGCAAGTGACCTGCACCCATACGCTGCAGAGGGAGGCAACCCTCCCCCTCCGCCCCCCCAAAAGGTCACTGCCAAACTGAGCTGGGGGAAAATTCCTTCCTGGCCTCACCTATGGCAATCAGTTAGACTCTGAGCAGGTGAGCAAGAACCAACCAGCCAAGCTCCTGAGAGAGAAAGCTCAGTGTCCTGGCCCACCCTGTCCAGTGTCCAATCTCCAGCCATGGCCATCCATGATACTACAGAGAAAGGAGATCAGCGACAACCACGACCCCTGAATAGACTTGGGGGAAAATATCCCTTCCTGACCCCTGTAGGCTGCTGGCCAAAAAACCCTGAAGCATAAGCTTTTGGGAACATAAGCTATAAACCAGAAGTTAGCCCCAGGCCTGCTGAGCCCTGCCCCCTATCATCACAAGCTACCTTGAAAGGTCACAGAGGGGAGCCTGTGACAGCCAGAAATTAAACCCACATCTCTTGCATTCTAGTCTCATGCTTTAACCACAAGACTCCCACCCAGCCTCTCCCAATCTGAAATTTCTGGGTACCCTAAATCTCAGTTCCATTAGCACCAGCGGTGGTAACCTGGGAATGGGGTCTGAGTCACTTCCTCTTCTCCTAGAGGTGGCCCCCTCTAGGCCAGGGCTGAGCCACATCCTCAGTCTGTTGTGTTGACACATCAAGGGCTTTAATCTCCAGTTTGCTCAATCGGACCCCTCTCAATAGCACTAAACTCAACTCAGGCCTATCTACACTGACACTTAATTCTTGGCTAGCTGGGACGTAAATCAACCCCACGGTAGCCTGCCGTGCGCCAAGTGTCCTTGCAGACCCTGCTACCACGCACTAAAAGCTCTGTAGTGTGCTTCGATCTACTCCGCTTTGAAACAGGAACGGATTAAAGCACACTAGAGAACTGTTAGGGCACAGCAGCAGGGTCCACCCGGATACTGGAGTGCGCAACAGGCTAGCGCGGAACAGATGTACGCCCCAGCTTGCCATGAACGAAGCGTTCATGTAGACAAGCCCTTACGTTCATTTTGTTTCAATCATTTGCCACTGGAAACCCCACCACGGCATGGGCACGCACAGGAGGCCAAGGAAAGCAGAGTGAACGTAAACACAAGGTGGGCCGCAGAAACCGGGCAACTTTACCTTCTCCCTTTCCATACTTGGAGCTTGACACCCAGGACACAGCCTCCACGTAGCCCAGCTCTCTGCACACCACGTTAGCGGCGTGGATGGAGAAGTCGTCGTCACACACTGTGCCCCACTCCCCGTTGTAGAACATTTCCACCCGCCCCTCGTTGTGCTTCCGCTTCTGCCCGGCCAGCCGCAGCTGAATCTTGGGGACATTGGCCGGCTGCTGGGGGGCGTGGTATTCTGAAGGGGGTTGCTCAGGGTAGCCGGAATAATAGGGCCAGTGCTCATACTGGGCAAGGCCCAAATGGCTCAGACAGTTGAAGAAGAACAGCCCGATGAAAAAGTGGTTACGGTTGAAACTCAGGCATCTTCCCATTTTCAGCCCCCACGGTTCTCAGAGCCAGCTCCTCTCTTTAGCAGGTGCTGTTCAGTGCAGGTAGGATGCTGCGTGGGTTGGCTGAAATGAAAGAAAAATCTGTGTGAGAGGTAAAACATGATAACATGGGGACTTATTTTTCCTCTCTAACCAAGGGACCTGACCAATGGAAGGATGTGTCCAAGTTGCCCCCTCCTGGTGTTTTAGCGAAACGTTTCTGAAATCAAAGGTCTTGGGTTTGTTCCACAGGGCAGCGGAGACAAATGTCAGAACCTCAACATGGTGTGTAACAAAGAATTCCTATTCTCCAGCCAGCTCTAATCTGAAAACAATTCTTTATGGAACTGCATTTATAATGACTAAAGCAGACTAACCTATGCAACAGTCTGATTGAACAAGAGTTTCACCATTTTAATTCTGTGGCCATCTGAGCAAATGTACAATTAAAAAAAAAAGCCAAATCCATCCTTTAAATGGTGGAAAAATAGAGAGGAAACAAAATAAAATAATGTGGTCAAGAATGGAGAGATTTACATTGCAGCTTGAATTTTCCTGATTCCCAATATTATGACATACGGCATATTTCCATTACTGCACATCTGGCTTCATCTACACAGAATTATTGTATGCAGCCATGCACAGGAATCATTTTTAATGTAGATTTGTCTGACGTTCTCGGGCCTCTTGGTAATGTTATAGCTCAACTCCAGCCATAAGTCAACTAGATAGAAGTCCAGTGGTTAAACTACTTCTACACGCTTGCAGTGAGTGAAAGTTCAGAAACTGTTCACTTAAGGTAGGAGGAGTTATTTTCTGGTTAAGGAACTTGAGCCAGACGTGGTGCTGAACTGAATGTCAGTTCATTTCCTGCCCCAGCCCTCAGATATTCCACATTGTCATTCATGCAACCAGCACATGGAGCAGTCAGGGAGTACACGTGGAGGTTAGCGGCTGAATAGTTTCCAAATGAAGCAATGCCAGAGAGCAGTGGGAAAAAGCTCCCCAACTCCCCAAAGCAGTATCGTTCCCTGGCAGCAGCCAAAACACAGGGAAGGAGAGTCACCAATACAGACGTCTAGAATGGAAGATCGGTCAGTATGTGCTAGGTCTGCGCTACCCCAAAAGGTGACAAAGAGACACGGGCACAGGGAAACCTGGATAAAGTAGCCTTCCAAGTGGCTGAAGGAGGTTGTGTGATCTACTGGACCAGAAGCCAGAAAACTTGGGTCCTATTCCCAGTTCTGCCACCACACTGCTAAGTAGATCTGAGGCAAGTCACTTCCACCTCAGTTTCCCCTTAAGTAAACAGGGATGATGATACTGACTCTCCTTTTGTAAAGTGCTTTGAGACCTCTGGATGCAAAGTCTCTCTCTCTGAACCAAGTGCAAGTAACAAAGGTGGGTGCATTTGAAACATCCCTATTCGTGAATGGCACAGTGGGGTCGTTAACTATGGTTCAAACAAAACTGGTTCGGGGAAACTAGGGGGAATAAAGCGCTACAAAGTGCTGGGTTTGGGCCAAACCTTGATCTTGTTAACATCATGGATTCCCATGAACTTCACTGGACTAAGATTGATTTCTAGGCTGTTGTACAGGATTCATCACTGCGGTAACTATACACCTCAACACCCCTTGAGGCCAGGAAGCATTATCCCCATTTCACAGATCAGGAACTGAGGCACAGAGAGAAAAGCAACTTGCCCACAGTCACACATGGTGTCTGTGGCAGAGCTGGGAGTAGAACCCAGATTCCAGAGTCCCAGGACAACCCCTCAAGCACATGACTTGTCTTTTCTTCTGACAATTCATTAAGGGGGTTTGCCAATGAAAGTAGAGTGAAATATGCGTTATGATGGAACTTAATGTGCCTTTTTTTGCATATACGAAAGGCTCATGGGGACCAGATGCTGCATAAATCACTCCCAGCACATATCCACTGCTTTCAGCAGAGTTATGTTGGGACAGCACTGGATGGCCAGGTGAATTATGAGTTTGGTTTTTGTTCTTGGCTCCTGCCAAAACATCTGGTATAAACAGCTACCACAGCCCACATGCTGACGTGAGCCAATAAGGCAAATCTTAATGCCTCAAGTTCACACAGGCAGTCGGTTAGCTCAGTGATGGGTCCAGGACAAGAACATTTAAAGGAACAAATGGCAACTCTCTGAATTAGATAGGTTAAAAGCACAGTGGACAGACTTATGGCTGCATCTTCCAAAGCCACCAAAAACACCCTAGTGAGGAAAATATTCACAGCAAAAGGCTCATCCAATGCTATGGCTGAGATTTGCAAAGCCTTCACAGGGATTGGGACTCCCCTGAATCTCAGTGGGAACAGAGCATTTTAAATTCCCCAGGCAACTGAAAATCTCACTCCATGTTCATAAGATGCTCCATTTGTGCCAGCACTGTTTAATACCTTTGTACTTTGGCAAACCACTCTCTTAAGCACTCTGATCTCCCTCTAAAGATCTCAAAACACATTAATGATTTAAGCCTCACCCCCATGTGGGGTAGGTAGGTCTCCCCATTCAGGGAAAACTGAAGCACAGAACATTAATTTGCCCAAGAAGTCAGTGGAAGAGCCTGGAAAAGAATCCAGATCTCTGGACTTCCTGTTCTGTCAGGGCCGGCTCCAGGCACCAGCTTAACAAGCAGGTGCTTGGGGCGGCCAAGGGAG
>NW_020664404.1:7805100-7907057 GCF_002925995.2 Terrapene triunguis | reverse complement strand
CACTTAGAGACTCTTGTACTTCATCAGGGTTTTGCAGGGATGAGGTAACAAACAGACATCATGCTGTTCTACAGCACAAGCACCATCTGACTTGTCTCAGGATCTAGCTTGGCAAAGAACATAGAATCGGCAAATAATTACAAAAAGCTTTCTGGCCTCAGCTGCACATTCATATGTTAGGTAACAGTAAAAAAAAGCCACTGACTTAATGAAATATGTACAATGGGGAAATGGGGGGGAGGAGGGAACACCCACAGAAACAAGACAGCACAGTACTCTGCCAGAAGAGAGAAGCTGGAGGAATAAATGTATTTACAACACACACAGCTTTTCACAACAAAGAAGAAAGAAGCCTGGGATTTCCCCTCACTCGCTTTAGACTCGAGATCTGCAAAGAGCAGCTCTGGTGACTAAAAATGCGGATTACATTTTTCACGAGCCATAGGTCCAGCCACACAACTCAGCATTGAAGGAAGTCAAGTGACTGAACCCCTTTGAACCACCCAGGGAAATTCTACAGGTCCATGAATTCACACTGTTCTAGCATGCCCTTCAAATAGCCATGGCTCTCAGTGTGTGTGTGTGTGTGTGTGTGTGTGTGTGTTACCAATCTCACATAGCTGAAAAGCCCAAAGAAGGGGCTAGGAGGGGTGAGAAGCACAGGATCTCAAACTCACTCAGAAATTGTATGGGAACAGAAGCATTACTGGGAACTGTAGTTGCTCAGGCTGGTTTTGACAGTACCATCATGACTATTAGCTTCACCAATTAATTTTGAATTCCCTAATCATCCCTGAAGGTTTTCTGTTTCCTGTAATGTACTTGGCCTGAAGGGTGGGATGGAAGTGTGGAAAGATAACAAGAATGTGAGTCTTAGCATCATGGCATCAGGTAGCATTAAAGCGCTCTCCTTTCTCTCTCTCACTGCACTAAAGTCACTTACGTTCACTCTCAGTTTTAGCCCTTACTCTTTTTTTTTTTAAATTCTCCTTTACAGCTAAGTAGAAAGAATTTTTGTTCTGAGGACAGAGGGACACATATCAAGCCCCCCACTGGCCGCACTTTCTAATGTGTGTTTTATTTTGGCAACAGATCTTCATTTTTCTCACCTCTCCAATTTGTTTAGCAATGAAGGACGAAGCCGAATGGAGAGCGACAGCCTCCATGTTACAGCATGACTGACACTCTCAGACTCCTGGCCAATTCTGGTTCTTGGCGATCCTACAGGACTTGGTGACTAAATGGACAGTACTGTCTCAGTATGAAAAAAATCCAGCAACAGATATGACACTTATACGCTACCCTTCCAATTCACATCGGAAATGATTAAGCAGAACTAAACTTTTGAACCCAACGTTATTCTAGTATCAGGGGATAGCCATGCTAGTCTGTATCCACAAAAACAACAAGGAGTCCAGTGGCACCTTAAAGACTAACAGATTTATTTGGGCATAAGCTTTCGTGGGTAAATTGTATCTGAAGAAGTGGTTTTTTTACCCATGAAAGCTTATGCCCAAATAAATCTGTTAGTCTTTAAGGTGCCACTGGACTCCTTGTTGTTAATGTTATTCTAGTTATTTATTGGTTTCAGAGTAGCAGCCGTGTTAGTCTGTATCTGTAAAAACGAACAGGAGTACTTGTGGCACCTTAGAGACTAACAAATTTATTAGAGCATAAGAATGCATTCTTCGGATGCATCCGAAGAAGTGGGTTGTAGCCCACGAAAGCTTATGCTCTAATAAATTTGTTAGTCTCTAAGGTGCCACAAGTACTCCTGTTCGTTTTTATAGTTATTTATTGTAAGTTCCAGAAATATCTTATGGTTTCTTAAACTTTAGGACAATTAATCTGCTCAGACCCCTTATTCATTTTAACAGAAGCAGCAGCAAGTTGAACCATGAAACTTATGTTTTTAGTTTATTAATAATACTGCCTAGCACAGTTTTCATCAGTAGATCTCAAAGTGCGTTATAAAAGAGTTCAGGATCGTTATCCCCATTTTACAGATAGGAAAACCAAGGCGCAGCATGGGAAAGAGACTTGCCCGTAGTCACCCAGAAGACCAGTTGGGAATAGAGCCCAGGTCTCTTGAGTCCCAGTCCAGCACTCCATTCTTCAATGGCATGTGATTTGCTCAATATGAATAAGAGGCTACAATAGGGTACCACAATGAAATCCACAGCTGACATGCTTGGATTCATTGCAATAGAACATGTGCGTGCATGCGCACACACGCTATGGATACAGAATGATTTTGTAGAATACTAGGAAATATGAAATGCCATTTTAAAAAAAGGAAAATCCCTGCATAATGCTGATTCGGTTTAAAGTACCTGAACCATCAATAACACATGCAGTCGCAGAACTGGAATGGTGACCCTGGTATTAAGAGATGCGTACATCTTTCTGGTTTTCCATTATGAGGATATCTAGCCTGTGTCACTTTTGGGCTTTGTTCACCCCTTGATGGAACATCCCTTAATATTAATGGGCATGAGAGCTGGGGTTTTCCATGAAGCCCAAAGGAGTTGGGAGCCTAAGACCCACTGAAAGTCAATGGGAGTTGGACCGAACTCTCTTTTGAAGATCCTAGTCTGGAGGTTTCTCCACTTAATAAGCAGAACCATAGGGAAGAAACAAAACAGCCAGCTAATACCTTATACCACTGAATAAAGAGATCATGTATTCTGGATATCACATGCACAGGGATGATGTATACGGTCGCTCCAAAATGCACTACAATTTTCTGTCTGGGACTTGGTCCAATTTTTAATTTTTTTATATATCTACTTTCCATATTTATTTTGCCATTGACTATTTGAAGACAGTATATTTATAGATATCTATCTACATCCTCAAACACCGGATTAAATGAATCCTTGGTGGAACTCTTGACTTCAAGGGGCTTAGACCGGGCATCAATTTCACCCACAATGTATATTTACACACATTCACAGTATACACCGTATCTAGGCACACACCCCATTCCTAGAGCATTTCACACTTCTATACAGTCGCACCTTTCATCCTGAAGTGCTTTACAAACAAACTGAGTGATGAACTGTGCAATCATGCCACCTACTACTGAAGAGTAGCCATTTCTAGGGTGGAACGTGGCAGCTGTTTAACAGTGTACAGCAACACCATGCAAAAAAAAGTTTAGGATAAGAATTAATAATGGATTAAACACAAAGCTGGAAGGAGAATTTAGGGATGGAATGAAATTCAGACAGGAAACCTGGAGGTTAACAACATGCAAATAGTTTCCAGGAAACTCTGATGACCACGTGTGCCCTAGAGATCAGTTTTATTTCATCATGCAAAAGATAGCACCTAGCACTGATCATTTAACAACATGGGCGGGAGGTGGGGGGGGGGCATGATTGTCTCAGGGATGGAATGCCATGTACTAATCATTAAGACAACTTTCTGCAGCAGTTGGATTTCCTTGGTAGTACTAACATGGAGCAGCCTCTGCTTAGCTTGTCAGATTTGACCAAGACCACAGCACAGGGCTACAGACCTCATTCAGATGTACTCTTATTTGCTGGTAGTCAAGAAGTGCCAGTGATGGAAAGGCTCGATGTTAGATCTCTCTGTATCATATGTGATCTTGTAGAGTCATCCTGTTACTCATTTATCTCCACCTGACTGTCCCAAACATTACAGCTAATGTTAAAAAAGAAAGCCCTTTTCTCGTGTGTTTTCTAAGTTCACGTAACACTAAGCGAGCCCAGATGAGATTCGTTATTATGCAGCAACAACCAGCAAACATACTATCCAGAAAGATGTGGTTTCTGCTTAGATTTTCTACTGTTACAATAGCTCATGCCAATATTTGCATTGTCTGATTTGTAACAGCACCTTAACCGCCACCTAAGAGACACTATGTGGGTGGTATAACGTGGGTGCAATAAAACCGATGAGCGGAAACCTAAAGCAAATTATTTTCAGTCTCTATCAAGCAGCTGTTTGAAAACAGCGCAATGTTGTCTTTATGAACCGATTCCTACCTGGGATGCTAATTGGTTTTCTCCCTATACTCCCAGATAACTGAGGCAAGTATTGCTTTAAGCTCACCTCTAAACTATTTGATCTCAGGTTCTCCTCTGGTGCTGCAGACAGTGACACCTGTTGTTTTCTGCTAAGTAGTAGCCGCTAGTCTGAAAAGAGAAGAGTAGTTTGCTTCTTTAACACCCTCAGCACAGGGGCCATACAAGAGCAGCATTCATTCCAGAAAGAGGTTGTCACAAGTTTCAATGCTGAAACTTTGTTAGCTTGTATTCAACCGCGCATCTGGTGTCACCTCTAGGTAACACTCCACAATTCTCTCTCATGATACTCACAAGTGGAAAGTCATCCTGAATCCTACTGGGACTGCTGTGTGAGCTCGGGATAAAATGGTCACTCTAAAGAACAAATTGTTCGGTGCAAGGACCACACTTCAAGGAACAGAGAGTCGGCTCAGATTCAACCGAATCTTAGCACAACAACAGAAAGAAATTTCCTCTTATGGAAATAGATCTCTGTATGTTTCACACTATCCCTGGAAGGGGAACATTTGCTTATAAATGTTTCCTTTTGAGAATCATTTATTCAGGCAAGAGAATTTAAACTGCTTCTGAAGTCTCAAATTGGTGACATTTACACAGAGTTTATTGCATGGACAGTAGCTTCCTAGACTCAATCAGGCACAGGCTACCAGTGTTACAGAATCTATGCTGTCTCAACTTGTAGGCATTTAGCAACATGGCTTTTCCACTTCATTAGTTCAGTCCCAACTCATTCCTGTAAGTGAACAGGGGAGAAAGTTTTACCTGACCACAAACATCTTTGCCAAGTGACAGAAAAAAATCTGCATTTTTTTTTAAAGAACAAGTTTCCAAAGGAATACAAGATGATCTGTTTTACTGGTTCTCTCCCACCCCCTCGCCCTCCTTTTGAGATGCAGATGCTAAATAACCAACTGAAGTTAGAGAAATAAAAGATGTTCAAAGAGTAGAGAGAAACGAGGTTGACTTTCAGCCCCGACACAGGCTAGATGGTTGGTTTAAGCTGGCTGTCAAACAACAACAAAAAGAGTCACCCACACAAATCAATCTGGCATTACTTCTGTAATAATAATGCCACTCTTTGGATTGCAATGCAGCAGGACAGCACTTACCTGGAGATGGTTTGGTGGGGGGTGACCTCAGTTCCTGCTGCTCTCTTTGCACTAAAGTGCCTCTTCTGAGCCGAGAGTGCAGTTTGAGGGGTCCCCTTTGCTTTAGAAAATACTCTGCAGCCAGGGAAATGTGCTGCTGCTTCTTCCTGGCAAATTTCACTGGAGTTATCCAAGCAAACCCCTCCCAGGGTCCACCCCCTCCAAGCTCAGACACACCAGCTAGGCTGATGGGTGATATCATGGGCTTTTGCTGTAATCTGAGAGCTGTGGCATTCCTTGAGCGCTGCACTGAAATGATTTGCAGCCAAGGAGGTGAACAGGGAATGTGAGCTGCTTTCCAGGAGGCCCCTAAAGAACAGACCATTCAGGATCACTTTACCGTGTATTATTATTTAAGATCTATATTGCTGTAATGCCCAGAGACTCCAATGGGGTTCAGGGTCCCATTGTGCTGGGTGCTGTACAAACACATAGTAAGACATGGTCTTACAGCAAAGCATCCGTTATAATTACCTCCCTTTCTAGGGCTTTAGTCTTGAAACATTCCTCCTCCAAAGCTGTTTTTTGTGTAGGTCTCATCTCACTTTAACCTGTTTGTCGTTGTGTTCAGCCCTATCTAGCACCTCCAGCTCTGTGCTGTTTTTCACACTTTTTCGTAGCAAGGGTAGTCAAATCTGAGGCACGTACTCACAGGCTATATATCTCCTGGATCTGCATCATCAGTTACTCCACAAAGTCTGATGCCCTGGGGATTAGCCAGCTCTCATTAAAGCTGTATTTCCCCTCTGTCAAAAAACTGACCCCTGCAGGTACAGGAACACTAAAAAGATTGAATTCAGAGACGGCCTCAGCCATTGAATCCAAATACACCGGAGATTTGGTGTTAAAATATAAATTTCACCACTCGCTCTCTCTCTAATGGGCCAGACTAAACCAAGATCCTTGAGCCCTGGAGAGGTTTAAATTCAGATCATCTCATTTGCACAGTTCTCAGTTGTAGCCTTTGAAGATTAATATTGGGTAGAGCTGGTCAAAAATTGTGATGGAATAGTTTTCCATCAATGCAGTTTCATTGAAATCAAAACATTTTGTGGAAATGCGTTGATTTCACCTAAGTTTCTGATGGAAGGAAGTTAAAACATTTTCTGTCGATAATGTTAAAATGTTTCGTTTCAACTTTGTTTCATTTGATTTCATTTTGACTTGTATAATAGAACATTTTATATTGTACCCTTTCAACCTCATCTCAAACAAAAACTTTTGGAATTTCCGTTCTATGGGAAATTTCACCATTATGTCTTGAATTGGAACAAAAATTTTGATATAGCAGTATAGCCCATGGAACAGAAATCCTGTTTTCTGACCAGCTCTGATACTGAGATTTTCAAAGGAGACTAGGGGTGTTTAAGAACCCAAATCCCACTGAAAGTCAATAGGCGCTGGGTTACTGACTCCTCAGTCTAAATGGGTATAGGTAAGACTTGCAAAGGGTGGACTTCTAGTCCTTTTCTGAAGTTGAGAACTAAGGGCCTGAGCAAACAACCCATTAAGTCTGTGCGAGACTTTCCATATACTTCAGTAGCTTTGGATCAGACCCCAAAGTATTAAAAGACCTGCTGGCAATCCATTCCACCCCCACTCCACATGCACAGTCCCCACCAGCCCAGGACTGCTCCCTACAGCACATTCCCCAGGGTTTGGTCCCCCCGGTTCTATATTCATTTCCAAATTCATTCACTTATTCTGAAAAGTTAAAACGCTTAACCCAAACCTCTGATTACATTTCCAGCAGTCAGCCTATAAATGTGTGAGAACAGACTCTTACATCAGATTTCTGCTATTTCCCTGCTTCTTGTCAATTAGCAGAGCCCCTTCATTTCTAAAACATCATTTATTTACACCAGATATGGCCATTATTCCTTACACAGGGAATACCACCAGTGGCCTTGTGATCGGGTCAATCAATTGTCTGTTCCTGATCCATATTCAGGAGTATTATTAAACTATCCATTCCAGCTGTTGTTTGGGGCTCAGGTCAACCGGCGAAGCATCATCAGTCTCTGATTAGGTCTCTTATCCTAGAGCAAGCATCTGAACATTTTTTAGCACAATCATAAGCAGAGACAACATATTGCTCATTTCCACCACGAAGCTTTAGTCTGCCAGGGAAATTCTGTTGGAGTGATTTTAATATTAACTGCTGCCTCCTTAAAAACTAAATTGTGTCAGCTTAGATCTTGATATTATGCCCATCACTACAAGCAGAGTCTTATCCACAAAAGAGATATAGCATGGATGATAGTAAGGAAGTTTTCCCCATACTGATGGGTCAATGTGCTTCAAACTCACACCAGTAGGGGAAATAGCTGGGTTCGGTCTCTACGACCCATTCGATCTTTGGCCTCTCTGTTAAGTAAGCAACAAGGGGAGCAATTATTTAAATTGGGGACCATCATTTTGTTCTGTGTTGGTAGAGGTCTAGCACAATGGGGCCCTGGTCTATGACTTTGGCTTCTGGGTGCTAAAGCAATACACAATGCAACAAACAAGAACAGTGCCAGTTGCCTAGTTGGCAGTTTTATGACATGGACCCGACTGGACTGTCAGCACCAATTCATTTCACACCCCGGATACCAGAGCAGCCCTCAGATGGTGGTAACTTGGTTCTAGCTTGGGCCAGGAAGCGCCGTGTTCTCATACAGCTGCACATAATCTAATACGTGTTTCATAACACTTCCTCCCCTCCCCCCCGATGGGGGTTTCTTGCTCACCCTTAATGTTGGATGTTCAAGGAACTCTGTGGGCTAAATGCAAAATTGGCTCTGCTGCGCTGAGAAAGAACAGAACCCTAAGGAATGAGCAGCACGAGCCAGCAGTCAGTGACAGACAGACTGTACCAAACTACTACATAATTAGGAAGAATATAACCAGATTCATAATAAACTGCACCAGCCACTGGTGGATGGAGACCTCTCCACGCTGACCTCATTCTTCTCAGTGCAACGGACATTTGTCTTCACCTTGGTCAGTACTTGGATCTCATCCACTCCCGTTCTCTTATTTCTCTTCCCAACTAGTTGCTGCTCTGTTCACCACTCATTCTAAATTCTATTACCATTATACCAAAACTTTACCCCTTCACCTGCAATCAAGCAGCAAATATTTTTATGGACTCCTTATGCTGTAATCACATTAGATTTCAGCAAAGTAGGGGTGGGCCTAGTTAGCATTTGGATGGGAGACCTCTGATGAAACCCAAGGTTGATGCAGGAAGTGCTCTCTTTTCGAATAGTCAGCACTGAACTGATCACCTGGCAGCATCATACGGGGTTATGTGCTGCAGGAGGGAACATCTTTCATATCCAATTTGTGCTTTACTAAAAAAAAAAAAAACAGCCATAACACTTTAAAAGAAAGTGTAGCCCTTCTTGGTGCAATGCAGAATGTGAGCATGCAAGGAGTTAAACCCAGACCAACAACGTAACCAAGTTAGAGTTAAACCTCTGGCCTGATATGATAGAGTTAAGAAGAGTTTAAGAAGGAAAGTAGAGCAGCATGAATCAAGGGCCGGTCAGCAAGACAGCTGAATAGCTATGCTCCCATGGACCCTTGATACTGCCAATTTCCACCTTGATCATTTTCTTCCCTTCAGCACTGGGAACCGGTAGTCAAGAAATGAAAAATAGTGATGCTATCAACCGGCATTTCAGAGTCACCAGTGACTAGAGTGCCACCTCGTGGTCTAAAGCTCAATGTGGGGGCTCAGCTCACTAAGATGGGACCAGCGAAGCAAAAATGTGTCTCAACACAAGCCCCAAATGACAGATCTACTTCATGCTGTCAGGAAAGTGAAGCTAAATTGGTCAGAGGATGGAATGTGTGAGCATCTGCTAGCTTAGGCACACAGAAATAGGACTGTCCACAGCAGGAATGTTTGCAGCATGCCCAAGTACAAAGAGGTCAGGTGAGGATATAGGAGGCAAATTCCATGTAAGCATCCTGCTTAAGAGAGTTCTTGCCTTTTATCTAAAAGGAGATATTCAGATAGAGCTCAGTACCACACCTAAGGGCAAAATGCTGAACGCGTGCTAACTTGTTGGGCGTTCCCCCTTTAATTTTTGTATCTGGTTAAGGCCCAAGACAGAGACAACTCACAAACATGAAAGTCACTCTCTCACAAAATGCAATCGATTGCAGGAAAGAAATGCTATTCAGAATTTGTTTTCATCATAATAGTCATCACAGAGAGAAGGCTGTTTATAGTGGCTAAACCAAGGTCCAGCAAAACTCTTTGGAACACTGGCTTTGCCAGCCCTATGGTCCATCCAAACCTATATCTTTTCCCCCAAAGTGATCCCCACCTGCTGCTTCAGAGAAAGGGGTAAGTTGCTGCCTAAAGGATGTTTACAGAATAACCTGTCCATAGGGGAAGTTTCTCCCTTAGCCCTATCACTTAGTGGTTGGCCTATGTCCTGAAGTACAAGGATTAACATCCCTTATATCCCATCTAGGGCAACTGTTGCCTAACAGAAGTGGTTAGGTAAGTGAAGGACAAACAAAATGAGAGTGAAAACTTCAGGGTTGCCCTAAAGCGGATGTAGCGGTCTTTTATTTTAATCTACCACCACCAGAAGGTTGGTCCACCACAACCCCTGGTAAATTGTTCCAATTGTTAATTACCCTCACTGTTAAAAATTGGTGCCCTATTTCCTGAAATTGTCTAGCTTCAACTTATAATAAAATAAATAAATAAATAAAATAACTTCCAGCCATTGGATCTTGTTATACCTTTGTCTGCTAATTAACCAACTTTTGTTCCCCATGTAGGTACTTATACACTGTGATCAAGTCGCCCCTTCATCTTCTCTTTGTTAAACTAAATAGATTGGGCTCCTTGAGTCTATCACTGCAAGGCAGGTTTTCTAATCCTTTAATCATTCTTATAGCTCTTCTCTGACCCCTCTTCAATTTAGCAACATCTTCCTTGAATTGTGGACACCAGAACTGGACACATTATTCCAGCAGTAATTGCACCAGTGCCAAGGACTGCTTTAGCCTTTTGGCAACAGCGTCACACTGGTAGCTCATGTTCGGCTAATTGTCCCCTTGACCCCCAAGGCTTTCTCAGAGTCACTGCTTCCGAGGATAGAGTCCCCCATCTTGTAAGTATGGCCTGCATTCTTTGTTCCTAGATGCATGACTTGACATTTTGAGATATTCAAACACATCTTGTTTGCTTGCACCCAGTTTACCAAGCAATCCAAATCGCTCTGTATCAGTGACCTGTCCTCTCCATTATTTACTACTCCTCCAATCTGTGTGTCATCTGCAAACCTTGGCAGTAACGGTTTTATGTTCTCTTCCAGGTCATTGATAAAAATGTCAAATAGCATAGGGCCAAGAACCGATCCCTGCAATAGTAGAGCATACACACTTGAAGCCCGTTTTTTAAAGATGGGACAAAGCAACTGCAAACACAAAACACACAACCACACGCACACCCTGTTACACAAAACTTACCACATGGACAAGCAAATACCAGATTTGCATCAGCAGTCATGGTCTCTGCTTGCAGAAATTAGGTACACACCATTGGTTCTCTTATCTTTGATAGCTGGTCCCTTGATCATTCCTCTCCAATCTTCAATTCATTCTCAACACCAGGAGGTATGATTTAGTAGTCTAAACGCTGTGTTTTCATTATCTAGACTCCCTGGAGCCACAGGTTCAAATCTCATCTAGGTCGCCTCGGCCCTTCATATCACAAAGCAGATAAACTAAGCTCTGTGAAGGTTACTTTGTGCACAGATTGCTTGGATGATACCTTAAGAACAGAAGGAGCTACCTGCTCTGCAGGAGCATTAAAGAGGCTGTGGCACTTTTCATGAGAGTTGGCCCTTACAGAGAATGCCTATAAAATTTAAATTTGAGAACTATATCCCTGCTTTAGAATTCATAGCATGGTTCAAGAAAACTAGAGACAGGATCTCATTCTCTAATAACATTGATTTTAATTTTTTTTTTTTTTTAAATAGAATCCTCTTACGTTTTTATTGGTCATTATTATTATAAAGGAGTAATTCATCTCTGTGAAGCGAGCCACTAAATGGTCTATGCACTAAGCAAATCCTATTTAAGACACCGTGGCTTATTTCACCCCAATGCCAATAAAATTCAACAGGACTTTAACAGAAGCTGGTAGTGGTGGCTTTGAGCTGATCTCCCTGACCAAATTTTCCCTTCCACCCAATATTGTGCAACATTACCTTCCACTCCAGAAGTGGCTGCATTTCTTCAGTGCTGTCTGCAAATAGACAGTGAGGCATTTTGGAATTAAAAACACTACTAAGTAGTATGGGTCTTTTCTACACAAGAAGGGGAATGGTTTTCTAGTGGACTGTTTGTTCTTTTACTACACAACGCTGAAAATGCTGGAGAATTCAGATACAACTCTTCCACCTAGCAAAGAAAAATCCCAGAGAATTAGAAGTTGTAGCTGCTGTGCAGAGATTTTAATTAAAGTGCAATTCTGATTCTGCAGCTGAGCAACAGAAAGAGTAAAACCACACCCCTAACTAGATAGGGTTGGGTTTTTTTAATATATTAAAAAAAGTCACCACAATTAGTTTTAGGCCTCAATGGCCAAAGACTTCTCATTTCTATTACAGCAGCTCTTAGAAGATGCAGCTGAGAGGTAAGCTCCATTGTGCTAAGCTTTGTACAAATACATAGTAAGCGAAACTTCCCACTCTGAAGAACAGAATCTAGACAGATTCTCTCTAGACAGGCAAGACAAAGAGTGGGAGGGGAAACTGAGGCACAAAGAGGCAAAGTGACTTTCCCAAGGTCACCCAGCAGCTCAGTGGCAAAGCCAGGCATAGAACTCAGGGTTCCTGACTCACAGTCTAGTGTTATACCCACCCGACAATGTGGCCTCCTACCCACCCCCTTAGCTAAAATTGTCTGACTTAAAAAAAAAAATCAATATACTTGATTAATACTACAGCAAGAACAAAACCTGAACACACGTCACATCAAAAGGCAGAATTCTGGGCCTTGCCTAATCCTGGCCACTGATATATTTCTATATTGGGGACAACATCTCAGAAAGGACCAATTTTGACCCCAGATTACTAATCTTACATGGGACAGCTGCTCCTGCTCAGTCAGACAGTGCTTCACTCAAATAATGGAGAAGTCAGTTTAGGACAAAGTGGGTTCATACATCTTCCTTGCCACAGATGTTAAAGAAAATAAGAGATCAGTTAACACTGATATTTTCCAACTGGAGTCTGAACTTCCTGTTTCTTCGGGTCAAGAAGGACTGAAGCATCAGAGACCAAAAGGCCAGGACCTTTTTTTATACTCAGTCCCTAAGAGCAATTCATAGGCCCTTGCCATCTTTGGAGGACTGAATCAGACAGTCAGCTGTTGAAAGCCAATCTACCCAAGGAATCTCCTAATGAAAAGGCTTAATGCAACATCTTTTCCTGCAAACCATTGACATCTGGTTGCTTGTGCCTGAACAATCTTTCAGAAGATAAATAAGGGGTAGGGATGAGTTATGAAAACCAAAGTCTGCTCCCCAAAATGGAAGAATGGTGAGGTTTTGTATGCGGGAGGAGTTTGCTGGAAATTCAGGCTCAGTCATCCAAGGCGCAGAGCATCCTCATCTCCTACTGAGGTCACAGAGAACCAAGGAAAGGTGGCAGGATTTGGCCCTTTGGCTGCAACCAAGGCCCAGTCCTGCACGTGTTGTGCATTCAAAAAAATCCCACCCATTCCCTGACTGCAAGACAGTACCATGACCTCTTTGAAAAGGGGGACAGCCGGCAAAAGAGAGTCCATCTCACTCTGCAACATGGAGAACTTGAAACAGTTTCTGATGTAGAATTGTCATTTCTCAACCAACATCATTCATCTGTAAAACAATAATTTAACAAATTAAGGTAATTAAATGTAATGAAATTTAGTGCATAACTTCTGTCTCATCTAATATGGTCTAAGGCTCCCCAGGATCTCCTAGTTTAACTGGAAGCATTTCTTTTAGGAATAGAATAACTCGTTTTGCAAAATCTTGAATCTGCTCCAAAAAAGTGATGATTTCTAGATTTAGGGAAGAAAACACTCGACATTTTTGAGGTTCTTCTTCAAATTGGCTTTGGCAAAATACATGTCCTAGCCTGGTGCTGTACTGGAGAGGAAGGATGATCTTATGGTTATGGTACTGCATTCAGGAAATTTAGATTCAATTCCCAGCTCTGCCACAGACTGCCTGTGTGACCTGGGGCAAGTCACTTCATCTCTGTGCCTCAGTTTCCCATCTATAAAATGGGGATAATATTTCCTTTTGCACTGTCTGCCTGTCTTGTCTGTTTAGCCCATAAGCTCTTCAGAGCAGGGACTCTCTTACTATGTTTTGTACAGCACCTTATGCAACAGCAGCTCTCATCTCAGTTGAGTCCCCTTGGTGCTACCCTTAATAATATTTTGTTTTTTAAAGCTGTATTCTTCTTGTGATCCTAACAGCCTGGAAGAATTACTTCCAAACAACACCCTTTATTGCTTGCATAGCACAGGCCTCTAGTGGTTAGAGAGAGAGATTTGTTTTAAAATTAAATTTCCACTGGAAAACAACAGCTAGATTTCAGGGAAATAAAGATTTTTTGAAAACCACAAAAGTTCTGCCAAACCCTGAACTTTAATTAAAAAAAAAAAAAAAAAAAAGTCTAAGAGTTACACACAACTCCAAGTGCTATTGGGTCTTCCAATGGCAATATTTGTAATATTCTTCCAGACAGTGAAATTAATCAATTGCAGAAAGCAATCAGCTATAAACTAAAACCACATGCCATGGGAAATATGGCAATAAACATAATGCAGAGGGCACACAAGCACTAATAATACAACCAAAACACAATAAAACTGTTGTTATTCTGAAACAGGTTTGAAGACAATAGTTGCAAGGCTCCTAACCTCTTATCACTCCTTGAGTACCTTGGTATATGTCTGAGCCAAGCCTCCCCACTCAGGATTCTTTTGGTATGCTCAAAGAACACTCCCATGGGCATTATGAAAACACACTGTACACTGATGAAAACAGGAACTCCTTTGAAAGGCACAGCCTCTGGAGTATCATGGCCTTTAATCAAGGAAATGAGCTCCATGTAGGCATTAAAGGAGACTTTTTATTCTGGGGCCTTCCAGAGACAAGGCAACGCTGGTGGAAGAGAAATTTTCTTGTGATCACTGATGCCAGAGAGGGGCCTACATGCAGGATACATCTTCAGCAGAATTATTTTTAAAAAACAACATGATGTTAAGAGTGCAACGGGGCTGTAGAGGAAATGAAAACCAATAATGCCATATAGTATTGTCAACCTTTAATGTTAAAAACAAAACAAAACAAAAATCACAAGTTAAGTTCCAAAAAATAATGAGATTGGGTTATAAAATAAGATTTTAAATATAATACATTTTGGAGGTTTTTTGTTTCCTGTCTGGTTTTTAGTCTTTAGGGTCATGTTTTCAAGATTTTCTCTGGAACCACAAAAGCTAGAAGTTCACTGTTTTTTAAATGAAAGCTGAGACTCACATGATCACATGACTCCAGGAGCTGGGGCTTTAGGAAGAACACCTAATCTTGCAAGGCTCACCAGGACTGGCAACACCGGTAGTTGTCAATTGATAGGACCACAATAGGTATGACACTGTTAATACTCCTTATATATGGGAAATGTACCATCTATTTAGGGCACAATGCTATAAGGCACTTAAGATGATCTGCACTCACAGAATCAGGCTCCTGGATTGTAAGATCTTCTGAACTGGGCCCTCTAGGTTCTATTTTTTATATACATATATACACACACACCCCTCTACCTCAATATAACACTGTCCTCGGGAGCCAAAAAATCTTACCACGTTATAGGTGAAACCGCGTTATATTGAACTTGCTTTGATCCACCGGAGTGCGCAGCCCCGCCTCCCCGGAGCACTGCTTTACCGCGTTATATCCGAATTCGTGTTATATTGGGTCGTGTTATATTGAGGTAGCGGTGTATAAAAAAAAAAATCAATCAGAAACTGGCTTCTGGAAGGTAAGCTTTGATCCATACCGAATGATCACTTTGGCAATTAGAATTATATGGTAGAAGACTGGAAAGTCATTTGTTAGCAAAACAGGCCCTGGGAGTGCTATGTGTTTTGTTTTTTAAAAAATGTGAAGACACTACAATCCCATTTTTCCTTTGGAATTTAGCACCCCTTCCATGGAGATCTTATAGTGGTGCAAAGAGACAAGTTACCACTAGGTGGAAACAGTTCTCCTTATATCAATAATATCCTTTTGTATGTGGAGCTTTACATTTCAACACAACAAACCAAAAATTAAATGTTGTCTTACACCCACTGGGCCAAATTCAGCAGGGACTTAAACACCGACTAAAGCTGCTTTTGGGGGTTGATTGTCCTACTCCAGCGAGAATCAGAGGTCATTCCACTGTAGGCAATGCGATTACACCAGCGTGAGAATTGATGAGGGAGGAGAATCAGGCCCTTTGGGTGTAAATTGGTCAAAAACAGGTGCAAGGGGCAACCTACACCTCAGTTTGCAAACTCAGTGTTTTATGGGTGCAATTTACAGCTGTATCCAGTTCCATCAAGGTTAAATTTGAATGCAGGAGCATTGGGGATGATGCAGCATGAACTAAAGATATGGTGGCAGCTTTTTCTTACACTTTCTGTCAGTTTCTTGTTCTGCCACAACCTCTTTGCTCCCCTCGGTATGTAAGTTGCTAAATGAGTGTGACACCTACAGGAGGCCAAACTGGTATAAGTTACACTGCCTTGCTACTTTCAGCAGAGACATAAGCAGTGCTGTATTTGGCTCAGAGACAACAACAGGCTCTATTCCAGGCTGCATGGGTAATGCTATCACCATGGGATGAGCATAAATGTAGGAGTTCTGGGACACACAAATTCTCCCCTTACCCCAAAAAAGAGTTATGGAAACTGAGGAATTTGGTGCAGATTCATTGTGACAAGCACAGATCACACCTAAACTAGGAGAGTCTCTGCTAATTATGCTCTTATGCAAGAGTATGAACTTGTAACAACTAGTTCAAGGCCTGGTAAAGGATTGAAAAACGCTCCTTGCAAATGGCATCAGCAGACTGTAGGGAGCTTGTGCTGATGTGAAAATGGGCTGGTCAAGCCCCTAGAAAGGTGGAATTTATTTTCAGTAGGCCCAGTTCATCCTCTACTTTGCAGGCCAATTCTAGCAGAGAATTGGGGGCCAACAGGTGCAGTCCACCCCAAAGAGCATTCAGAGCTTTCGAGATCCCTGCTAACATCCACCTGGACTGCCTGTGATACTAAGATTCTTGGTAGTTAGGAGGGAACAGTCTGTGTTTGTACAGCACCTAGTACAATGGGGTCATGGCCCACAGCTAGATGCTACAGCAATACAAACAACAAACTCAAAAGGTAAAATCCCAACTGTAAGCAAGTGAAGAACAAGAGCAGTTAACGCCCAGAGATACCCAAGACCGACATCCTTTTGACCCATCAACACCTTCGTTTTCTCCCTGTCACCAGTTTGTCTTTTTCACTCCGCATTTATCTTGGCCAGCTAGGTGTTGACCAATTCACTACACTGGAATAGTAGCAACAAGCATGGATGTTTCCAAAACTGGATAAAGCATCTTCTCAACATGTGCAAACCCTCTGGGGATCCCAAACCTTGGGATGGTTCTTCAGAGCTGAATGACAGCCTGTCTGAGGACCACCTGTCCACAGATGCACTCCTTGTTTTGAGAAGAGCATGTGTGCATTTCAGGTTTGGGGGGGGGGGGGGGGGGAGAGGGGAATAAACAAAAAAGGGAACCCAACCACTTTACAGGATGCAAATTGTTTTAAAAGTTCTATCTATGGTACTTATCTGGCCTCTGTCACCCTAGTATCCGAGGATCTCACAAGCTGTGATGTATTTATACTGACAAGTGGGGTAGGGCAGTGCTACTATCTCCATTTTACAGATGGGGAACTGAGGCACAAAGAGGCTAAGTTACTTGCCCAAGGTCACATAAGAAATCTGTGGGCGAGTGAAATGAACCTGGGTCTCCAAAGTCCTAGGGTATTGCCCTAACAACTGGACCATCCTTCCTCTCGAGCCTGTCACTCTGTTCACTAGACTTTCCAAAATGCTCAGCACCCACACTCGGGACCAGACAGTCAGAAGATTTTAGCTCACATTTAAGCACTTAAATAAGCAGACACATTTTCAAAAGGGCTCAGCACCTCGAGTGCAGGGCTCTTCTGAAAATCTGGTCACAGGTATCACAGTGGGAGTGGCTGAGCTGGGTGTAATCGATCCTTACTCTTTCAGGTAATGGAAACTGTGTTAACACTACTGCGGCCGATGGCTAAATATTCCATTTCTCTTTGCAACAGCCAAAGAACGGGGAGACGGAATGACACTGAACTGCCCTGGTTTCACCAAATCCGCAGTAAGACAGTATCAGAATTAGGTGGAAGATGATTCACTTTTAACATGTCAGTAATTGTCAATTACTCCCTCCACTCCAAGAAGAGTATTAACAATGGAACTTTTTGTTTCACTTCTTGGTGGACTTATGTGTAATGGAAAGAAAATGATGGGTTTGGGTGGCTAATTTGGGACACCCTAAAGGGGCCTGGTTTGTAGAGAAGTGCCCTGAAAAATCAGGGCCTTCAAGACATCTTACCTTGGTCACCTAAAACTCAGGACAACCCAAATCAGAGAGTCACTTTTGAAAATTTAAGCCAATGTCCCTGCCCTCAGCAACTTACAGATGCCACCAGGGGCTGGGGTGGGGAATGTTGGGCACTGACTGCGAAATGCATCTGTTGCTCTCCAAATTGAGGGAGGGGATCAGAAAAACAAAGCTCTCCAGAACAGGGGCAGAATACCGCTGTGCACCCAAGACTGTTCCCGAGTGAGAGGAATATAGCAAGTCACTGCTGGGTACACTCCAGCCTTTACTGAGCTTCATGCATTATTTACTAGCAACAATGGTAGGAACAATGAAGCAAGAAGGAACAGGGTGCCCCAGATCAAGTTTGTCTTCAAGCTGGTTAAAGCTATTGAACGTCCCCTTCACTAAGTGCTGGAGAAACCTGCATAATTAGGAAGGCTCTTTTGTTTCCACGTTCTGAAGGCCCCAACCCTTCAATCTAGGTAAAATGAATGGTGTTTTAAAAGCTGAATGTTTCCCTGCTCCACAGGTATGTTTCAAATGGGGTCCACTTTTGTCTTCCAACTACTTCGTCCATTAAGGAGACACATTTAAGAAAACGGCTGCACCTTTCTGCATCTTTTGTTTGCTTTGCACATGTTTCTCCAACACAGCAACAAAAAGAAGAGATGAGTGATACATTTAAGTGGCCATGAAGCTAAAGGCTTAGGTGTCACTCACCTGCTCAGCCAGGTCACCAGCAAAGGTCAAAGAGCAATGCCCTCGCCTCTTCTTTGCGTTCTTCCCACATGCCATACCAACCGTAATGGGCCTGGGGAAAGGAAAGGGTGAACGGGGGAGGTAGGAAAAAGAAAGCAAACCTTGTTACCATATAAACACACACAAACAGATCAACACTGCCTTTGTCCCCACACGGTCTGATCACAGGGTTAGGACTAAAGTGAAAACTGACATAGCTAAGTCTCTTAAAGGTGTTGCATTTCACTCAGGTATTGTTGCTCAGGGCGAGTCTCTAGGTAGCAATACAGATTTTTCAGGGGGTTGGGAGAAGGGAGAGATTAGCATGGTTTTCCTTTTGATTGCCTGACCTTTTAAATCTACACAAATACACAATCTGCAAAAACACATTGCTTTTGTCCTTCTCTCTCAGGTTGGGTCACAACAACTACTTATAGTAGAAAAGAGAACTAGTAAAAGATGATGATCCAGTTTATACTGATAAAAGTATTATATCAGGATCACATGGCCAGATTTTCAAAGCCACTCAGGGCTGGATTTGCCAGCACTCAGCTCCCCGTTTAGGCACTTGAATAAAAGCCAGAGTTGCAAGAGTGCTCAGGACTCAACTGCTCCTATTGAGATTTACAGCCAGATTTTCAAACTGGCTCAAGAACCCCAAGCTCTTTTGTAAACCTGGTCACGTATTTTGGGGCTTAGCTGAGGTCTTCTGCAGTTCTGCCCCCCGCCTCCCCCATTGGGGGTGAGGAAGAGCAGTTTTGGCAATCTGGGCCCATGTCCCAAAATCTTTTGGGGGAGGTCATTTATAACAGTTGAAGAAAGCCACCCATCTGCCATCTATGCCAGTGGTTCTCAAACTTTTGTACTGGTGACTCCTTTCACACAGCAAGCCTCGGAGTGTGACCCCTCTTAAAAATTAAAAACACTTGTTTATATATTTAACACCATTATAAATGCTGGAGGCAAAGCGGGGTTTGGGGTGGAGGCTGACAGCTTGCAACCTGCATGTAATTACCTCGCGACCCCCTGAGGGGTCCCAACCCCCAGTTTGAGAACCCCTGGTCTATGCTGTACAAAGAAGAACATGCAATGAGTTCATATGAAGTGATTAGAAAGAGGGACTTGTGGGACTGACTTGTGCTAAACTGAATGCTGCTAAATTATAGAAAAGGTACAAAAAAGAATGGTCTCACCAATGTCACACTCACATTTACAAATATTAATATGAAAAGGGGAATAAATGCATTTTAGGGAGCTTGCACAGTAAATGCTAAAATTGCAAAGAAAAATTGTGGCCCTAGCAAGATCCTCACTGACCATTACCTTTTAGTCCCCTGGCTTTTTACTTGGCACCCATTTCTTCATCCTTGCACAGTCAGAACTGCAGGAGACTCGACACTGGTATGAAGACACACCAGCACAGATCCAGTTGAAGGATTGAGGCCTTTGCATGGGTTTTGGCTGTTTAGGCCCCACTCCTGCAGTGAGCTCCGTACAGACATCCCACTGTGCTGCAGAAAGACCCTTGGCTTCTAGGGGCCACAACTGGAGAACTCACTTTGGGATTGGGTCCTTAGGAATTGTTTACATGGGGAAATTGACTGGAATAGTTATGCTGCAACAGCTCCCCACCTGGATGTTCTTCTTTTGGAACTCGACACATGGAGTTATTCCAGAATAGCTCTTGTGCTTCTAGATTCTCACCCTGCTTATTCTGGAATAATTTCCCCATGTAGATAGGCCCTTACAATGTCTGGTCTTTGGAGGTACAGACTGTATGGATGGCACCCAACCTACACACTAATTAAACAAATATCCTCACATTTCCACACAGGACTGGGCATGGATTCCAAGCTGTTGATTTTTAACAAGTCCCCAAAGAACTAAGCTTGCTCGTGTCAGCATCCCAGCTCCACGACTCTCAAGAGCAACATAAGCCAGAGGCCTTAAACCTATGTATAATTCTCTTTCTAAATATACAGCTGAAGTAGATACTTAACGTTTTTACTGCAGAGCCTAGGAAACTGCTGGATTCCCTTCCCTCTGCCCCGGCTCGCTCATTACTCCTCATGGAAAAGCACATGCACAACTTCTGTTTCTAGGCTGCTGGTAAATCAGATAAGTTTGATATTGGGCTCTAGATTTTCTTCTGTACTGTGCACCTCACTGCAAAAGAAACACAAAACCATTAGCTATCCTATACACAGCATTACACTGGTGTTCCACTGCATGTGCCCCAAGCAAACTTTAGTAAGCAGTGTCAGCCCACAGAGCAGATCTGATAGCTCCATAGCGCAAAAAAAGCAACAACTGAAGTCTCCCTCAGCAAGACTCCTTCCTAAAGGGCTTATTCTTGAGACTTGGAGTATTTCAGACAAACATCGCAAAAAGATCCTGAGGGTTGGGATACAACCTCTTGTGGGTCCTCAATATGGGGCTCTCTTCTGAGGCCGTCATCCTTCTTACTAAAACTACTGTTCTCTGTAGGCAATTTGAGAACTGCTTCTTCACTGTATCTTGTGCAGCTGTGTGGTCTGTGCAAAGGGGTTAACTCTCTGCTTGCTGAAAATAAGTAGACCTTTTGTTGCACACAAAACTGTTGCATGCAGTTCAATATACTCCTGGTTCTTTTCCAGTTGCCTGCTACTAAATGTATCACTGTGAATGACTGGATGTATTGCTAAGCTTTCTGATTTAAAGAACTATACCCCCACACCTCCCAGTTCTTTTAGGTATAACTAGATTTTAATCAATGAAGCAATAGGGATTTTTAAACCATAATGTAGCAGAAGCCTGCCCAAGAGGCCAGGAGCAATTTGAGGAATCTCTAGTTTATTGATCCTTGAAATACACACACACACACACACACACACACACACACACACACACACACACCCCCATTTATGGCTATGTTAGTGACTGCCTAAGACGGGCTACATTGCAAACTGATCCCTCTTGTGCATTGACAGCACACAGATGGACAGGTGAGTACCTAACAAGATTTCTTTTAGCTCTGCAGGATTCCTGAATCAGGTAGGATGCCTGGTCTGATTTTCAAAGGTGCCAAGCACGTCCATTTCCGCTGGAGTTCAACACAATTTATAGCAGCTCAGTGCTTGCTCATCTTAATCAAGGCTCAACAGCTGAATTCAGGGAGCTTTTGGATGCAAAATAAGCTCTTAAGCACAATACAATTTACATTAATGAGGAAGTTTGTCTAAGATTTTAGCCCACAGGCCTGATTGATCTTAAGTGTTTTGCCATGTGCTGTTTAAATTTTCAATTAACCCCAGTTTGGCAGCTTTTATTGAAACGGATCCTTTCAAGGGCTGTGCGTCCATTGTGCGGGTAAGGAACAATCGTTAGCTGCTATGTCATCCTTACTTTCCTTTCCCACAAGATCCAGGAGACCCAAACCACTGGCACCTCAGAGTCACTACATGGCTGGCACCTTTGGGGACAAGACTCAAGGAGAGAGAGGCAGATCCACCCATTCTGGGTGCCAGAGACTCACCCTGACCAGCTGAAATTCCCTTGATTTTTTTTAAATTACTGCCACTGGCTTTCATCTTTCTGATCCCTGGTTTGAGCCTTTGCCTTTCCCCCTCCTTTACTTTGCTATACCCATCACCTACCCTTCACTCATTTTCATCTCCCTGTTCCTCCCACCTTCCCTATTCATCCCATCAGTTCCACACAACACCCCTGCTCCTCAGCAGTTTTTGAAAACAAGCTGGAATGATCAAATTCAACACATTGCTTTCCTATGTAGCCCTATGAGCTATTCACCATTTCCTTTATCCTACCCCCATCCATCCCTCCAGGGTACATTACCATACAGCACCCAGAACAATACAGGCCTGATCCCCCATTGGGGCCTGCGGGCATTACCATGACACCAATCAAGGTGCTAAAATAGCACAACCAATTCTCGTCATAGCTTGAACTAGTGAATCACACTTTTGAAGCTGAGACAACACATTCCAGTGCAGGGGTTCTCAACCTTTTTCTTTTTGAGTCCCCCCAACCCCCAGCATGCTGTAAAAACTCCACAGCCCACCTGTGCCACAACAACTGTTTTTCTGCATATAAAAGCCAGGGCCGGGGTTGGGGGCCCTGTGAAGCTAAGTTGCTCAAGTTCTGGCTTCAGCCCTGGGTGGCGGAGCTTGGAGCCCTAGGCTTCAGTCCCAGGCAGTGGGGCTTTGGCTTTCTGCCCAGGGTCCCAGCAAGTTGAATGCCAGCCCTGCTTGATAGACCCCCTGAAACCTGCTCGTGGCCCGCCCCCCAGGGGGCCCCGGACCCCTGGTTGAGAACCAGTGTTCTAGTGACAAGTCAACAAACTCATGGTCCATTCCCTGCTCCCCTGATGATGAATTGTGGGACCTTGGGAAAGCTATTTATGGCTTATTTTCAAAGCTTATGGAGCTTTAGGGCACCATCCGTCTTTGAAGTGTGTGTGTAAAAAGCATCTAGTGGAACGGGACCTCAATCCCACTGGAGAATTATCTGTAAAAGTAAGTGTTGGGGATAAAAACCAGATGGTTAAATCCTCACAGAGAAGAGCACTGTTTAAAGGGAAACATACTTAGGCCCTGAAACTCTCCCTTCCAACTTTTTGTTGCGGTTTTTAGAAGTGAAAGTCACCCCTTGAGTTTTATATTTTTGCACCCAGAGTTTGAGACACTCCATATCTTCCAGTAAATGATCCTTGGCATACCCCATGCCAGTCAGACTGTGCAAACTTCCTCCCCACTTCACCACTAACCTCAACCCACATCCGGAGGGAGCCCTCTACCTAAGCATGCTTTTGTGCTCACTTAGTTCTCGGCATCTCAGCAGGAAGTACAAGCTCTGCCATAATCATTCGGGTAATCGTCCTGATAACCATTATCAGGTCAATGAGTGCAACAAGTTTGTACTAGCATTCCAGACATCAGAAGCAAGTGATTAAACCACTTGCTGCTGTGGAGGGATATTATCTTATGTATTCATTTAGCTAGCAATCAGAAAAATACCACAATTGAAGGCACATTTCTCCTTCAGGTGGTGAAATGCGCAGTTTCATGTCATGTGCGACTCCATTTTTTTAAAGCTATTTGTTCTTACTCAAAGGTTCAGTTTAAGCCTTCATTACAATTCCATTTCAAAGTGGCAATCATCCATCCAACTATGGTGGTAGTTTTTAACTAACCCTCCCAGCAATCAAAATACAGCTATGCCTTCACAATCAGAGGCATGGCTGCAACATAACCATCTACAACAGATACTGGTAAAACTAGACTCGCACTGTAAATCAAGGTCAGCACCGACAAGTCTAACACAAAACCCCTGGAACAGAATGGTCAAACTCTCTTAATCTGTGCTTGGGCCTGTCTCAGGCAGGAATTTGAGAGGAATTACAAACCATGAGTCAAATTAATAAATAGATTAAGGACTGAAGAGACCATTACAATCATCTAGTCGGACTACCTCCAAAACACAGGCCCATCAAGCCCCTATCTTGTGGTTGAGCAAGAGTACATCTTTTAGAAAGACAGGCAACTTCTGCCTCTGTGTGCGCTTGAATTACCTGGAACCCTCCTACACCCTGATGCTATACTGCAGGAGGCTTAATTTGACCTGAGAGGAATAAACAGGATTGTCATCAAGCTAAGATCTGGGCTAGGACTCAGAAGCTATGGGTTCTAGTCTCTGCTCTGCTCCAGACTTCCTTTCCGACCACAGGTAAATCATTAGTCTCTGTGTTTCAGATTTCCATCTGTGAAATGGGGATAATGCCTCAGAGGGGGTTGTGATAATAAAGTTATTCATAAATATGAAGTGCTCAGATAGATACCATGTCGGTGCTACGTAGATTATCTGCAATATACAAAAAGGCACAATTGCTTGTGCTGGAGATACGAGAAACTTTGTTTTTGTGAATTTAAGTGCCAAAAGGATTTTTGCATGAGGATTTAGCCTAACTTCTCCTTAAATCTTTCCCCCATCTCCTTTAAACTCCTTGTAAGTTGTACAGCTAAAAAGCTGTGTTTAAATCTGGAAACAAGGGTAAAATGCTACTAACAAGCTGGGCTTTTTACATATAAAGAAAACCTGTTATTGAAATTGTATTAGCTTTAGAAGGTAAGATCTCCTCAATAACACTTACAGTGATCAGTTATAAAACTTGAGTCCCAATTCTGGAAGTGTTCACTCACGCAAGTAGACCCACTGGAGAAAGCAGAACTACACTTGTAAAAGTTTATAGGATCGGGCCCATAATGTACAGAAACAGCCAGTCCCCCACTCATTGCAACCATTAATCAATTCCTTTTCCAAAGAAGTAGCGTGCTTTAGGTCAGCACACACTAAGTAGCTCTGAAAATTTAGCAGAACATTCAGATTGCATCAGGTCAGCGTGGTCTTTGGGAAGCCCTTTGCTGTAGATCTGATCTATGTTCTAAAAACTGATTGAAACATTATGCTTACTACGCTTGCCAAGCTGCTGCTTTTCTGGAGTAGCCAGTGTTTTAAATGCAGCACACATTGTAGCAGTTAGCTACATAGCGATGTCCTATCAGACCTGCAGTGTAAAATACTTTACATCTCTGTAGCTCTAAGATATGGGGAGCTTTAAAAGCTCTACTGACATTAATTATGCCTCACAACAGCCTCTGAAGATAGATATTTGATATATTTGGAAATTTCTATCATACAGCAAGCTGTGTTTACAGGTTTGAACATTGGCCATGATACAGGCATAAGACAGATCCATCCCCAATATTTTTTCCTGCTCACTGATTGGGGAATCTCTTCATCCACCAATGAAGTGTAGCAACTTCTGGGATGGAGCTTAACCCTCTCAAACTGCATATACGATCATGCTACAACAGTTTAAAACAGGAAGTGAAAACATATGAAGTGTTTAGGTAGGCAGAACATAATTGCCAGAACTTGGTCAGAGAACAAAACTAGAATGATCTGAAACTTAAAAACCAAAAAGAAAAACCACTCACAGATCTGTTTGCTCTTAGTTTAAAAAAAAATAAAATAAAAAAAAAGGGCAAAAGTTATCTCTCTTGAAAAGTTATGAGGGGGGGAAAGATTCCAATATTGAGACTTGCATCAAGTTTCATAACACATTTATACTCACCATGGCAGGTGATTTATAACAGTCATGTTAGAAGTGAGAGCAGGCACTGTTTTATATAGGATAATAAAGTTTTCATCAACGAGAGGTTCATATAAATGCCACTTTTAATCATGAACAAGTTTGCTTTCAAGTAAAACTAATATTGTTTTAAATAAAATATAAATTAACAGGTAAGAAGTTATACCAGGAAAGAACAAAAATAAAGACAATGTGCACATGTGTCTGTTCCACTAGGACTAACTGAAGTCTGTGCATTTTCCAGTCCTTTCAAGCTTATGAGAATTTCAGGGAGATCTCTGGACCATCATGAAACACTGTTGAATGAAGGATTAAAAAGAAGTCACTTTTGCCACCATAAAACTATGCTTCTGAGACATCAAGGCGAAACTTGTAATGACTAAATGAAGCAATGATTTTAGTTGTGTTTTGCATAAACACAGCAGTAGCCACAATAGAGGTTTCTCTTCCGTTGCAGTATTTCAACACTTTAAGATGTCAGTTTTTCACATTTTAACAGGTATGTTTTTTACTGCTTCTAAAAAATCCCGCACTTCCTTTTTCTTGATTTATGAGGCTGAGAGTTTAGAAGTTGAGTGATATCAACCATGGACTTGAACAAAAATATGCATAGCTATATCCACTCATCCTAGCTAGTAAGTGATATTTCACAATTTTACTGAAGGAAGAGAAATCAATCATTCTGTAACCATAGGCTGCCTCCATTTATTCATTTACTGGCATCAAGTCTTGACTTCCCCTCCCCTTTAACATGAAAGTGCATTACTTTTTTAAATTAATTTTAAAAACCATTTTTGGCAGACATTCTCTAGTCCACTCAGCGTAGTCTGACCTCAATTTCCCATAATCTAAGTTGTTTCCAAAGCTCTTGCTGAGTTCAATACTGCTGGGAGAGGTTTCCTCATATGATTTTTTTGGGGAGGGGAGGACAGACAAAAAGGAGAAACCCTGAGGTAAAAAAATGGCTTGTACTTTAAAAAGTCTAATAAAGAGGCTCTTTATCCTAGTGTTTCATAAGGCTCCTGGAATCTTCTGTGGTGGGAGGCCTTCCTCAATCCAGAGGGAAGCGGATGAGCCATTGCGCAGCATTCTCCGGTGAATCCGTCTCAGCCTCAGCAGATACAGCACAATGGACAGCAGCACAATCAGAAAACAGACGAAGAACAAGTAGTGATTGTAAACAAAGGAGAAGCCCCTCCAGTGGGAGTGATTTCCTCTGAAGTTCTCTTGCTGGATGTCTCTGAGAAACAAAGGGGGAAACACGTACAAAACAGGAAATAAGACTTCAATCCTTCAGCGAGGCAAAAAAATTGCCTTTTGATCATCTTACCACAAAAACTGGAAGCACATACACTAAACACGACTCAGCAAACATTACTATAGTTGAGCTATCTGAAGACAGGAGGTATCTGGCTGACTTGCTGGCATTTGTGTTTATCCGCAGAGATATTTACTAGACTTGCTTTGGTTTAAAATAAGCACCCAAGCCCTACATACAAGTGTTTTGTATGCTAAACTTGAAGCAATGTTTCTTCTGCTCCTGTTCGCCACCTGCTTTCATATCAAGCCACCCCACCATCCAAGCCTTGCACCTAACCATTTGTAAAAACAAGCAGTACCTTAAAGGTAAAAATCGTGTTCGGTAAAGGATGGCTCCCAATGTCCATTGCACTTCCTTATCATAAACCTGCAGAGCAGTTTTTAAATTGCTGTAGTTGATGGGAAAAGAGAAACCACTGTGGAACACTTCATACATCCAGGCAGACTTAAAACATTGATACCTACAGAACAAGCAGAATAAAGGCTGGTTATGTCATTTGATTTTTCATTTTTTATACTACTTATAAGGTGCCATCAGGTCACACAGTACTTAGATATACAAGATTCAGATCCCTGCTCTGAAGGGTTTATAATCCACTGTAAAGACAAGAATAGAGACAGCGCCAGGCCCAACGGTCTTGCACATTAAGACAGGCACAGAGAAGACCTAGTGTATATATAGGTGACAGAGGGTTAAATGATCTCTTATTATTTAAGCCCACTCTTCTCCTCCGATCCAATACTGATGTGGGTTAGCTGTTCTGGGCCTCACCAGGAACTGGGGGGTTTGGTTCCCCCCCTCTTATGAAGGGATAGCACCAAGCACAATGAGACTAGAAAGCAACACGGAAGCCGTGATTCCTAGTCACCTGCTCCAATCACGAAACTACACCGCAAGATAACACGTGTCCTGCCAATCAGTGACATACTGAGATACCGCCGATTCCATTAAAAGTTTTATAAACCACAATAAAAATGCATTGCAAGATTGTTCCCTATACTCCAAGAGTTGCATTACTGTATCGCTAAAGAGCAACACTGGTTTATGATCAATCTTTTTTATAGCGGATGCAATTCTTAAGCTTCACTCAACCTGATCACAATGGGTCCCTTCTGGTCTGGGAATCTATAAAACTCATTCAGATTTCCAATGCTTTTTTAAAAATGAGAGAGACCCACCTTGTCTCTCTAATATCCCGGGACTGACACAGCTACACCTATGCAGCATATAACAATGGTTTTAAAATAAGTCATTTGGGCACAATGCTTCTCTTCTGGTAACTCTGCATGAATGATTTCTGCTGTACAAACATGAATACTCACTTCAATCGATGAAGATCAGCATGTGATGCATAAAGACCATGGTCAAAACGTTCCTGCAGGACAGACCACTTAGTGGCACAATAATCCTTAACAAAACAAAAACAAAAAAGGCTCTGTTTACATATTGAATTAAGCAAAATATACTATGCCAATAGATAAGCAGCTTTATAAATCATGAAATGTAATTTAAAAATAAAAGTCAAGGGAAGCCTGGCAAAAAGTTAGTGGGTCACAGTTGGTTTGTGTTCTGGTCCCTTTTTATATGATTTTAAGCACATATGCTGTGTGACAAAAACTAGAGACTGTAGTTACATTTTTAAAGTGTAAGAGTTCTGCCTGAGTTTTCTACAGTTCCTCTGGAGTTCAGCTCTCAAATTCTGGGATGGATCTTGCTCACCCTAGAATTCCTCTACTATTATGTAGTAGTGAATCGTTCTCATGAGAAAACCCTGATGAGGCCAGACAATGAGCTACTGTAAAGTTATATACGTAAAAGGAGCTTGGATTCCAAAGGAAAAGCTTCATTGCCCCAGTTTCAGAAGTAGACGCTGTTTTGGATTACTAGGAAGATTATACCTCAAGAATGCTTTACCTTTGCAGCTTTAATAAATTTAGCAGCATTGTAGTCTCCTCCCATACGCAATACATCTTCGGTACAGTAGAAGAACTCAGAGAAGCCATAAAACTCGCTGTTCTGGAAGTGCACTGCAGGCTGATAGATGCCGTTTAAAGAGGTCTGGGTTTCATTGGTCTTATTCATGAGAGGCTGAATAATTTCACGACACAGATTAAAATCTCCAGTCCCTCGCATATACAGTGTCTGTCCATTCTGTCGGATTTCATCCTCAATCTCTAGCGGCAGGCAAGGGTCCAGGTAGGGAAACTCAGAAGTCATACCAGTCTGTTTACCCAGAAGTCTGTCACAAGATTAAGCACAGTTGAAACAATCATAGGTATAGTATGCTCAGAACCCTATTTTGGACAAAAATGCATCATCAAAACAGACAGAATGAAGACCAAGTCATTCTGACTTGAGCAAATTTTGGCACCTACTTTTACATTCAGAAATCACCATACAGAGTACATTAAGTCAGGCACACGACGCTAAATCTACCAGAGTTACAAGCCATTTGGCCTGGAGACAGAGAGAACAAAAATCCAAGCAACTGCAGATTTTTTTGTTAAGGTTTTACACTAACTCCATGAAGTGCATCTAAAAAACGTCATGGTGCAGAGCAGGCTTTATTCACAATCCCGAAGCTACCAGAAATAACAGCTGCATCTCTTCTCCAGTTACCGCTTGGCTAACAGATGCAAAAGTATTTAATTAGCATCATTAAAGAAACGTTTAATAAAAACAGCAACTGGAAGTTGGTACCAAAAAAACGTATAGGTGCCGCTAAAATGGCTTCTAAGGCCCAGTCTACAATGCCTTGCATTTTGGATCAAGGAGGTGTCAACAGCAAGGTGCTGTACTGTAACTCCCCCATGTGGACACTGCGCACACAATCTAAAATAAGCAAAGTTAATAACTTAGTGCAACTTGATAACTTAATTGGTTAATAACACAGTAAAAGCATCCTGACTGGTTAATAATTAAGTCACACAGTGTTTTAATATCATGTGCTGCAAAGAGCCACAGGAGACGCATTAAAAAGCTACTTGTGGCTCGCAAGCTTCAGTCTGAGTATTACTGCTCCAAATTGAGGCAGTGCGGGATCTGGAGGAGATTTCTGTTTTGAGGGTGAGTCAGAGAATTTCCCCCCAGCCCCAAAAAAGAAAACAATTATTCTATTTATCCAGTCAGACATCTGGCACCTGCAGTTAACTATACAGCTAGAACAGACTGCTTGGCTCAGTGAAGTGTGAGCACCTCACATGGGCTAATTCAAATAATTCAAAATGCTCTCAGGCCCTCCTGTGGCTGACGGAATAATTCCTCCACCAGCAATCTCAATGGTAATTTACAGCACTTGTATAAAAAATGACTATTTCCTAGAATGGAGCTTCCAAATAATTTGCTAGAATGGCAGGTCTTGGGAACACCAAACACTTTGGATCATGAAAGCAGGCTTAGGTGGTTCTCCCAGTCCACCCTTTCTTCCCTGGAGCTGGACAGTTCTGCAGCACTGACAGTAAAGCCAGGCAGCACCATTAAAGCACTTGAGTCCTGCTTAGCTAGCCATCATACATCTGCTCCGTCCATCAAAGTTCCAGCGTATTCAAGTTAGGGAATGAGTAGTAATAGTATTTAAAGAGGGACAGTATACTGCTCAACAATTTTAGATGTGTCCATTTGGGGGTCTAAATTTTGCTTGGGTTTTCAGGACAGTTTAAGTATTTATAATATGCAATCAGCCACACAGCAAATTACCTGTTTCTAAACATTGTGTTGGTAAATATACTGTCCTTGTATCTCTGCCGTGCTGCATTCCCACCAAAACCAAGGAACGTCGCTACGTACACTCTGTACACGTGCTCGGTCTGATGAGCATCACAGCCCAAATTGAACTCTGCAAGTAAGTTTTTGGCTACTTCCTCCTGCAGGCACCCAAGTGACAGGAGATTAGAGAGACTTTTGCAATACAAAGCAAAGCTAGTCATACAAGCCTGTGAACACCAGAGTGCTACAGGCACTGAAGTGTCATTTCAGATCGGGTTCTCACAGCTTCTCAGAGACTCTACATTCAGCCACTCTCACTCAGATCTCCTCAGACATGTCCCGATATAAAACACCAGAAGACACTTCGGGCTGGTCTCCACTATGGGGAGATCGATGCTGCTGCAATTGATGTAGCAGGGATCGATTTAGCGGATCTAGTGAAGACCCACTAAATCAATGGCACAGCGCTCTCCGGTCAACTCCAGCTCTCCGAGAAGAGTAAGGGAAGTCAACCAGAGAGTGTCTCCTGTCGACTCATGGCGGTGTCTTCACTGCGCTAAGTCAACCTAAGCTATGTCGACTCCAGCTACATTATTCACGTACCTGGAGTAGCGTAACTTAAGTTGACTTACCCCAGTAGTGAAGAGAAGCCCTTCATGTAGAAGGTGCCAAGGGAATCAGCGTAATGGTGCATGGGGGTTCCAGCATTTGCAGTAGCAGGCTCACAAACATCACAAGCATTTTCTTGGTACACAGTCAAGAGGACAGAGGGAGGACCAGGGTATCACAAAAACTCTTTAGATCTAACATCTGACCACAAGTTCAGATAGTATAAAACTATATGCTGGTAAACAATTCTTTGCAACTCCTTGTACAATCAAATTCATCTTTAGTTCAGGGGACAATTTTTTAATTTTTTTTTAAATAGCACAAATAGTCAGTTTCCTCTCCCTGTTCAATTTTTGAAACACTTATACTTTAAGTGCTTTGTCAAAGACTTGTAATAAAATAAGGAGCCCAGATAGTATGTCTTTCAAAGATTAAGATGATCCCCCATTAACAATGGTATTGAATTCCAAGTTTTTAAAGAAGTCTCCTCTCAGATTTCCACTCCAGTATCCTCTTCCCACATATGGGCATATCCCATAGATGTGTGTAGGGAGAGGGGGAAGTATATTGCAGTAGATCTTTTGTGTTAAGAGGAGAATTCTGCCCTCTATCTGAAGAGGCAGTGTTTGCTAATACAACTGTTCAGAGGAGGAAAACTGCAATGTCACAGACTGCTTAAATAAAAATTGTTTAGTTTTAACAACATATTGTGGGTCTAAGCCTGTGGTTCTTATACAGTCTCTCCTCTGGCAAATTTCCCAGGAAGTCAATGGGAGTTTGCCTTATTCAAGACTTTGGGATTTGCCCTAAAAATCAATACATACTTTTGAGATTAAAATAAGTCATATTGTTCCATTTGAAATTTAGAAACAAGTTAGTTCTAGTCTTTTCTACAGCACATATACTGTGTAGTGCACATAGCACATTTTGTTTAATACAATGACCTGTTACTTTGATCAATTTCTCATGTTCTACCTTATCAAGGGAAATTACATAAATAAATACAGCTCCCTTCTCATGCAGGAACTACACAACTTTTAGCATGAAAACTCTTAAGTATGCTTAGAAAAATCCAATTAAGAAAGTTAAAATACTTGTACAAATGAACGTTCCACTATGCTTTATCAACATTTTTTTTTTTTCTTCAAATGAACAAAACACAAATGAATTGCTTAGCTGATGAGGGACTCGTGGTCATGTCTTCTCTTTCCTGGTTTTGGGATGTGATGTAATGAAACAAAAACCAATGGATATGGGTTAAAAACAGGAAAAAAAAAAATGAAGGAAAATTGTACAGATAATAACCTGCTGTGAAGAGGCAAAGCTTACAGTTTTAGGGACTTCATATGCTATCTGGGTCGACACGCCGCCCATGTCGAGAATACCCACTGTCCTCTTACGAATGATAGCTTCCTTGTTCTCACTGGTAGGGATATGCACCTCCACTACTGCATCATCCTCTGGAACACAAAATGGATATCTGGCACTACTGAGAAATACATTTGGGATAGGATCTTAAGCAGTATCAAACTCAAAGAGAAAGAACACCTTCCACTGAACTGCTGTGTTGTTAATGACAAATTTTAATACTGAACATGAATCACTAGACTAGTCACGTGAAATTTAAATATCGCTCTTTGCGCAGTGCGTGACTGGTGTGCTCCAGTATGCACATTGGGCCTATTTGAAGACACTCATTAAAAAATAATTATCTGGCACTTTACCGTCTCCCCCCCCCCCCGACCCCGTGTGTTGACAATATACAGGAAGTTTCTTCTAAAATATAATTAATATACTTGCCATCATCAATATGTTCAAATCGTCCCAAAACAAAATTGATGCCAATCCACGCATATACTCCTAGAAGCATTTAAAACAAAATAGTTTGTAAAAATTTTAGGTAACTTTTTTAAAACCTATTACAGTTTAGTCTCCCTCAATTATCTTTATGTTCATTTCATTTGTTAATACATTGTATGTCAACTGCGTTACATGCAGAAACATTTATTTTTATAAGCATTCCTTGAAAAATTAATAGTTTTTGTCACCTAAAATATTCAAACAATTCTCATAAAATTCTAGCACATTAGTTTAATCATTCAGTAGTTCAGTCATTCTTTAAGGCAAGTTTTTAAGTAAAAAAATTCAGAATAAAATCGGAAGATCTTGTCATCTATAAGTAAGGCTACGTTTTAGTCACGGGTATTTTTAGTAAAAGTCATGAACAGATCACTGGCAGTAAAGAAAAATTCATGGCTTGTGACCTGTCCATGACTTTTACTATATATTCCTGACTAAAACTTGGGGGGGGGGGGAGGGAAATCGGCTCAGGGGGACAACCCGGGAGGCACTGCAGGTGCTGTAAGTGCTCAGGGGAGTGGCAGGGGTGGGGCGGGAGGCTCCCTACTTGGCTCCTCTGCTCCGCCCCAAGCCCCGGTTCTGCAGCTCCCATTGGCTGGGAACTGCAGCCAATGGGAGCTGTGGGGGCGGTGCCTGCCAGCAGAGGCAGCACGTAGAGCTAGGAGCTGAGGGAGGGGAGTTCCTATAGTCCTTCCAGGGAGCCCGCCCCTAGGTAAGCACCGCCCCGCACCCCAATCCCCAGCCCTGAGCCCCCCCCCATACCCAAACTCCTGCTGCTGGGGGGCGAGACTGCCCCAGCAGCAGCCGGTGCGACTGGCCCAGGGGCTGCCTGAGCTGCTCAGGCGGCCCCTGGGCCAGGCACACCAGCAGCCGCTGCAGAAGTCACGGAAAGTCAAGGAATCCGTGACAAACAAGGAGCCTTATCTATAAGCCATTATAGCCAACTATTCTTCCTCTACAGTGAGCTTATATGTTTCTAAAAAGAGTACTTTTTTCATACAATCATAGAAATACAGGGCTGGAAGGGATTTTGTGAGGTCATCTAGGACAGCCCCCTGCACTGAGGCAGGACCAAGAAAACCTAGATCATCCCCGACAAGTGTTTGTCCTGCCTGTTCTTAAAAGTCTCCAGTGATAGGATTCCAAGGTTGTGGAATCCCCATTATATCAGACTCTGGCTGATGTCAGAAATAAGAGAAAATGGACACACATGCCTGACAGCTACATAAGGAGGCATTCGTTATTTCTCCTGATTTTAGATGACATTTTTCATAAATTATTGGGGCATTTTTTGCTTTTGACCAGAATGCAAAACAGTTGCTGTTGAGACATAAGATCTCTTAACTTACCAAGCATTTGGACAAAGAAAGCAGCCAGAAATAAAAAGAATTTAACAAAACGGGACTGGAAAGAAACAAAAATATTTTAAAACGGTTTTCTTCTACAGCATTAACTTACCTTCCTGTTTCCCCGAAATAACTTCTGCATGAGAGTCCGAAAACAGAAAATCAAAATGCACAGGAATATCAGTGAGCAGATCTTCTAGTATTGCCTTCTGCTGGCTGCAAAATTACCAACATTTTGAACAATGGTTAAACTACTCAAAGCACTAGGATCTTTAAACTAAATATTGAAAGAAATAAGGTACCAATTCACCTCTCAGGCAGGATTCTCATCCCTGCAGTACAGAGGATATAGAGAGGAGTTTCTTTGTGTTTTGCACGGGGCACGTGTTCTGCAGCGAAGTTCAGAAGTGGAGAAATATAATCGCTGACTCTTTCAGGAGAGCTAGCAAACTCTGAAATGCCTAGAGAAACAGACAGATGAATGAGGAAGTGCCAAGTGTAAGGTAACAGCTTCTTTCACATAAAGCATCGAACTTGCTTTTAAAGAAAACAAACTCACAGGCTTTGAAGATTTAAAGTAATTATTTTTACATAAAGTCAGCTATTTGCAAATGCTAACCAGTTTTGTCAGAAAAGGGCTCACAATCAGTTAATGTGTAATAAGGGAATTACTTAAAAACTAAAAAAAAAAAAAAAAAACAAGACTTGCTTTACTAATAAACTTTCCAGCTAACAGTCAATGCAAGGCATAAACCAAGTACAAAATACTACTCAAGTATCTATGCTATATAACACCCTCATAAGAATTGATGGTAATTTCTTTTTGGCTGGAGCAATATAAGATAGTGACTTCTACAGTTCTGAAATGCCGTTTACCTCACCCTTCTCCCATTTCAAGATGTTTCAGTTCATTGTGGTTTTTAAGTTAAGATTAATATAACTCTTAAGTGTTCAGCACAGACTTTGGCCCAATCTTCACTGTGATCATAACAGTGCTAGCTATGCTATCACCAGCATTTCCATGGTCAGCATACACAGAGATATTTTCACACAATGGCATGAGAACTATGCAACAGGAAGACATGGATTGGACTTCAAAAGGAGATTGCTTAAACTCTTACTTTAAAAGTTCCCTAACAGTCAGTTTTTAATTATTCAAATACATTGTTCCAGTAACAGTTACCCAATTGTCTACTTTCAAATTTGAGACAGATTCCATTTAAGTAACAAAATCAAAACTGATTCTAACTGAGCAGAACTGGTTATTTGACAACTCAACCTGTGATTCTTATAGGTACCTCCTACCTCCACATTGGCAGCACAGTAACAAACTGTAAAGCTGAATAAAGCACCTTTGAAACCAAACACAGACGAAGTCGATGGAGAGCTACAATAATGTAGTTGTACATTTCATAGTCCTTTGGGAAGCCACTGCAATCCAGCCATTAATATATGTATGTAATATATGTACAATTTGATATGTAGCAATTTTAAATAATCTGTGGCAAGAATTGCTTTATTGATATGCCTAAATATGAAGTATATATTACTCCTTAATTTACAACTGCATCTAAGATTTTAAAACAAGGGTTCTCAAACTGGGGGTCAGGACCCCTCAGGGTTATTACATGGGGGGTTGCGAGCTGTCAACCTCCCCCCAAAATCCCGCTTTGCCTCCAGCATTTATAATGGTGTTAAATATATAAAAAGTGTTTTAAATTTATAAGGGAACGGGTCGCACTCAGAGGCTTGCTATGTGAAAGGGGTCACCAGTAAAAAAGTTTGAGAGCCACTGTTTTAAAAGATGTACATAGGTTGGTTGGTTGTATTCCAACTGACCTTTTAGGCAGCAGGAAACAGTTTTTGATTTTGAAGTTAAAAACCCTATTTTCTCATGCAAACCGAGCATGATTATTTTTATGATTGGAGACGGGAACAAACTACATTATGACGACATTTCAAAAAGCTTAATTTTCAGATGTTCTTTAAATTAAGATAATTTTCATGAAATTGCAACACTGTTCTACTTATTACTCTGAGGTCCTTATAAAAGGCTGTTTATTAAATACACCTAATTATTCAAATATGCCCAAAGACCAATTGTATCTACTGGACTCCAAAAAAATCAAAAAAGAAGTCAGCTCTCTTCTGAAAAATGAAACCTTGGGTTTTTAATATGAATCTTGAATACTGTTTTGGGTTAGATAGTTAGCTGTTTAGAAAAAATTACTGAACATTAGGGTTTTTCATACCTGGTTTAATTTTCATAACCACTGGTTTTCTGTTTTTGTCCCTCATTTGTTTGATGTCCAACAGATCATGCGGGTTGCCATTGTGTCTTGGCCAACAATACACGAAGATCCTAGACCCGCTGCTACCACAGTCTACCACGATGCCATAGTTCAGATTGGGATTGCTGGTATCTGTAGCTTCAGTGTCAGTCACTCGAGCAAGGTATCTAGAAGAAAAAGTGGCTAAAGTCTATTGGGAATAAGGTTTTGTTTATATATTTGTATTACAAATGTGATTTGATACACCAGACTAAAAAATATCAACCACTTTTGCCTTCTATTAAAGGACCTCACAATTTTTTACAGACATTAAGGCACACAACACATTGTGAAATTTGTAAGCATTATCTTCATTTTACACAGGGATAACATGAAGCACAGAAAAGAGAAATGTCTGCCCCAAATCATCCAATTGCTGGTGGCAGAACTGGAAGTGGAAGCCAACATTTCTGACTGGGAGTCAGAAATTCCTAACTACTACACAACACTTCTCCTTCCACCTTTTATATGTGGGGATAAGGACAAATCAAACATGCTAAATTATTGGAAAGTTTAATAGTTAATAAACTAAAAGCAATTTTAAGTGAGGAGAGGTACTTCTAAAGAGAAACACGAGTGAAAAAATTTAAAATATAACTATGCAACATATAGACATTCACATACAGTTGATTCCCCTTATTAGCAACCTCTCTGTTGCCAGCAATGAGTTGCTATTATCTGAAGGTTGTCAATAAGCAAAAGACAGATGTGCAGAGCTGCAACTAGGGGAGGAAGCACTGCGACACGCATGATACGTCTCCCTGCAGCCCTGCAAATCTGCCTATGGTTGTAAGGGGAGGCTGTGGACAGGGCAGCAACGGGGAAGGTTGTAAGGCTGCAGCCAGGGAAGGCACGTCCGAGTGCTTCCTTCCTTTGCTGCATCCCTGCAAACCTTCCTGAAACTGGGGCTTGGCACATCCCTGCACTCCCTTCCTGGCTGCTGTCCTGCAAACCTGCAGCCAATGAAAGAAGCACTGGGACATGCTGAGCCTAGGTTCCCGGTATCACAGCAGGGCACAGCCTGGAGAGGACAGACAGGTACCGTGCAGCCTCTCGGGCCCACAGTGATCCCGCTCCCTGTGGAAAGCCCCTGCAGCTTTCCCTTCCAGCTGCAGGCAGGTTTGTGGGACTGCAGCCAGGGATGGCATATGAAAAAGTTGTCAATAAGTCACATGCCTGTTGCCAATATCTAAATCCCATTAACATTAAAGGCACTGGGACAGGATCGGTTCCTGGCAAAACGTTGCTATTACCTGGAAGTTAATATCCTGATTGTTATTAAGTGGCATCCATTGTATATGTAAGAGAGAGAGATAAACATGTACAATTGTCCAACAAGCTCAAGATAAGAGTACCAAAAAGATATAGTATATAAAAAGTTCAGACCTCACTTATAAGCTTGTTTAGGAGTTTACACCTGTGCCTTCAAAATACAAAAAACAACAAATGTGAAATTACCCCAAAAGTGATATACAAGGTTTGGAGAGAGGAAAGATTACTCCAAGACTGATTTCAGTGAGCAGCATCTTACATAAAATGCTTTCAGTCAGTCAATTTATTTTTCCATGTGGCTTTGTACATACCAGGAGATCCAATCACTACTCACTGGTTCAACTGTTTGAAGTGATCAACATGGAACCCCTGAGTTATGTTCATTTCCTGTCCTGAACATTATATTAGTCCTCACCTGTGAAACTTTTTATCCCTGTACGAATGCCCATATTTATTCCGGATGACAAGGGAATAATAAAGCAAGGAGACGGCAGCAGAAAGTATTCCAATGACAATAATTTGTCGCAAAGTGGTGTTCAGTATACGAGGACACCCCACTGGGGAGATGCTGAAGTGCCAGGAAGCAGGAAACAAACAGGAGATGCTGATCCTGAAATTCATAAAGGAGACAGACTGCTTGAAATGCATCCTAACAGCAGGGAGCTAAGCCTTCCCAAAACTGGCTAAGAATTTGAACAAATACTTAAATGAACTTCCAACTTTAAAGGTACATAACAAAGGACCTGCTCCTGTTTCTAATAAAATTACACTAAACTCAGTGGGATCAAGATTACACCCTGAATGCTCAAAGCTAGAAGAATTATTATCACAAGTTTAACAGCCAACAAACACCTTTCTGTTGGAACATGCATCCTACAATTTCAGTCATCAAACAGATCTTTTTTTCCATCTTTAACTACCAAAATCTTAACGTCGCATAGGCCTCCAACTCAGGTTTTGCTTATGTTTCAATGACATCCAGTGTTAACAGAGGTGAACAATAATTGCCTTTGTAAATTGCGAACGAGCTGGAAACCCAAATACTTCGGCACTATGATAGCACATAAGAATTAGGTAATGAAACTGAGTATTAATCAAACAGCCTTACTTCCCTGTACAAGCAGAGCAAAAATGAAAAACTCAAAGACACACAGTAAGTACTAAGTGAGACTTACAAAAAGTAATCTGATGTGATATTAGCAACACAAGTAAGGAAATGGAAACATATTTTCCCCCTCTCAGATTGTCACAATGATTCTTAGGCAAGTGTTTGACACTTGCAGCATTCTAATCCACTACACAAACTTTACAGTTCTTCAGTTCTGCTTCAGAAGCCATGCATAACAAGTTTTAAAAGCTGCGCAACAAAAGCTTCTTTCATAAGGCTCATTAGCACAAACATATCAGAATGAGTTTTGAGTATAAATCTGTTAAAACCCTTTCTGATAAGAACGGCCATACTGGGTCAGACCAAAGGTCCATCTAGCCCAGTGTCCTGTATTCCGACAATGGCCAATGCAAGGTGCCCCAGAGGGAATGAACAGAAAAATCATCAAGTGATCCATCCCGTTGCCCATTCCCAGCTTCTGGGAAACAGAGGTTAGGGACACCATCCCTGCCCATCCTGGCTAATAGCCATGGATGGACTTATCCTCCATGAATATATCTAGTTCTTTTTTGAACCCTGTTATGGTCTTGGCCTTCACAACAGCCTCTGGCAAAGAATTCCACAGGTTGATTGTGCGTTGTGTGAAAAAATACTTCCTTTTGTTTGTCTTAAACCTGCTGCCTATTAATTTCATTTGGTGACCCCTAGTTCTTGTGTTATGAGAAGGAGTAAATAGCACTTACATATTTATTTTCTCCACACCAGTCATGATTTTATAGACCTCTAGCATATCTCCCCTTCGTCGTCTTTTTTCCAAGCTGAAAAGTCCCAGTCTTATTAATCTCTCCTCATATGGCAGCCGTTGACCCCTAATCATTTTTGTTGCTCTTTTTGGAACCTTTTCCAATTCCAATATAGCTTTTCTGAGATGGGGCGACCACATCTGCATGCAGTATTCAAGATGTGGGTGTACTATAGATTTATATAAAGGCAATATGATATAGCCTAATTTGCATTTTAATTGAGCTATATTAAATGCCACTGTAATTACTTTCCTTTAATACCATTGTTTCACGGCACTCAATCTGTTGGGCTCTGGAGGATGGTGTTACAGTGCAAGTGCTTTATAATTCTAACACCTCTATTCTGCATTTATTCTTAGCTTTGCATAATCATATTCTGCAGAAATGTGATCCAAGACTCATCACTTTTCATTTTCAGAACAGTTTCCAAATAACTAACCAATTAATCCTCAACATCTCTGTGAGGTGGGTGGTATTGTCCCCATTATAGAAATATGGGGAAAAAAGACATTGAGTGGATGTCCAGATTTAGAGGCACTCAAACCTCAGAGCTGGGATTGGAGTTCAAGATTTCTAGGGTTGCAGTCCTCTATTCATCATATTGCAACTCTATCTGTTTGATATTGAAGATTAGTTTAAGAGTCTCACCTTCCCATGTTGGGATACTCTGATCAGGGCAGGCAGGCAAGCAAATTAGCTTGTGTTCTAGTATCATCCAGACATCCCAGATTTATAAGGCACATGGATCCTCCCCAGAGCCATTGTTCTTCTATTCCTGTATAAAACAGAATTTAGTTATGTTAAAAAGTGATATTCTCACCAAGACCCCAATCCTGTAATTCAGGAGCCCGAATGAAGTCAAACATTTATTAGGATTAGTTTTATATACTCCTTGCAGCATATCTGGTAGAGAAACTCATTTTGAGGAGTTTCATCTTTAGCTCGCGTAAATCACCAACAGGGATGCCAGCCCCCCAAATACAAATAATTCCACCTGTATTCTTCTTGGGGATTTTTTTTTTAAATTTTCAACATTTCAAACACAAAAAGCAATAAATCCAGACTACATTTCATTAATATTCTTAAATAAAGGATTTCTTTCCAATTAATCCCAAAGCACTTTACAAACATAGACCCCCAATACTGCAACAGGATCTGCAGTCGGTTGATGGGATCCCATATGGATGCATCCACACAAATCACACTGCAAGACTGAAGCCCTAAATATATACTGTATGAATTATATGCATGGATCACTTACCCCTGAAATGCAACCACCAATGAGATGGAACAGCAGCTGTAACAGTACACAGCAACACCATATAAAAAGCTCAAGATGGATGGTGCTGAAGAACAGTGAATCAAGTTGGAACTGCAGGGAGAATTTAAGGACAAAATCTGAATAATTAAATTGGAATTTGATCCACACCAGCATTAACACTTTTCAACAGAGAAAACCTACCAGTTTACAAAAATTTCTGATAAGTGATTTTTATCTACTATTGTTAAAAATAACACAACTGAGGGAAAGAAAGAAAAAAAAAAAGACACCTTTTTCAGTTTACTTTCCCATTTGACAGCACCTTTCATATAGTCAATTTCATGTCTGTGTGGGCTTCAAACAATAACAATGGAAAGAAACATTAAAATCATGTAAATATAATTCTGAAACCACAAATTGCCAGGGAAACTATCAGGCATATGTAATATCGGACTACTTTTGACTTCTTTTGCTTTATATTTTTTAAGCTTGTCTAGGTTTCATATTGGCAATGTTCCTTTATTAAATAAGTAAAAAGTTACTATTTCAAAATAATTTTGGATGTATGATTCTTATTTATGGTCACACACGCCCACTTTTACTTGAACCATCATCTCAGTCAATGACTATGTAAATCCAGATTACAAGTTAAAAAAAAGCAGTGGAGTTTCTGAACAAAAACAAAAATGATTAGGGGGCTGGAGTGCATGACTTATGAGGAGAGGCTGAGGGAACTGGGATTATTTAGTCTGCAGAAAAGAAGAATGAGGGGGGATTTGATAGCTGCTTTCAACTACCTGAAAGGGGGTTCCAAAGAGGATGGATCTAGGCTGTTCTCAGTGGTAGCAGATGACAGAACAAGGAGTAATGGTCTCAAGTTTCAGTGGGGGAGGTTTAGGTTGGATATTAAGAAAAGCTTTTTCACTAGGAAGTTGGTGAAGCACTGGAATGTTACCTAGGGAGGTAGTGGAATCTCCTTCCTTAGAGGTTTTTAAGGCCAGGCTTGACAAAGCCCTGGCTGGGATGACTTAGTTGAGGATTGGTCCTGCTTTGAGCAGGGGGTTGGACTAGATGACCTCCTGAGGTCCCTTCCAACCCTGATATTCTATGAAGTAACGAAGAACTATTTTTGAAAGAAGTTGTGAGACCTGGATCGCTAGATGCATTTTCTCCCTCAGCTCAAAAATCCACATAGCAAATGCAACAGACACCATCACTGCCTTGAATATGTGTTTTCAAAATGACACATCAGCCAGCCTTAATTATTCTATCAGATATGCTGTAAAACAAAGATGCTACAAGACATTTTGAGAGTTAGGTTAGAGCAACAGGCAATCCTCTGTTAGTGCTGCAGTCAGTAAAACGGTGTCCTTCAATACTGTGGAAGCCTGGAACTATCAATATTTCAAGGTCTGCATGGCCTTTAGCAATGGGAGGCAGATAAGTGTTACTGACCCAGATGACAGAATTTAAATTCTGTATTCAGAGAGGGTTTTTTGTTTGTTTTCCCCTTTGAAAGAAAGTAACATGGTGCAAACCTATAGGGTCACAGTGCAGTGTATGGTTTGATTAGCAAGTTAAGGACAGTAGCTCAGGAACATTAGTATTGCTTAGGGCAAGTGTACACTACCACACTACTTTGGCGTGGCTACCCCAATGGAGCTGCACCTCTGTAGCACATCTGGTGAAGACATGCTATGCTGACAGGAAAATGCTCTCCCATCAGCATAATGACTCCACCTCCGCAAGAGTGTTCTTTTCACAACCGAGCGAGGTAAGTTACATCGAGACCAGCCCAGTTAAATAGGATAATAATGCCAAGCTCTTATATAGGCCTTTCCAACATTTTCACAAGCAACAACTATAACGGTCACTCATTCCATCACAGAGAGGGGAAGTGACTGGCCCCAGGTTGGTCACATAGTGAGCTGCAGAGCGGAATCAGGGCAGACCCCAGCAGGCTTAGCTCCCAGTGCCCCTCCCCCCGCCCTAATTCCCTAGACCTCACTCCCCTCCTAGACTCAGGATGAGAACCCTGGAGACCAGATTTCTAGTTCCCTCCTGCTATAACCCCCACACCCCATCATAGAACTGGGAAAAGAACCCAGGAGTCCCAGCCCCCCTTCGTCCCATTGCTTTCCCAAGCCCGGGGACGGAAGGAACCCAGGCGTCCGGTCCCCAGACCCTTGCTCTAGCCATCGGACCCCAGCTCCGCCCCGCCCGATGCTCAGGTGAGGGAGGAGAACCGAGGCAATTCCTCCTTCCTCTCCCGGGGCCCACCCGACCCCAACGCTCGTACCTGCTGGTCTCGCTCCGGCTTGGCTCGGCTCGGCCCCGGTACCACCGCGGCGCATAGCGACACCTCAACCATTCCCACTTCCGGGTCCCGCACGCCGGACGTGACGCAAGCAAGCCGGTAACCCACAAGAAACTAAGGGAGGGGGGGAAAGGAAAATGGGCTGGGCTAAGGACTGGTCTGCGTGGGACTGGAGGCGTGGCTAACGGCTGGGGCGGGGCTGAGATGGGGCTAGGTTAGGGCAACAAGGCATGATGGGAGTCTGGCTAAGGCAAAGCATCACGGGAACTAGGTGTGAACTGGAAGCCTGGCTAAGGTAAAGCATCATGGGAGTCTGGCTAGCGTCAGGTATGATGGGAGCCTGGCTAGGAGTGGGCTGGGGGCATGGCTAGGGTCAGGTATAGTGAAGGCTTAGTTATGGCAGGGCAGCTGCTGTGTAAGGGATCCGGGCAAATAATTGAGTGGATATTTAACTGCCCCTCACGTGGGGTTCATGCTGGGCCAGCTCATTGACCTCCCCAATGTATATATATTTAGCTTTCTAGAGTATTGAACCATTGCAGATTTCCATCATAATTAAAATTAACAATTAACACAGCCCCTTTTTAAATGCAATGTTTATTTTGTTGCACAGATACTAAAGGTTTTTCCAGCTGCATGTGCATTAACAGACCACTACTGTATTTATATCTGAAATCTTTGGCACTACTTATAAACGCTCTACACGCTTAGGAATCAGTTCTATAACTTCACACCTAGGGCACTGCACACACACAGTACTGGTAAGCCCAAATGTTTAAAAATCATCAGTGTCGGGACCCAAAAAATCATGAGATTGGTTTTAAAATCATGAGATTTTTAAAAAATGGGCTTCTGTGTATTTACCTTCTGGATTCTGGTACTTGGATCACATTTTCAAGCTTTTCTGTACAACCACAGGGGCTAGAAATGTAATGGTGTTTTTAAATGAAAACTGATATTCTCACGTAATCACTCCACTCCAGGAACTGGGACTTTAAGAAAAGACATCAAATATCACACAAGACTCCTCAAATGTTGCAGGCTGGCGGCACTGCACTTATAAAAACATTGCACACTTAGGGCCTGGTCCTGCAACCTTCACACTGAGGGCACTGTGCACTTTGAAGAACACTGGAGGGAAAATCCTGGCCCCATTGAAGTCAATGAGTGTTTTGCTATTGACATTAGTGGGGCCAGGATTTCATCCTGCATGCTTTGGGCCTGAGCCTACAAACACTTCCACATCGGAGTTGTTTTTGTGGGGATGTATTTGCAGGTTTCAGCTCACACTTTTGAATGCTTTGGCTATCGATTGTTTTATTTCTGCATGTTGACTGACAGAACTGGAGCACCTTTCAGTCACAAATCTACATGTGATCTTAACAAAGGCATTGTCCTCACAAATGCACTTTTAAGAAGTTTTACTTCTTAGTCTTTATGAACACTTGGTATTGGTCTTTATCTGCAAATCCACCCTTGGATAAAAACATTAAACAATTTCACATGCAACAGACACGCAGGTAAATGTCAGTGGATGCAGCTCTATTGTATTCCACAGTCTAACAGATCATTAAAATGGAACCAAGAAACAGAACACTGAAAGACAAAGATTGCCACTGTAGTGTCTCCTGAATCATATTGTCAGGAATGGTCTACTAATTACATACTCCTGCCTTAAGTGCAGGGGACTGGACTAGATGACCTCTCAAGGTCCCTTCCAGTCCTACACTTCTATGATTCAGCCACTCTACCTGGATCAACAGGCCTTTTAGTGAGTCTTTCAATTAACACCAGACCCATCACAAATGTCTGAGTTGCTAATAGCATAAAGTTCACAGCCCTGACTGGAATGTATCTGATAAAGTGTGTCTGTTTTTCTTCACATCTATTTACTGGTAATGCCAAGGGCTCTTCCAGCCAGGTTGGGGAGCCTGCTAATTAAAAGAGAGTTAAAGATTTTTGCATAACATTTAAAATATGCCTAAGTGGAGATGCTGTTTGTCTTATTTTGATAAGAAGTGACTTGAGGTCAATTTTTGTGTGAAAAATGCCTTTGGGTAATGTTAACATTTACAATATAAAATATAAATCCTGGTAAGGATTATACATGTCAACAAAAGCTCTGTCTAGTTTACAGAATTATTTTAAACACTGTTCTCATATGGGTCCCAATCTGACAGGCACCTCCATGCTTAACTTTAAGTATGTGAGTAATCCCAGTCAGTGGTTATATATCATGCAACAATATTTCAGTTCTCTGCTAATTAAATTCACTTGTATAAATGTTGATGGGATTGGGGCCATTATTTGGTCCTGTCTCCAAAAACTGGCCACTCAGGACTGGAAACCATTTTATCTGGAACTTTATTTAAATGAGTTGAAACAAGTTGATTTACGGGTTTAGTTGGTTCCTTTTTTTACTTTAAATATGAGGAATATCAAGTCTCATCTTCCCTGTTTCTGCTGAAGGACTCATTGGAAGATCAGAGAACTGCAGTAGGAGCTTTTTCAGCCCTCATTGGAGGATATGTGGTTTTTAATCTTTCACAAAAGATGGATCTACACTAGATTTCTTTTTATATCTTCCACTGATGCAGCTCCAGTAGTGGTATCAGCAGTAGAAGCTCTAGTGTAGAAGTGCACTGGCATCTAGACTAAACCTCTCCAGATGGTTGTAAAATGGGCTGGGGCATCAGCCCAATTTCATCCTCCGGGCCCTGGTAGAAACCAATTTAAATGCAAAACCAAAATCCAGCCAGGTTGTGGTCACTAAAGATGCCAGTGCACTTTCTGTATGTGTTTGAATATTAACTCTGCTACTAATTATTATTATTTTATTTATTATATTGCAGGAATGTCTAGAGGCCCAAATTATAGATTAGGACACCACTATGCTAGGCACTGTACAAACATAACACAAAAGACAGTCTCTGCTCTGAAGAGTTTGCAATTTAATCCGAACCAAATGCCAACCTAAATTCACTATACAATTTCAGATCGTTAAGGGCTTCTTCACCTCTTGCACTAACACATTGTGTAGAGTGTTACTGTGCTGTATCAAACAGCCATCATGTTCTATTCAAGAGGTGGCTACACATCACTGGTGGATCCCTAGCTATCCCTTTCTTATATCCGAAGGAATTTGTGAGGTTTAATTAATATTCTTTGAGATCCTAGGGTGGAAGGCACTATAGAAAGGCATTATTAACCTGCTAAATATGTTTTAAATTTACAACCAACATAAAACATGCCAGTGCTGACAGTTTCGGGGCAGTGAAAGTTTCCTTGACATGTGCGCATATCATGTTTTCAGTCAAACACTGTTTCCATTCTTACCCATTTGCATGACTGCCTGGGGCAGGGCTGTGTACTCAGCTGCTTTTCCATCTTTGCTGGGCAAGAGATTGACACAGTGACCTCCCTCTGTTTTTTCTGTGGTGTCTCTAAACATGACATCCTGGCACTTTTACCCTCTCAGAGACACTTTGGCAAATCTCCTCCACACTTGGTCAATTAATATGAAGATTTCTCACTTCCCCTTGCTCAGCATTGGAGGTCATTATTTCTTAAAGGCACAGTAACCCTGTAGTACACCTCTTACGGTTTCTTTTCCAGTTTTTTGCTGTTCACAAATCCATGCTGCCTTACCAATGTGCACAGTCTTCCCCAACAGGGTCACCTGTAGACTGAGAGGCAATGCTGGCTGGTGAAGATGGGTATGAGAAATTGATACATAAAACTAGAGAGACAGTGTTATCTAGTGGTTAGGGCACTGGACTAGGAGAACCTAGTTTTATTTTCAGCTCGGCCATAAAACTCATTGTGTAACCTTGGGGTAGTGATTTCACCATCTGTGCCTCTTTTTCCCCTCCAGCCCTTTGTCCATCTTGTCTATTTAGATTTATGTTGTTCAGGGCAGGGATTGTGTGTATGTGTAGAACAGATATAACTTAGAGAGTTTTTTCACTTCAAGGTCCCAGAAGCAAAGACAAGGTTTTCATCTCAAGGCCAAAAGACCAAAAACATCGAGACACTTGATCACGGCCTTGGATAGACCAAGAGACTACCTACACTTGACCAGAGCTCACATATGCCTTGCTCTGGGTTGAGATCTCTAGGTGCTATTGTAATACCAATAAATAACAATAATAAAAATTCCACTTAGATACAGTTTATAGCAGGGGTTAAAGATCATAATGTATCTGATTCAAAACAGGGCAGGCAATGCTCACATTACGTATCTTTTATTGATGAAAAGATAGGACTGCCTTCATGGCCTGCTATCCTTGGTATCTCGGGTATGACTGCCCACAAGAAGGACTATGTAAATATACTACTAATACATAGAGAGAGACCTACCCAGTGGGTACTAGAATGAGACCCATCAATTCAGACAGACCACTGAACAACCATCAGATGCTAACAATTTTAGGATACTCCTGACATAGTCTGGAATTGAACCAGTGACCTGGAGGTTGAACACCGTCTCTATTTTCTAAATAGCCACCTTTAAAATCATGGTGTAGCTAGGCCATTTTCTATGGAGCAACAGCAGCTCTTTAACCAAGGCTCTGTATGAGGGAAGGGATAACCTGTATGAAGCCATGTGGTTGCAAAGAATTTTCCAGAGGTTGATGCCCATCTCCCTCAAATCTGCCGCTTGAAGCAGGACAGAGCCACATGCTGCTGTGCGGCTGCTCAGCTCTACATCCTTCATGCATGAGGCATTGTTGCTCATTAACGTATTGCAAGTATGTCTGCAGCACTGGGTGCCAAGCAACGGTGAGCTGATAGATGATTTTGTAAGGTGATACCTCATAGAAAGGATTTAGCACGTAGGAACTGCTTTGTTAAAATTAGTTTCTGAAATTCCTCCCAGTCAGTCACCTGGAAAATGTCTTTTCAATGCAGATTCAGATTCAGCACCCACAGTATTCATAAGAGCTTGTATGTATTCAGCAATGGTGGTTACGTGAGGCCCTGAGTTTAGGACACATTAAGGAAGAAACCACCATATATATGGCTGTGTCACAACCTCAGCATCACTCCATGTTTCTTTTTCTTAGCCTGCCCTGCCCTGCCCCCCTTTGTTGGCTACTTTGCCATTTTCTCCTCTACCACCAGCCTTGCTTATGTGAAAGAGTCAAACCACAGTAAGGGCTGGGTTTGCACATGGGCCACACAGTGACCCTCCATATGGTTCAGCAGCAGGGTTTGCACTGAGGAGCTTCAGCACTACAGCACTGAACACTACCATCTGAGCTAAAGGAGTACCATTCGGTGGTAGTAGTAGTAGTAAACTATTATCCCCTAGTGGAACAGCCACTGGAAGGGAGGGTGACACAAACTTTGCCATTATGTTACACCAGCAACCTCCTCTCCATGAGCGCACACATGTCCTCCATTGTCTTCTGGCCTGGTCTAATTCCCAATGGTGGCAGAGAAACTTGGGGAAGGGGCTATCTTCCAGTCCTCTCCCGACCCTCGCCTCAGTGACAAGTTCCCTAGCCCCATCCCATGAGACAGCACAACCTCCCTAACCAAACCTTGATTTACATTAAGAAAGGTGAATTCTATTCCTAACCCTTGCTGTGCACATAGGAAAACAAGGTCTGGGGCTAACTAGGTAACAGCCTCATAAGGTTTTCTCTCCTCTGATCCATGCTGGTAGGAAAGACAGATGATTCAGCAGCAATGTTTACCTAGCTAAAATGTTACAGTTAGTGGTCTCTGGTAATATAGGTGGTCCTATTCCCAGCTCTCCCTGGGGCCTTGTCTGTCTGCCAAGAACTTGTGTTTCATTCCAGCCCCTAGTGTTATGCCATGATGAATTAACCTGCTAACACAGGAGCTACAAAACAGACACTAGCAACTTTCTGATGATATTTGCTGGAACAAAGGTAGAGAGGAAATGTCCAAGTTCACTTGCCCCTTTAAACTATTACAGTAGTCTAATTCTTCCCTCAACCCTTCTCTGTTTGTTACTGTGCAGTTAGAAACAAACAGACTAAATTCAGGGATGGGCCCAGCAGGACCGCCCAGAGGATTCAGGGGGCCTGGGGCAAAGCTTGGCAGCTGCGGCGCTTGTACTCACCCGGCGGCGGTCGTCCGGGTCTTCGGCAGCATTTCGGCGGCGGGGGGCCCTTCAGTCGCTCCGCGTCTTCGGCAGCACTGAAGGGCCCCCCGCCGCCGAAATGCCGCTGAAGACCCGGATCGCCGCCGGGCCAGGGCTCGCAGGGCCCCTGCGGGGCCTGGGGCAAATTGCCCCACTTGCCACCCCCCCTCTGGGCGGCCCTGGGGCCCAGGAGTCTGGGGTTTGGTTGTACAAAACCTCATCAATCATGTTTTAATTTTGCAAACCCCAGGCTCTAAACCAAAAGGGGGCCTAGGCTCCAATTTATCACCACTGCCAGAGTAGGAGAGGAGTTCGGGTGAAGGGTCCTGGTTTTCTTCCATTTCAATAATAAGCAATTAGTTTTGCAAAACGTCAGCCATCAGCTTTCAGTTTCACAAAATCAAAACTTGTCCTAGTTTGGATCTAGGATTTTTTTTTTTTTTTTTTTTTTAAACCAGACCACAGTTCAGGGGATTGTGAACAAAATGTTTCAGTTTTGGCCCATCACCTATTACACAGTAAAGGCCAAACCTTTCTCTCATGTAAATTGGGTGTAACTTCCTGATGTCATTGTGAATTTACATCAGTGTAAGTGGAAACAAAATTTGGCCCTGGGTGACTTGAATGAGAGCTGCAGATGCCCAGCTTGTCTGTAAAATGAGAGCACTTGGATTATTATTATTATTATTATTTGCAGTGCCTAGAGGTCCTAACCAAGCTCGGGGAGTCATTGTGCTAGCTGCTGCACAGACACATAGTAAAAGACTGTGCCTGCTCCAAAGAATTTGCAATCTAAATAGGCAAGACAGACAAAGGTTGAGAAAGGACACAAAGGAGTGAAGTGACTTATCCAAAGTCCCACAGAAGATCAATGGCAGAACCAGGAATAGAACCCAGGTGGCCTGAGTCCCTGCCCATTGCCTTAATATGGATGTAGGTGTTCAACTTTAGGCCTGCAAGGTTGAGAATTTTGGCCTACATGACCTACTTGTGACGTAGGCAGGTGTTATTATCCCCATTTACAAGGGGGAAACTGAGGTTCACAGAGCTGGAGTGTCTTGCCACGGCTCACATAGAGTCAGTTTCAGCCAGGAACAGAACCCACAGGCTAAGCTTCTCTTTTCCATTCAAATGTGAACATCTGTCCCAAGTATCTGCACTATGAAATGGAATGTTGTCAACTGGATTTAGACATTTTTAGTTTTACCCAGGGATAAACATTTAGACAGATGGGGAGCTATTCCCTTCAAAGAGCCATCGGGGCATCAGCATTTTGTCAGAATTATGTGGGGGCATCTCTTACATTGAATATTTCTTGGAAAGAGTGGCACAGCTCTGCTCCATCCCTGTACAAACTCTGTATGCAAACAGAGCCGATCCCAGCACAGTGCAGAGAAAGAAAGTAATGCTTTTTGTAACCACTAGGTGGCAGTGAAGCTTTAAAGTGGCTGTATTAATCACTGCTGGGAAATGTATCCTTTCCAGAGCTATGAGAACTATTGGTTTTTCCTTGAGATAGCTACATAGATCTATGTTGAATTTCTCATGATCACAGATGTGATAATGAGAGGAAGATGAGATTGTTAAGGAAGTGTAGGATGATGGGAGGATTTTCTTGTCCATATAGTTGCTATTTAATGTTTAGGTTTGTATCTTTGTTTTAAAATCAGTAAAGAGATATTATTATTAGGAATAATGATAACAATACTAATTAGTATATAATAATTAATCCTACAAATTAGCATGCCTTTTCTGAACCTGAAAATGTATATTTTGTGGGAGGAAGATTTGGTAAAAATCCATTTTCATTTTACTGAGCCATCCAAGAATTTGAAAGAAAGGACTACATAATACAGATAATTATTAATTGTAATGATCTCTCATTGGTCCTCATCTGCTGTGCTATTTAAAATGAGACCAGTAACCTTTACAGGCATACATTAAGGCTTTTCATCTATTTATTTGACAATTATTTTCTTTCAGTTACAGATTTGTCCCCCCCCCCACTTTTACTCTTTAAACAATTTAATTTTATTTTGGTTCCATTTTGTTTATTATAAGGAAGCTCATTTGTTGTCAACTCTTTATGAAAAATAAGACAATGTGTGAACCAAAAAAACCTGAAAGCAAAACGCAAACCCACCCCAGAGCTCTTGATTAACTGGGTCTAATACCAAACTTTCTGCATGGATCTTATCATATACTGACTCATTCATTCCTTAGCCTTTCCATCCATACTGACTCTCTCTCCGTACAAAGTACAACTTCATTTCATTACTATGATGGTTTCCTTTTCAATTCACTGTTGTTTCAGGATGTGTGTCTTTTACCGTATTGTAGGTTTGGGGGAAAGATGTGTGTGTTTTAATTCCTGGACGAGGGACTCAATCCAAAGCCCGTTTAGATCAAAAGGAGTCTTTCTACCAACTTCAAAGGGCTTTTGGATCAAGCTACAGCTCTGGTGTTCATTGATGAGACCATGCGGCCTTTGCTTTTGTTTAAATTATAGTGTTTAGTTATGTAGCTATAAGCATCCAGGAGTTTTCAGGCTCTTTATATACAGACACTTGTTATTAATTATTATACTTTATCATGATTCATTTTGAACCTTGCTGAGAACTTGGCTCAAAGGGCGAATACAGGGACTGATTCTCCTCTCCCTTACACTGGTTTTATACCAGGTAGCTCCAGCAAAGCGCTTACTTAGCTTTAAGCGTACAGTATGCTTAGTCAGGTGTTTTGCTGAGTAGGGATGGACTTAATCATGAGCCTACAAATCAGCACCCACTTAAGTGCTTTGCTGAATTGGGGCCTAAGCTCAGTGGAGTTTTTCCAAGATGTAGAGTGAGCACAGAATCAGATGCACAGAGTTTGAGACTCTGCACCTCGGTTCCCCATCTGCAGTGTGAGGATGGGAACGGCTCCCAGGGGTGCACTGAGATCAGTTGTATAGTCTGCAGCGTGGAATGCCATGGAAATGCCTATACATCATGTTGCCTCGATGTACAAATTACAGTGGAATTTGCTTTTGCTTCTCCTCAGGTGTAATAATGACTCATTTCCATGGGACAAATCTTACACTCTAAAAGCCAGCTCCCTTGTACCTTTGTTCCTAAATTAGAATGATCAGTGGGGGCTGTTAGGAGCTAGGATCAGACGGGAAACTATTCCTTTGATTCCCTGTAAAGTTTTTAAAGTCAGGCAAGAATTTTGAATGGCACTCAGCTGCAGGCAGAGAATGCCAGAGCTTGTGAGACTGCCAGTTCAAACCAATTATGATTTAACTGACTTGCCTGGGCACTAAAATGCCTAATAAAACTTGCTCAGTCATTGTAATATGGACACTACGTTTCTATGCTCATTATCTGATTTGGGAAGGTCATGGACCTGCATGTACTAGTCCACAGAAATCATTTTGGTGTATAGTTAGCTCTGATGGTGCCCAAACTGAGCCTCATAACAAACTTCCACTCTGTGTACAGCTCACAAGAAATATATTGTATTGAGGCTGTGTACCTTGAATGGTCCCTTAAAATATGTATTAACTCCTTATGCTAAACCTTGTATTTATCAGGGACACTCTGAGTTAGTTTCCCAGACCTGAGGAAGAGCTCCCTGTAAACTCGAAAGCTTGTCTCTCTTACCAACAGAAGTTGGTCCAATAAAAGATATTACCTCACCCATCTTGTCTCTGTGGGTCAGGAAGGAATTTGTCTTCATGAATGAACAACATGCTTATATCACAATGGCCTGGGGTGGAATGAACTGTGGGCATGTGAACTAATGTGCATACAGGATTATTTTAGACCTGTCCTGACATCACGCTTTGGAGAATGTTATATAAATCTCCAGTGGTTCAAACTGGAAGTGCTTCCAAATCAAATTTCGCACAGAAAGGGAGCAAGTTATATAGTGGGTGATATTGTAACTTCTCCGAGGATTACGTTTTTCTTGGAGGACTGCAACACTACAGCTACTCATCCTTTCTATAGCAGTTTTTCATCCATTGAGCTAAAAGTACTTTACAAAGGTGGATATGTATCATTATCTCCATTGTACAGATGGGAAAACTGAGGCACAGTTTGAGGCACTGAGCTTGGCAGGGATATGTTCAAGGTCAGTGGCAGAGCCAGAAATAAAACCCAGGTCCAGATAGTCACCTGTTGTAAATCAGCATAACTCCACTGAAGTCAATAGAGATGATGCCAGTTCACACCAGGATCTGGCTCTCTATTGGATATTCCATCACCAAAGTAATTTCTGTTGAAAAAGAGAGAGGGCCAGATTCTCCACTTGCATATCATAATGGTAACATTTTACACTCACTTGATTTGCCTCTCTATTGCTCTGCACCTTGTGTAATCAATTATTCCAATGCAAGTGTTTTATACCCAGTTTGAACATGAGTGAACGACGGCAAAAGGTAGTGGGGACACAAGGCCTGTATTTAACAATAATGCCAATCTTTATTAAAGCAACTACTATTCACATGAGTAGGCTTGATGCTCACCACAGAACTAGCTTGTCTTGCCAGCCAGCCCTAACAAGTGCTTCTTATGAAAGCTTTGTATCCTTTCTCACACTGCCCAGCCTTGTTTTACTGCAGTGTATACATATGTTTGGCACTAACTTAATTCCCTTCATTTCTTCTTCTATTGCAGGTCATTACTGCGCCCATTGCTAAGCTCATTCTATTGCTTGTGAAATGGGCCACAGGAAATCAGATTTTGGAGCTGCTGCCACAAACAGCTGACGTAAGTGACCTGTCAACGGGTACTCCGTAGGCCCTTATTCTGCAAGTGTCCCTTCTGCCTGCACAGAACTCCATTGTAGTCATCAGATCAGATCGCAGAATCAGGGCAATAGTTGGGTTCTAAGAACAGCGTTCAATAGTGATGATAGAACAGTGTCAATGTGAAGTGAAATGAAATTGTGATAGCTCAATAGTATTGGCATTTTCTTAGATGCATCAGGTGTTTCCTATCTAATCTATCATCACCTACTTATATAGCACTTATCACCACAGTGCAAGATTTTCAAAAGTGACTAGACATTTTGGATACCCACATTTTGAGGTGCCCAGTTTCAGACAGTGCTGAGCACCCACATGCTTTGGAAAATCAGGCCCCTTCAACATACCTCGAGATGGGCACCCAAAACCACTCGTACCTTTGGAAAATCTTGGCCACATTACACATCTGAGAAGCTCAGTTTAAAAGGATCAAGCCTGGTATGGAACAGTGCACAAATGGGATGGTGTGTCTGGGCCCCTTATGACAACTGGATGCGGCTCTGAGGTGGGCACATTTTTAAAGTGGAATTGTTCTAAGTCAAGATAGAGTTGAAAAGATAATGGAGGGATTCAATGAAGTGAGGTAAAGTACTGAAGGCCACAGGTTTTCTTACATGCTTCCTCTCTTTTTAACTTTTGCTGTTACTCTCCCATATATACTGTGACAAAGTTCCTCCTCTATCTTGGTGGGTCCTGCGCTTATAGGCAGATTTTCTTGCCTCAGAGATTCACCATGTGGGTTGGGGAACAGCCCAGAGATCTTCCCCTCTGGGAGAACCCACAGTCCAGGTCAATTGGGAGGTTTGGGGGGGAACCTGGGCCCGCCCTCTATTCCGGGTTCCAGCCCAGGGCCCTGTGGACTGCAGCTGTCTATAGTGCCTCCTGTAACAGCTCATGACAGCTACAACTCCCTGGGCTACTTCCCCATGGCCCCCTCCAAACACCTTCCTTATTCTCACCACAGGACCTTCCTCCTGGTGTCTGATAACGCTTGTGCTCTTCAGTCCTCCAGCAGCACAGCACAGCACACCCTCACTCTCAGCTCCTTGCACCTCTTGCTCCCAGCTCCTCACGCTCCCACCACAAACTGAAGTGACCTCCTTTTTAAAACCCAGGTGCCCTGATTAGCCTGCCTTAATTGATTCTAGAAGCTTCTTCTTAATTGGCTCCAGGTGTCCTAATTAGCCTGCCTGCCTTAACTGGTTCTAGCAGGTTCCTGATTACTCTAGTGCAGCCCCTGCTCTGGTCACTCAGGGAACAGAAAACTACTCATCCAGTGACCAGTATATTTGCCCTCTACCAGACTCCTGTACCCCACTGGTCTGGGTCTGTCACAATACACACACACAGTCTCGCTCTCTGTATCTCTCTCATACACACTTTGGCTGTGTCTTCTCTGCTAAGAAAAGGGGTGTTTTTACTATGATGTAACTAACACACATTAGCTATCCCGCAGTAACAACACACTGGTGAGAAGTCACGTTAGATTCACCACGAGGGAAACTAGGCGAGGCCGGCACCATACCTCCTGCCTGGGGTGACCTCACCTAGTTTACCTTGCAGTAAAACTAAAGTCCCTTATCTTCACTAGCTAATGCGTGCTAACTACCCCATGGTAAAAACACACCTTTTCTCAGCAGCACAGACAAAGCCTCTACCTACCACTCTGTCTTACACAGACATCCACCAATTGCCAGCCACAGAAACTCCTTTCGTTTTATGCTAGTGACTAAGGAAGCCTGTTTGTTGGTTAAGTAAAATGTGTTTACTAATTACTTTCTAATGTAATATCCTTCAGAAATGCCAAGTGTGCTGTTCCCAAGGCTGCGACCAGAGGCAGCTGGTAGAACCACTTTATCTAAGGGCTTGTCTATACTTACGCGCTGGTTCGGCGGCAGGCAATCGAACTTCTGGGTTCGATTTATCGCGTCTTGTCTGGACGCGATAAATCGAACCCAGAAGTGCTCGCCGTCAACTCCGGTAATCCTGCTTGGCGCGAGGAGTACGCGGAGTCGACGGGGGAGCCTGCCTGCTGCGTCTGGACCGCGGTAAGTTCGAACTAAGGTACGTCGACTTCAGCTACGTTATTCACGTAGCTGAAGTTGCGTACCTTAGTTCGAATTGGGGGGTTAGTGTAGACCAGGCCTTAGGAGGTATGTCTTCACTGCAGAGTTAACTTGGGTAATCAGCACTGGGTCTGAGCACTCAGGCTGGCCTAGCTGGGGCATGAGTGGCCACATTGCAAAGCCCTACTTGAGTGAGTGTGTCTTCATGGGTGCAGCACTCACCTTAATTTACATGCCGCCGGAGAGAGAGATGGATGAATACCTTTTGTCTGGCAGAAAACGTGATTGTCAGTTCTGCCTTGATACAGACTTTAGGAACATATTTGCAGTATGCATACATAACTCCTCACTAGTATCTGTACATACAGTGCACCATGATATAAGCGTAGCCCTCGTTTTCATTTAAGACCGCACATGATATTTGGTGAACCAGACTGGACATACCAGGATCAGGATATTCTTGTAACCCCTGGCTAGTTGGCATTGAGGAGTTTATGGAAGTTTCTTTTTCAGTGGAAGCCATTTTCTCCTAAAGCTATTGGACCTTTGCATGGAATTGCAGCATCTCAGTCTGCAATTAACCCACAGCTATGGGGATTTCTAGGACAGAAAGAATTACTGCCCAGGGAAAACCAGACTGCAGACTCTTTTGGTTTAATGCTGATGAAAGGTGCTGCAATGAGCGCTGGGTATCCTGACTTCTTCTGTTTCTGCCCAGCATGGCCGCACAGGCAGTGTCAGTACCAACTTTCCTCCACCCCTGTACTGTCTCTGCCGGTGCACCTCAGGCCTTCCAGCTGGGCTGGATCCAAAGCCCAATGAAGTCAATGGAAAGAGTCCCATTGTTAATAGGGTTGATAGATGAGCTCATCTCCATAGCCTCTTCATTTCTTGTCTTTCTGTTAGGACTGTTATGAAGGAGGCCAGTTGTTTTCTTATCTTCAGCAGAAGGGTGGGCCTGGAACCAACCCTCAGAGACTTCTGTTGGCACAGATAAAGAATCATGTGCTAACAGGGGTGGAATTCATCCAAGGCGAATATGGCGAGCAGAGATCTTAGCAGCTGAGTAAGAAAGTGGGTACTTTTGGATGAGAAATACTGGCAGGACACTGAAAGAACTTCATGGGAGACTGGAGCTAGTACACTTGTCCTTCCTTTTCCATGACACGAAACCTTTAGCGCAGCAGCGGTTGCTTTCTGCTGTGATGGCTCATTGGTTCAACATATGTGAGCAAACGTATAGATGGGCTACATCTCACAGTCTTAAAAGGCATGATCAGCATGTGATCCTCTTGAAAGCATAAGGACCATAAGGACCATGGTTCCATTCAGTCATCTGATAATGATGTCAAACAGCTATGCTAGATTTAGATGGCTATAGATACAGTAGCTAGCTGTGGCGCTATAACTAACATAAACCTTATTTCCTCTCCTACAATATTGCACTTACTCATGTCCGTACAGGAATTTTAGCCACTAGTGTAGCTGCATCAGTTTGTATCGCTGCAGTGTGATGTGAACCTTGTTGAAAGTACTGCTGCACTGGTGGAAACCATTACAAAAAGTTTTTTTTTCTCCTGCTGGTAATAGCTCACCTTAATTGATCACTCTCGTTATAGTGTATGGTAACACTCATTGTTTCATGTTCTCTGTGTATATATATATCTTCCTGCTGTATTTTCCACTGCATGAGATGAAGTGGGTTTTAGCCCACGAAAGCTTATGCTCAAATAAATTTGTTAGTCTCTAAGGTGCCACAAGTACTCCTGTTCTTTGTGTATACTGAGTGTAAACCAGCATTTAATAATGGAGATATCCATCTCCTAGAACTGGAAGGGACTTTGAAAGGTCATCGAGTCCAGCCCCCTGCCTTCACTAGCAGGACCAAGTACTGATTTTGCCCCAGATCCCTAAGTGGCCCCCTCAAGGCTTGAACTCACAACCCTGGGTTTAGCAGGCCAATGCTCAAACCACTGAGCTATCCCTCCCCCCTCAAGAGATCTCTTCTGCCAAGACTCTTTTACTAAGGTGAGCTCTCTGGTTCCTTTCGTTTGTTGTTCTCCCCTTCTTATTTTTTTTTTCCACACAGCAAATCCAGTTGCCTTCAACAAACTGCTCAGAGACAAGGCTTCTGTATATCTCAGAGCAGAGGCACAGTCCACAAAATTGGGACCCAGATTCACATGCAAATGGGCTGAAAATAGGTATTTCTAGGATTCATAATTCCAGCCTGGGCCTGTTATAGGATGGGTCTGAAATGTGAAGTTCAGGATCAATCTGAACTTTGGGAAAGTTTATCTTTCTGCAGAAAAGTCCTGTGGAATTGAATTGAGAATGCACTCCTTTCTGTAGGTTTTCTCAGCCATCCTATAGAATATTCCTGCTGTAAAGTTCTATAGAATGGTTAAAACAACTCATTCAAAGAATCTCATCCTGTATTTAAATTCTATAGGTTTTTCAGAGTAATTACTGTAGAAACACGTTGGTTCCATCCCTATTAAATTCTATAGGACATATCAGGAAGGAAGAGGAAGTGCTGGCCTGGATTCCTGGTTCAGGCCCATCTCTGTAGTGTATATGGCAAAGGGGGGATGGTTATTTGCCTTTTGCAGACTGAACAGAGATGAGGCAGAGGTGCACAGATTTGTGTGAAACTGGCAGCTGGCTGCAGTGGGGGTGGGACTGGTGGCTACAATGTGTGGCTGGCAGTGGGGATGGGATTGGGGGCTGAAATATGCGTGGGTGGCAGATGCCACATGAAGGAAGCAGTTTGAGAGTCACCAACAATCCCAGAGGCCACACATCGTGCAGCCCTCTACTCATGTCTGCTTTGCTGCTGACTCCTAACTCAGCCTGACAGGAAGGCAGTTACCGGAACCATTAACTCTCTGGGGAAAAGCTTACAGGAGCTCATTCCCTTGACGCTCACTTCCCGTACAGAGACTAGAGGACTAGCGAGAGTGTGTGTTAACAACAGCTAAGGCAGTGTGGGGAGAAAACAGAGTCACCATCAAACCAGTCAAAGATAAAAACCCTCCTTTGGGCCCATTTGTTGGAAAACCAAAGTGAAGCTTTTACTTTGTCAGCAAATCTTGGCCAGAGTTCGAATTGGGCCTGTTTGTTGCAGCTTGGTGAGCGGCTGTAGGAGCTCCTCTGGAATCTAAACTTTCATTTAATAAAATAGGGTCTCCTGCCCTTACAGTTGTGGAGCAAACTTTTAAAACCTGGCCTGAGTGTAACCAGTGCGGCCATATCTGCCTGAGTCTGCAGACAGCCTGAAGCATTAGCGGGTAAGAGACACAGACAAATTATTTTTATGGTGGTTCTCCAGATGTGCTAAGTGCTTTCCAGGCATAGCAGGAGATATAGTCTCTGCCATTAAGGAGCATATAGTCTTTATTTGTTGGCATATTTTCAATTATTATTTATATTACGGTAGCACCTGGGGGAGTCAAACAGAGATTAGGCTAAGCACAAACATATACTGAGATATGGTCCCTCTCCTGATGAGTTTGCAATCTAACTAGACAAGACAGATGAAAGGTGGGAGAAGAGGAGTATTATTATCACCATTTCATAGTTGGGAAACTGGATCACAAGATGAAGTGACTTGCCTGAGGTCACACAGGGAGTCTGTAGCAGAGCTCTCAGATCTCCTAAGTTCCAGTCTAGTGCATGAACCACAAGGCTATCCGTCCTCTAACATTTACAGTTACAAATCCATTATATTTAAATGTCACATTTATTCCAAGGCTTTTTAAGTCTGAATCCTAATGACGACAATTTAAATGTAAATTTTAAATTCCTGATCATAGCATCCAAAAAAGGAGACCGGCCATCCTATTGCGAAGATCTGCACCATCTGCTGAGTAGCGTCTCATTTTGGCAGCATGACTGGGAGGAGTTTGGGTTATGGGCGGAGCTTGGGAGAGCCACCATCACTTATTTTTCCTTTCTGACTCCTGTTTAAGACCTCACCCATCTCGTCTCTAATATCCTGGGACCGACATGGCTACAAAGTACACTGCATAAGACAAAGTTGTAAGGCATTGTTCCCAGCCTCTCATCTTAGCAAACAGGAATAATATGCCATGTACGTAAGAGAAAGATAAACAGACATTGATGCAATCGGCCAGGTGATTATTTGTCACATTATTGACTCTGCTCATTACTTCTGTGGGGTGGGTTACTAAAGTGGACACCTGAAGGTTAAGGAAGAGCAACAGTAGAAAAACAGGAAATAGAACGTAGAGGAGCAGAGGCTGATAAAGGCCTGATTCTCCATTGCCCACACTTTGTGCAGTCATTTATGTCAATGCAAACTGGGTGTAAAGCCAGCCATTCTGATATACGAGCATGTGGCGCTCCTTTTGCACTGGGGTAAAATACTGCACAAGATGCAGAGTACCAGCATTGCAGGCCCAGAAAGAGGTTAGAAAAGAGGAAAATGGATAAGTAGAGAGGTGATGTAGGTGATATTTACGGCCTATGGTATGATCTAGCTTGAAGAGAACAAAGAATTTGCCCAGGTTATCGTTCCTGGAGAGGGTAATTTTTGAGAAGTCCTGAGAAAAATCCTATTTCCATTTTCAAGCTGTGAAATGCTGTTTGTGGTGGTAAAACCACTCTGGCAGAAATGGGATCAGCTGAGCTCCCACGATCAGATCTTCAGTTGGTGTAAATCAACATCACTCCATTGAAGTCAAAGCAGTAATGCTGATATACACCAACTGAGGATCTGACAGTAGGTACCAAATTCTGTTCTCAGTTCTGCCTGTATAACTAAAGGCAGTGGAGTTACTCTAAATTTGCACTGGTGTAACCAAGACTGGAATTTGGCCCTAAGGGTCCAAACTTGTGGTCCTCACACAGGCTGTTAGTGATATTACAATAACTGTGACTGCCCCAAATGCACTCCCCTATCTTGGGGCTAGCATGATAGCATCTTGGCCCATGACTAAGGCTCCTAGGTGCTAAAGTAATACAAATAAATAAATAAATAATAATAATAGGGCTTGCTGTCAATGACTTCAATAGGCTTTGGATCAGCCGCTATTGCAGAAAAGGAGTGGACCTCATAGCATCTCTCCCCCCCCTCCCTCCCGCAGAGTAAGGAAATCAATATTGTCCAAAAGCAAGCAGGTTCTAGCTAGGGTTGTGATGCTTGAACGCTACAAACCACAATGCAGACAGTTTATTCCATGGCCACATACTGTGCACCTGTTTGGGGAAGAAGCTTGCACACGGACTTCAGCAATACCCAGCTAAACGTGGCAAGGAGACTTGTAACTGGCACCTTGAAGTCCGCCCCGCTGCCTTGGCTTCCAGTCCTTGCAAACTTCTTTCCTCCAACCATCTGTCAAGAGATGGCTACGTTGCGCGAGTACAAGAAAACTCTTGCTAACCAAAAGCTCTTGCTTCACCGTCCTCGTGCTCATCTTAAACCCCACTGACCATTCTGAGTGTCCAGAGCAGCTCTTTTTTTCATCCAGCTTCAACTCAGAAGACACCTGGTGAATGCAGTGGGCCAGGTCTGATGTAAACAGCAAGCACCTCGTAGATTATCTCATGTCGAACCTCGTGGTTTCTTGCTTTGCCGAAGACAGTGGATGACCGTCAATCATATTAGGATGTTACATGGAAGATGCATGCACCTGATGCATGAATGGAGAACCAAGGATTCGCCACAGTGTGAATGGGGAGACCTCCAAGCCACTGAACCCATTGTGGACAAGTGTCCCATCTTTCCATCACCAGGAGTTCTAGCAAAAGTGTACTCTGCATCTCCTGAAGCTCTCAAATGGGTTTCGGACCTTTCTATTAACTTGTAAATGTTGCTAGTTCCATATGAAAGAAGAAAAGTAAGGAAAGAGAAGAAGAAAGACTTGGACCCAGAGTTAGGCACTCCATTGACTTCAGTGGGAGTCAGGCACCTAAATACCTTTGAGGATCTGGGTCTTGGGGTCTGGTTTTCCAGTGTAGTTACTGCTGATTTCTACCACAATAAAGGTGAGGAGAATCAGGTCTCAGGCATTCACTTAATCTGTGCCATTCTTCTGGATCCCTGTCTCCTGTTCAGCGCAGCCCACGTTGAACAGAACAGCCCTCCACTTTCTATTTTAAAGCAGAAGCTGCATCTACAAAACAACCTTATTAATACTGTCCCTTGAGGAGGCTGATGGGAGAGACAAGGTGTGTTCAGAATGGGTGGGCTCCTATCTCTTTGTAACATATCTGTGGCTAATCCACTATCCTGCCAGCACCCGCCCGAATATCTAGTTGCTGCCTGAACAGTAGCAGGGAGATACAAGCTGAGGACTGGAAACACACAGCTGTGTGTGTGGGTGCCCTTTCTGATCAATCTAAAGTCACCATTTACCAGTCACTTGAGTCAGACTGGAGTTAGAGGGAAACTTGCGGAGGAGGAGGCAGCATATGGAGGACAGTGTACAGCGGTGGAGGCGGAGCATTGGTTTTATCCTCTCTGCCCGCATTTTTATGCATTGTTCTTAATCTCCCTTGTGCTCTGGTTCCAAAACCAGATGGGAACCTCCACAGACTAGCTTGCCCCTGCAACCTGGCATTCTTTGCTTAATATAAATTGTAAATCCAGAAGGGACCATTATAACTCTTCCAAACCTGTTGGTTGTAGGTGTTCTATGAATTAAGATACTTGCATGGTCCTGATTACTGTAATGATAATTCAGGCACCTCCCACTCACTAATGACCGTACCCCTTGTGAAGAAAGTCTGTTTTATTACCCCCCCCCCTTTTTTTTACAGATAGGGAACTGAGGCACAGAGAGATGAAGTGACTTGCCCAAGGGCACACAGCAGGTCTGTGGCAGTCCCAGATTTGAACCCAGATTTTCTGAATACTAATACAGTGCCTAAAACACAAGATCATTCTTTCCCCTCCTCATTCCAGCCCACTGATTTCTATGGATTTAAGTCTGCTGACACTTGTAAACAGAACTAATTGAGGACCGCGGCAGAAAGAAACCAACAAAATGCAAAGTCATTCCAGAGAAGTCACTTCTACATGCATTCCCTGTCCTGGCAATATGCCTTGGAATCACTGGCACCACTTCAGACAGCTGCATCTTCCCCAATGTTTCGTGAGGGCTTCAAGCCAGAAAGGCAAGGTGATGAAGGGGTTTGGTTAAGGGAGAAATACAAAAGTGGGCATAATTACCCAGTTCTATATAACCTCTCTGTGTTATATTAATCCACTGTGGTAAATGATGACAAATTGATTCAGATTATGTGCAGTGGGACTTCAGGAACAATGCCCATTAGTCAATTTTTAGCCTCAGTTACATATGTGAAGTCATTGGGGGCTACATGAGTATAGAATCTAGCTGTATAGCTTTAGTGGAGCTGCATTGTGTAGATTCTCTCTTTGGTTTCTACTCATGGTGGGGCCATATTCTGATTTTAGTTACATGGTGTGACGCAGTAAGGATCAGGGTGGATTGACCTGGGAATGTCATCTAGTTTTAATGGGACTGTCTGCTTTGGGGATGGAATAGCAGGGGATGACTTTATTTGAGGGACAATACCTGAGCCTGTAACCTGAGCCAGGAGGGGGTTGGGGCCAGGTGACACTTTTGCCTGGGAAACTGGACAAAGAGAGAGGAGGATCCGGGAAGAGTGAGTCGGCTGGAGGGGGTTTTTCGGTTTGGGGCTGGTTGGGAAGAGGCAGGGAACCCCGAGTCTGGGGTCTAAGCTCCTTGCCCCCAGAGGTACCTGGCTGAGGGGTCCTGGTTGTACCTACAAGCCCTGCTTGGGACTGTGTTCCTGTCGTCTAATAAACCTTCATTTTACTGGCTGGCTGAGAGTCACGGTGAATTGCAGGAAGGGAGGGTGCAGGGCCCTGACTCCCCCACACTCTGTGACACATGGGTATAAATGTGGAGTATCTCTACAGCAGTCAGGAACGCTTGATTCCCTCTGAGTTACTTCAGTTTTATGCTGGTGTAACTTTTCAGCTTGGAAAAGAGGAGACTAAGGGGGGATATGATAGAGGTATATAAAATCATGAGTGGTGTGGAGAAAATGAATAAGAAAAAGTTATTTACTTGTTCCCATAATATAAGAACTAGGGGCCACCAAATGAAATTAATGGGCAGCAGGTTTAAAACAAATAAAAGGAAGTTCTTCTTCACACAGCGCATCGTCAACATGTGGAACTCCTTGCCTGAGGAGGTTGTGAAGGCTAGGACTATAACAGGGTTTAAAAGAGAACTAGATAAATTCATGGAGGTTAAGTCCATTAATGGCTATTAGCCAGGAAGGGTAAGGAATGGTGTCCCTAGCCTCTGTTTGTCAGAGGGTGGAGATGGATGGCAGGAGAGAGATCACTTGATCATTACCTGTTAGGTTCACTTCCTCTGGGACACCTGGTATTGGTCACTGTCAGTAGACAGGATACTGGGCTGGATGGACCTTTGGTCTGACCCAGTATGGCCATTCTTATGTTCTTATGTTCATTGATTTCAAAGACATGGCATTCTGGTGTAAATCTATTACTCTGTAATAGACCTACTACCTAGGTGATGAACTTTTTATAGGCTATAAACCTATTCTTGTGGTATAAATCTGCAGTAATGCAGTGGCCAATCAAGCCAACAAAGTTACTCCAGATTTATAGTAACTGAGTTAAGAATCTGGATCATGACCTGGGAATCACATGATTGACAAAACTCTATTTTTCTCTGCAGCAGTTATGTCTTTGTAGAGAACTAATGTTTTGCATTGCTGTTTTTCTGTTATGAATTTTAAGTTGGGGAACGCAGGAAAGAGAAGTGTTACAAACACAATGGTGTCTTACACTGCTATTTGAGTTAGTGGATTAAGCTGTGCTGAAGAAAGAGAAGATGCCTTTGTTTATTTTTATGGCATTTGTCAACATTATGAAACAGAAATAGGGCACAGACTGTACAAGTGAACTTTTCTCCCCTGCTGATTTTTCTTCTCCAGTTAATCAGCCATCATAGTTAAATTTATCTCAGATGGCCCTGGCCTAAGGCCTGATCCTGCAAGATTTATCCAAATGAGTATGCCTTGCTCCTGGGAGCAGACTCATGAAAATCAAAGGAAAGTGGTAGCTTGAGCAAGGAGTGATTGCATAAGTAAGGCTTGCAAGATCTGGCCTAGAATCTTTCTTCTTCTGTAATTGCCTGTTTGTCATTTACCTTGCCAACTGTGTCAGATGCTGCATGTGGAGGACTTTGGTTAGAATCAAAGGTAGATGAGGGTATTAAGTTCAGTGCTGAAAAAAAGAGGACACCAGAGAAGGGATTCAAAGAAGAGAGCTGAGGTGGGAAGGGCCAGATGGAGCATTTTGGGAAGGGGAGATGCAGTGGGCTCAGAGAAGAGGAAGCCATAGTAGTCATGGCACAAGCAGAAGAGTTGTAATGTAGAGGAAGGAGCAGGATTTAACAAGAACCTAGAGGTGTCGGGGGTAGGGTGACCAGATGTCCCGATTTTATAGGGACAATCCTGATTTTTGGGTCTTTTTCTTATATAGGCTCCTATTACCCCCGACCCCCGTCCCGATTTTTCACATTTGCTGTCTGGTCACCCTAGTTGGGGGAGAAGGAGAGAGTCTACAGTGTACCTCAGACTTGGCTGTTAGCAAATGCAAGTTCATTGATCTCAGTGAGTTGCACTTGCCAGCACCAAATCTTATGAGTCTGTATTACTTGGGAGCGGGAGATTCTTTGCACCAGGAGAATAAATAACTGGCTGGTAACTTTCCTTCTTTCCTGATAGATGAAGTACCAGAGACTACAGAGGCTATGGGGTTGTACCTTATGAACACTACTCCATATGACCCTGGAAATGTTCAGCTGCCTCCCATGTTTTTTAATCTAAATGAAGAGAGAAGCACTTCTTGGAAAGCTATCCAGCTCCCATTGAAGTCTCTTAGGCCCAGATCCTCAAAGGTATTCAGGTGTCTAAATCCCTTGGGAGCTAGGCACCTAAGTGTCTTTGAAGATCTGGGCCCAATTGACCTCACTGGAAGAGGAGACCTATTGGGCAGATAATAATTAGTCATTAGCAGAGGCAGGTAGAATGTTCCCAGCTCAGCTTCCAACTGGGTGAATCACAGCTAGCTTTGTGTTCCATTACTAACTGAAAGCCTAACACAGCCTTGTCAAAAGCATCTCAGAGGGAAGCCTGAGCCCAGTTTAAAGGGAGCATAGGGAGGATTTAGGTGTAGGAACCAACCCGAACTTGCAATCTTTGTGCAATTTAAACCAGGTGATGCTTAATGGCTTCTGATGAGCTTCACGTTTGGGGTTTGGTCCAGACCTGCAGTTCAAACAAAGAGGGAATGAACCTTTATTAGGTGAAACTGAAGAAAAGGCTCACATGACTGCTTGGAAACGTCACCAGTCATCTTTCACCCAGACCTGGTAAAAAGAGGCTGAATACATCTCTGGTGTAACTCGGTGGGGGCTGTTGGAGTTCAGTACCTCACAGGATCAGGCCCCAGCTGTGTTAGGGAACAAAATATATTAACAGGAGCCCTTGAATGAAAACCCTTAGAACCTATGAACGGGCATACTGGGTCAGACCAAAGGTCCATCCAGCCCAGTATCCTGTCTACCGACCTTGCTTCTTAATGGTCTGAACCTGGGACAAGGCTGGCAAGAAGAGGCTTTGGGGATCAGAATCAGACACAAAGCTCAGCTTCACTGCTTTATATAATTACCTAAGCTTTCAAAGGTATTATAGCCTAAATGCAGGGTTGCCAATTTTGGTTGGACATACCCCTGGAGGTTTCGTCACATTATGTAATCTTTAATTAAAGATGAATCCTGGAGACTCGGGACCATACCTAAACTGTAGGCAGTGCATTCATTTGAATCCACCTTTTGAAGCGAATGCCTCAATACGATACTCAGTGCTTCTGTGGGTGTCTTTCACTTATTGACATGTAATATAATTATCTTCTATAAAACATATACACACAAAGGATGTGTCCTGTAACTTGCCATTAGATGATATAACTCTTCTGAAGGCTAGATTGCCTTACAATTAGTCTCACGCCAATTAAACATAATGGTCCAAATCCTCTTCTCAGTTACGCCGCACTGTCTGCTTCAATGAGGTTGTAACAATGCAACTGAGAGGAGAGTTTGGTTGTGAAAGGGGGGGAAAGCCTCCAGTATAGTGTGTTAGTGAATGGCTGGAGAGTACGTAGCTTACGAAGAAAAAAATCCTGCTGGATCTTGTAGATAACCAAGACTGTTTTCGGTTCTCAGAAGGGTGTCCTCCTGCCCTGCTCTAAGCCAGACGCTCCCACGTTATCTTATTGTATGCACTGCCTTTAGCTGTCCCTGGCATCTCACACACCTCCTTTCATAGAATATGACTTGCATAAGCCTAACCTAGTCTCCCTAATCAGCTGAGAAGGGCTGAGCAGATGCCTTGGGATGCTGGAGGATGCATTACACCCTTCTTGGACAGAGGTTTCGTTCAAGACAGGAGAGGACTATTTAATTTTAAGTAGGTGGATGAAATGCAAGTAGGTGGAATAGAATTTATAAGGGCCAATATTATTGCCCTGATTCTCTACACTAAGGCTACATTACATCAGCATGGCAGTGTGTCACATTTACACCCATCTAAAGGCCTTATTTTACTGCAACGGTGGTGTAAAGTAGCCTTAGTATAAGTGACACTGCAGGCCCACGGGTCTGATTGATCACTGTCTTGCATGTTGTTTAGTCATTTGCACCAGTGCAATCCTCGTGCAAATCACTACTGTTCCGATTTGGTAATGTTTCATACCCACTTTGCACAGGTATAAATGACTGCATGACTGCATAAGATGCAGGGCAATGCTGAATCATGCTCTTTATGACATACTGCCAGTGCTATTTTCCTCCCCCGTTTTGATTGCATGACTTGCATCACCACGTCAAAGTTATTGGCTCTATATGAGCAACTAAATAACTTATTATACCAAGGGAAGCGAAGGTACCTGGAAGAAGAAGTTCTTAAACATATTTCAAACTCATAAGAAAAGGAGCAATTTGCTTGCTGAAATTGCATGAGATTCTATGTTATTTCAAGATGTTTTGTAAATATAGTCTAATTCCCCCTGGGGATTATATATACCTGCAAGTCATTATGCTAATTCATTCTTATGTTGTTAATAATTTTTAATCAGGCAACACAGATAATGTGGAATCCACTGAAAGACAATGGATTAAATGTCTTCCTACTAAGAATAGGACATGTCTGGTCTGACTAAACCACAGTATGGACAGATTCTTCAGTGGGATTGCAAAGATGTAAGTGAACATAAGAACAGCCATACAGGGTCAGACCAAAGGTCCATCTAGCCCAGTATCCTGTCTTCTGACAGTGGCCAATGCCAGGTACCCCAGAGGGAATGAACAGAACAGGTAATCACCAAGTGATCCATCCCCTGTAGCCCATTCCCAGCTTCTGGCAAACAGAGGCTAGGGACACCATCTGTGCCCATCCTGGCTAATAACCATTGATGGACCTGTCCTACAGGAATTTAACTAGTTCTTTTTTGAACCCTATTATAGTCTTGGCCTTCACAACATCCTCTGGCAAGGAGTTCCACAGGTTGACTGTGTGTTGTGTGAAGAAATACTTCCTTTTGTTTTAAACCAGCTGCCTATTAATTTCATTCACAGACCCCTAGTTCTTGTGTTATGAGAAGGGGTAATTAACACTTCTATTTCTGTGTTTGTCAGCATCTAGCACAGTGAGGTCCTGGTCCCTGACTGGGGCTCCTAGACACTGCCACACTACAAATAAATACTAATAATGATTTGATCCCATGTGTATTTGGGCAGTTTCAGAATAGAGCCACGCTTCACAAGGGCACAAGCAATAGGACCACAGGAACAGAACTCATTTTCTCACCCTTAGATAAGGTCTGATAGTTTGGAATCACTTCAACCCGCGGGGTGGAGGGCAGCAGTCAGTGCATGCTACACTAATGGAGAAATTTTGGCAAAGAACATCAGGGAAAGCCCTATTAAAAATATCCTGATATCAACTAGTAGCTGCACAGAATATGGGTTTTTAAGGTGTCATCCAGGAGACACCCTTACCTCATACAGTAAACAGCAGGAGACAGATTTTCAGCAAGTATAATTTGCTCTAGCTCCATTGAAGTCATTGAAGTCAATGGAGCTAGATTGCTTTGTATCAACTGAGAGTCTGACCCCATAACTTCAGACAGATGAGGGGCTGTGGCAACTGTGCTGGGATATGAGCATATGGTTCCAGGGAGCATAGGTATTTCAGACCTGATGTTTAGACCACTAAAATCCTCTCTAAGGTTGCTAGACAAAGTCTTCTGTCCATTTATCATCATCCTTTGTATCTTTGTCTGGATGGACACCATCTTGTATACTGGCACCAATACACATTCCTGACAAAGCAGGCCCCATTGTGCTTGTGCAGCAAAAGAGATAGCAGGGCTGATCAACAGCAGAATAGACTCCTGCTGCGTCTACTGCTTGAGGTTAAATTATAACCAACTTTTGCACAGAAAACACAATACATTTTGAATCGGTTCATGCAGCTACTCTTCCAGGAGCAAGGTGTAAGACTGAGAGAGAAAAGGCTCATTTAAGGTAAATGACACACTGTAATTTCTCCACCTTGTCATGCCAGGCCAAATAAATTGGAAAGAGATTAGTTATGATTGACTCTGTCATTTATAGAGTAGAAATTGAGATAAACTAATGGAAGCAATAAATGAAAGTGTTCTCCTTAAAGGAGTTTTAATTCAACAAGTTTTGTTCATTGACTAATTTTACCTTAAGAAAAGAATCTTATGCCTGTGTTTAACTTTATGAAAATAAGAGGTTCTATTGACTTCATTTGGGACTACTTACGGGATGAAAAATAAGCACACACAGAGTTACTTGTAGGATCAGGGTCTTAAATGTTATTTGAGCCTTAGAAACTAAGTAAAATTGTCTGTACACAGCACCTATTTTGTTCAGCCTCATAGGAGAAAAATAATCTATTACAATCTCATGTTCCATGGTGGATTGTAATGCAGCAAAAAACTGATAGAAAGATAAAACAATTGCCAAGTTATTTTAGTTTTGTTTAAAGATTTTTTTTAAGTTATAGCCATTTCTCAGTGACATAGAAGTGTTAGGGAATTCATAATATCGAGAGAGAGCACCTTTGTTCTTCAAGCTTTCATCTGAAAGATTTGACACATAATAACCTTGATGGCTGGAAGGTCTAGGTTGAAGCTACTGAGATCTGCACATGTGGTTTAATAGGATCTAGCTATTCTAAACATGGGGGCAGTTTCTGCCAGTGTAGAAGAATAGGGGAGGCACAAAGGGGACCTGTCAGAAAGCCAGTCAGACTCTCTGCCTGACCCCAGCCCTGGAATAGGTTAGAGCAACCTGGGGGTTGCTCTAACATGTGCCAACTGGTAATGGTCCCCAAGGGATTGTCTACTCTGACCATGACCCCGCCCTGTATCTGATGCCCCTCCACTCCCTGTGACAAAGGCCGCAAGGATGGTAGCTCTGTGCCTGTTGTGGCCTATTCCATGTCAGAGGAATCTCCAGCAGGGGAATAAGATTAGATTCTATCTCCTCTGTACTGTCACAGCGGTGCAAAGGAGATGGAGCAGGACAGAGAATCTGGCCTCTGGTGTTTGGATAGCTGAGACGTCACACATTTAGATCCTTTTAGCAAATAAATTCAACCTGGAGCAAAGTGGTCTGTGTTTCTGGAGCACCCAGGGTGAAATTATGGAGGCCCTGAAAGCCCCATAATGCAGCAGAACAAATTGGTTCATGGAGGTGCTGCACCAGCAATACTTTTTGCCTCATGGTGCCAAGCTATATACTGGCACAGAATGGGCATAGTGGCAGTGAGCTAGGGGCATAGCCAGTAAGTCCATGCCTCATAGACATGCGCACGGGGAGGGAAGTAGAAGCATGTTGCCAATACATTTTACTCATACCCTGCAATAACAGCTAAGCACCTAAATCCTCAGCCCACTTCCTAGTCACTTGGTCTGCAGACTCTTTTAAGGACTTCATCCTGTCCAAGGACTGCAGGGTTTGGCCCAGGAATGCTACTCCAGACCCTGAAAATCAGCTTAATTTTTCCCCTACTACTGAGCCACTTATGTGGCACACATTATCTTGTTGTAATATATTCGGGTAATACCTAGAAGCCCCAGTCATGGACAACGATCTCATAGTACTAGGCACTGTACGAACAAGGAACAAAAATATGATCCCTGACCCTGACTCAAAGAGCTTAAAGTCTAACCATAAACCTGTGATTTAACTCGGGCAAAGAGGTTAATAGTGGGGAGCGGAGGGTTGTGTGTATCTGGGTTTGGATGTTAGCAACACGGCTCAAATCCAGTTTTGCACAAGAAAAGACATTCCCTTCTGTGGTATTTCATAGCTTCCTCCTCTCCTGGTATCTCCACAACTCAGTGACTGACTTCTCTTAAATAGTTAGTTATGTAAACTTCCCTGAATGTGAAGTGATGACAGAAAATGCCTAGAATAATTTATGCTTCTCAGTTTCATTCTTTGAGACTCAAACTAACTCAACTGTAATTTGAACGTGGCTTGGTTTAGGCTTAAATTTTCAAACATGGCCACTGGATGTGGGTGCCTAAAATATTTGGGGATCTAACTTGAGATACCGTGGGCCTGGTTTGCAGAGGCGCTGGGCACTCGCAGCTATCAGTTAAGTGGAGCAGTGGGTGCTCAGCACCTGTGAAAATCAGGTCCAGGGTGGGTCAAACTGGGCTCCTGAAATCAGCAGCCATTTTGGAGAACATTGGCCACCTTTATTTATTCTAATTTCAGTGGCAAAACTGAAAGCTGTTCCTTCTCCTTCTCTGTGATTTATATCTCCATAAGCATGTTTTACAGGGATCCTTTGGTTCTTCACTCTCTGTGGCTGAAGAACACAGTAAAGACCTTTATAGGAGGGTGACAATGGCTTCCATGTATTGAAATTGTTTTGATATAAGTACACATCTAGCTGCATGACATACAGCAAGACACTGAATTATGTGTGACCCCACAAAAGAGGTCAGAGAAAGTCCCCCACTCCTGTACCGCTCCCAGACTACCCTAAGTAAGTCCTCTCCAGAGGTGTCAGACCAATGCTGGAACAAAAAACCAAAAAAACAAAAACAAACAAAAAAAGTCAAAAGGAACACCTTTCACAATTGAGAACCTTTTGCCAAGCATTCTGCCTCCAGCTTTCAAGTGTGTAGCCAAAGGTTGTCAGCACATAGTCTCAGTGGGTTTGGATTGATTTTGTGGTGTTGCAAAGGGAGTATATGTAATTGAAATATGCGTAGGAAAACAGGATTGTTTAGAGAGAGAGAGAGAGAGAGAGAGAGAGTGTGTGTGTGTGTGTGTGTGTGTGAGAGAGAGAGAGAACACACAGTGCCTGATTCAACTTTAATTGACACTGCTGTAAATCAGGAGTAACTCCACAGAGCTCAATCGACTTGATGATGTTCGTCCATCGTTATCGATGAAGACCTCAACAACTCATTCTTTCGATGACCGGGCTTTGTGCGTCCGAAGATGACTGATCAGTCCGATTCGGGCGTGGAACGTCCTGTCACACGTCGGGCAGACATGTAATGGCACTGTCGATGATGTATGAGCAGCTCTGGACTTGCGCAGCTCACACTTTTTTTCAGCCTCAGCAATACGCCTCGCCTCAGAGGTATTACTGCCTGTGTGAATGAGGCTGTGCCATGCTGAACGGTTCAGTGCGAAGGTTTCCCATGTGGCGGTGTTGATCTCGAAGGACTTCAAAGAGGTCTTCAGCGTGTCCTTGAATCACTTCTTTTGTCCTCCATGGGAGCGCTTTCCCTGAGTGAGTTCTCCGTAGAAGAGCTGTTTAGGAATGCGTTCATCTGACATTCTCACAACATGTCCGGCCCACCTGGTCTGGGCTCTCATCAGCAATGTGTGAACTGACGGTAGACTGGCTCTAGTAAGGACATCAGTATCGGGCACTTTGTCCTGCCATCTGATTTTTAGAAGCTTTCGCAGACAGGAAATGTGGAAGTGATTGAGTCTTCGTGCATGACTCCGATAGACAGTCCACGTCTCGCAGGCGTACAGCAGAGTTGGAAGCACCACTGCTCGGTAGACCTTCAGCTTCGTTGATAGGCTGATCCCTCGACGTTCCCAAACACTGAAGCGCAATCGGCCAAATGCAGAGCTGGCTTTAGCAATTCTGCAGTTTACTTCATCGTCGATTGACACTGCTCGGGAAAGAGTACTGCCCAGGTACGTGAAGTGGTCCACTGTCTGAAGTCTCTGTCCATTTACAGTGATGGACGGTTCTGAGTACAGAGCGTGGGGAGCTGGCTGGTGCATGACCTCAGTCTTCTTGATGTTAATAGTGAGACCGAATTATTGCATGCAGTTGAAAACTTGTCCATACTGGCTTGCATTTCTGGTTCAGTACTAGCATTCAGAGCACAATCATCGGCAAAGATAAAGTCTCAAAGTACAGTTTCCTTCACCTTGGTGATGGCACGCAGTCACCTCAGATTGAATAATTTCCCATCAGTTCTATACTTCAGGCCTACTCCTTCAGTGCAGTGTTGAAAGGCATCAGTCAGAGTGGCAGAGAATATCATGCTGAACAAAGTGGGTGCTAAAACACACCCTTGCTTGACGCCATTGGTGACTGGGAAGGCCTCAGATGTTTCACCGTCATCCAGGACACGAGCCATCATACCGTGATGAAATTGACGTACCATTCGTATAAATCTGTCTGGACAGCCAAATTTCGACATGATCCTCCACAGGCCCTGACGACTGACAGAGTCAAATGCTTTCGTGAGGTCCACAAAAGTTGTGTAGAGTTCACGATTCTGCTCTTGACATTTCTCCTGTAGCTGACGCACAGCAAAGTTCATGTCAATAGTCCCACGACCTTTGCGGAAGCCACACTGTGATTCTGGCAGTAAGCCCTTCTCCAGGTGAGTAATCAATCGGTTCAACAGAACCCGTGCAAGAACTTTCCCCGCTGTAGAAAGCAGCGAGATTCCACAGTGATTGTCACATACCTGGCGATTGCCCTTCCTCTTATAGAGGTGCAAGATGGACGCGTCTCTAAATTCCTGTGGAATGGTTCCCTGCCCCCAGAAGGACTGAAACAGCTCAGTGAGTTTCCGTAGCAGCACGGGTCCACCGACTTTGTACACCTCTGCTGATATGGCATCTGACCCTGGGGCTTTGCCACTTGACAGCTGATTGATAGCTTTCTTCACTTTGTCCTCTTCTGGTGAAGCATCCGTGGAGTCATTGACTGCAACTTGGGGCATCTTGTCAATGGCCTCATCATTGATGTCTGAGGGGCGATTGAGAATTGCTTCAAAGTGTTCAGCCCATCTCTGGAGAATCTGCGTCTTCTCTGTAAGGAGCACAGTACCATCAGAGTTCAGGAGGGGAAAGCTCCCAGAAGACTGTGGACCATAGAGTGTGTTAAGGGCTTCATAAAACTGCTTAAAGTCGTTCCTGTCTGCATATGCCTATATTTCATCTGCTTTGGCTCTCAGCCACAAGTCCCGCATTTTGCGCAATCGGTTCTGTACTGTTCTGCGAACGTTGATAAAGGCGGTCTTCTTTGCCGCCGAGGATGGATCGTTTTGATATACACGATGCAGGCGGTGCTTCTCAGCAAGTAAGGCCTGGATTTCTGCATCATTTTCGTCAAACCAGTCTTGCCGCCTGCATGTGGAGGGCCCCAATACCTTCGATGCAGCTGTATGGACAGTGTTGCGGAATCGCTCCCAGTCTTTCTCAGCGTCATCCTCAATACGAAGATCAGCAAGCTCATTCTCTAGGTCTTCCGCTAGATTTTCAGTGATGCGGCTGTTCTTCAGCTTCGACACGTTGATCCTTTTGAGAGCCTTACAGCCTTGTGGTCATCTCTTCGGCATGATACGGAGCTTCATTTTGGATACTATGAGCCTATGATCCGTCCAACAGTCAGCGCCACACATAGCTTTTGTAACCCTGACATCTTGTCTGTCCCTTCTCCTGATGATGACATAATCGATCAAATGCCAGTGCTTGGAACGGGGATGCATCCACGAAGTCCTGTTGCGGGTAGGAAGGCGGAAGACCGTATTGCTGATCAGAAGGCCATGTGCTGCACAAGTTTTCAGCAGTAACAGGCCATTGCTGTTGCACTTTTCCACTCCATTTTTCCCGATGACTCCTTCCCAGGCTGCGGCATCGCATCCGACTCTTGCGTTAAAATCGCCAAGCAGAATCAGCTTGTCTGTGCGGTGCACTGACGATAGCAGAGTATCTAGTTCTTCGTAGAATTTATCCTTCACATCCTCTGGGTTGGTCATTGTAGGAGCATATGCGCTGATCAAAGTAGCTTGTTTTCCTTTTTGAAGCGGAAGCTGCATTGTCATGAGCCGGTCATTCATACCCTTGGGGGGACCTGGCAAGTTTCCGAACAAGATGATTCTTGATGGCGAAGCCAACTCCAGATTCGCGACTCTCATCACTGCTGCGGCCACTCCAGAAGAATGTATAGCCACCACCTGACTCGGATAGCTGTCCTTCATTAGCAAGGCAAGTTTCGCTAAGGGCTGCAATGTCAATGTTGTAGCGTGCAACAGAGGGTCCTGTGGCACCTTTGAGACTAACAGAAGTATTGGGAGCATAGCGTGCGAGCTCTCTAGCGACAAGTGCTATTCTTCTCTCCGGTCTGTCTGCCGTGATGTTGTCCAGTAATGTGCGCACATTCCATGTGCCAATAGTGATCGGTGTCACTCTAAGTTTTGTTTTTGTTTTTGTTCGACCGCTTTTATGGGATCCCCGCCAGCTGCGGTATGCTGGCCAGGGTAAGGTGAAGCAGGCAATGTTTAGGGCACCTTTTCTAGCCCCCTCCTCATTCTACGGAGGTGAGCAGTGCAATCCTGAATAGGGCTGCTCAGTCGCTCAAGAAGATGCCAAGCTCCACTGCTGCTTCGGTCAGTGAGGAACGACCATTATGCCTGAGCCGCCTATGTGCAGGTCCGCAGCTACAGCTCCCAGTGTATCCACACCTGCTGCTTCGTCGCTCGCCCATCGCCACAGGACTTGATATAATGTGATATGATATGGAGATATCCTATCTCCTAGAACTGGAAGGGACCTTGAAAGGTCATCGAGTCCAGCCCCCTGCCTTCACTAGGCAGGACCAAGTACTGATTTTGCCCCCAAATCCCTAAGTGGCCCTCTCAAGGATTGAACTCACAACCCTGGATTTAGCAGGCCAATGCTCAAACCACTGAGCTATCCCCTCCCCGACATCATATGATATGATGTTGAGACTTGCGCGTGAATTGGATTAAAGTGAGGGAGAGTTGCGCAACGTCAGCCTCACTCTCTCTTCCCAGTTCCTATCTGTATCCACTGGCAGGACAGAAGTCGAGACCGCTGGAGATAGGACAGGGCGCAGTGGATGACCAGGACGCCTACGTGTCTTGTCGTGCTCTTAAGCGTTCCACAACACTTGCTGTCACCGCCTTCCTGACCATTGAACCAGGTTGAACCAGGTTGCCTCAGTCAGCCGGATCCAGCCTTCACATGCAATGGGTAGACAGGCCCTGACTCACCGAGAGTCTCATACTCATCAGCTACCCTCACCTAGTTTAGCCCGCCAGTCGAGACGGTCTCCGGGGTGTGGCCGCTGTCGCATGCTGACAGCTACTTGGAGCCACAGGTGAGAGCTGGGTGTCAAGTGGGGACCAAAGTGGATGAGCTACTCCTAGGAGTACGACTGCTCCCCCATCAGAGGTACAACCCCTCCCTGACAACCCCATACACCCCTCAATCGACTTACACCACAGTAAAAAGCACTGCAGAAAAAGGGAAGAGGCATGCAGAAAGAAGAATGCTACAATTTTCCAGTTGATGATGGGCACGGTAATTTCAACATTAAGGAGTTTACATAAGATTCTCGGCAAATCAGCAAGTCATGCTAAGTTTCCTTGCTAAGCCTAGGTGGGGCGGAGCATAAGACAAGTTCTAGTAATGTTCCCTCCTCGTGTTGTACTTCCTCTCTCCACAACCAGGAACACTGCAAACAGCGGAAAAACAGCTGCTGTTCTCTTCTGAAGTCTCTGGCTTGATCAGCTTTCCCTTCAAACTGCACTTGTAGATCCTCCACTCCCTAGGAATGCCCCAGTTGCTCCTGAGGTGTGTGGTCTGCTCTGTTCATACCCATCCAACCATTCCAAACTGAGTAGTTTATCTTTGCTTGGCCTAATGGATGGGGCACTGGGCAGGGAGTCAAAAGACCTGTGTTCCATCTGTGCCATGCCTCTAGCTTGCTGCCTGAATTTCAGCAAGTCTGTTTCCCCTCCCACCTTTTGTCTTTTTAGAATGTAAACTCCGTGTGGCAGCAATTATCTCTTAGCCTAATGAGACATACTACGTAGGTGTATGTATAGCACCTAGCCTAATGGGGCCCTGATCTTAGTTGGCTGCCCTAGGCACTAGTGTAATACTCTATAAATAATAATCCAGTCCAGGTTGATTTTCTGGTCTGGAATTATCAGCCCTCTCTAGCACTTGGAACAGGATCAAGCTGTGGAAGAGCTCAAAGGATTGAAAAAGAAGAGAGGGACAATGGATGGGCAAGAAATAGGAGAAAAAGAGAAGACATACAGCAGAAAAGTGGAAGAAGAGAACAAGGAATGGCTGGAAGAAGAAAAGAGAAAACTGGAATTGGCGCGTTTGCTTTTGGGTTTTTAAAATTCAATATGGTATGGAAGAAGTGGTACTTAAATGAGTGGCTCGGCTTCTCCTCTTACTTATCCAGTTTTGCACCATTGTAACTCAGATTCCACTCTTGAGTTACAGAGTCAGCCCCACTCATTGGCCATCTGCACTCATTCCACGCTCAATATACAATTCCATGCTACAGATGCTGTAGATTTCAGTGTGATAAAGTACAGAGGTGGACTGGAAACTCTGTAGCAAAGTGGAACAGAAGTCATGAATGGTTTCAATACCCTACTAATATACTAATTGCAGTTCTTGGTTACAATATAACCTCTGCTTAGAGGATGAAGGTCACACGAGCACAAAAGGGCCATGCACAACCAACTGAGCCACTTAATTCATATACCAAGGCCTTAAATGGTCTGGACAACCTGAGGTGGGCCCTCTGTATTGGGGTGAATTTTACCTGGAGTGAAAAAAAATCACTTCAGCTTGGGCCAAATGCTGCAGCGTCTCTTCAGAAAAACAACCCTTGAAATCAAATGGGTGTTTTGCCACAGTCAGGACTGTATAATTAGGCCCCCGAAGAGGTTTCAATATACACAAGAATGCTGCATTCATTAAAACCAAGGAAACTTTCATCCCAAGGCACTACGCACAGCTGACATGCAGCCACTTCTGGGATGGAAGGTGATAGTCACCTGGCACATTGCCCAGGAAAATTTTGGCCAAGCCATTATTCTTACCTTCAGCACCGTGGGCAACCTTCCTGTCAAGAAAACTGCGTGGAACTCAGATAAGCTGCTAGGTTAATGCTGCAGAGATTTGAAAGTGTGGCTTGGGCGGGGGTCCGGCCAGCCTGGATTCCAGACCACTAAATCATCCAGCTCCATATTTGTATGTCAGGCATTTGTATTTATTTATATGAGTATTTATATTCTGCCCCATGGCTTAGGGAGGCCTTTAGAGGGTGAAATAATGTAAGATAGTGTTCTTGTGCATTTCAATTCCTGAATGCTATGTATACCCTGAGAGTAGCAGATTACTTGTAACTTTGGCCCTATAAATGTTCCCCCGCTGCAGTGGGAAAGACTATAAAACCCACTATAAGACTATAAACCTGGCATTGGCTCCTGTTGAAAGAGAGGATACTGGGCTAGATGGACCTTTGGTCTGACCCAGTATGGCCATTCTTATATTATGTTAAGTAATTAGGCAAGACTCCATTGAAGTCAGTGGAAATGCTCCCATTTAGAATAGCAGAGAATTTGGCACAGATACTTAGTTTTGTTGAAGTTCAATGGAATACTGCTCTTTTTAGCTTTATGCAGGAGCCAAATGCATACGTCAAGTGTCCTTCTCCCTGCCTCTCCCCCCAGTCCCTTAGCATCTTTTTTTTAAAAGGAAATATTTATAGCTTTCACACGTTGTCCTTCCAGAAGGCTTCCCTTCCTAAGAAGTTTGTTTTGTGTTAAGGGTATCTCTGCTTTTCTCCTCAGTCCTGCGCCACAACACAAAATATATTAATGTCTTATATATTCAGGCCTCCTGCTGACGCACTGAAGACTAGAATTGATTGGCAAATAGTTCCCCCTGCCCCTCACAGACTTTTCGGCAAAATATCGAAAACCAACATATTTTACCAAAATTTTCTACAGGAAGAAAAAGCACATACTTAAAAAAAAAAACAAGGAGTCTGGTGGCACCTTAAAGACTAACTTCAGGTGCATGGAGTAAAAGTTACAGGTGCAGGCATTATATAATGACAAGAGAAGGGAGTACCTCACAAGTGGAGAACCAGAGAGGGAAAAAACAATCCCTTGAAGGGGAAAACCCAATTTTCCATCATAAAAAACAACCACCCAAAACCCATTTCAATGGAAAAGTTTACAACCTGCCCTAGGGCAGACGCTTCTATTTCAGGCCCTTACTTATGCCCTGAAGTCTCTAAACATCTAGGTCTCTTGCAGGGAAGAGCCTGATCATGCATTACAGCTATGGTGACCAGACAGCAAGAATGAAAAATCAGGACGGGGGTGGGGAGCAATAGGAGCCTATATAAGAAAAAGACCCAAAAATCGGGACTGTGCCTATAAAATCGGGACATCTGGTCATCCTAACATGCAGGTCTCCTGCCTGTAGCCCACTCCTGTTCTTCAACTCTTGCATGCAACTCTCCTGCTTCTAGCCCATCCCTGTCCTCCAGTTCTTGCCTTGACGCCCCTGCCTGTTGCTTCCCCACTGCCCCCTCCCAGGTCCTGCACCACAGACCCCGCCCCCTCCTCTGGCATTTGCAGCTGCGCCTCTGAGCCACCGCGGGCTCCTTGTGCCATTGCAGCCGGGAGCTGACATCAGAATGGAGGGGAGCGGCCCCTTCCAATCAGCGCCCAACCTAGCCTCTAAGCCGGGCTGCCATTGGCGGAAGGAGCTCGGGGGCGTGGCCCACGCTAGGGGGCGGGGCTCTCTAAAAAGTGAGTGAACTTTCTCTTCCCTCTCCCCGCCCGCTCGCGCCTCACTTGTTTGCGCCAATGGAGCTGAGCTGCGGCCGGCCCGCGGCGGCGCTGCCCGGGATGGAGGCCGAGAGCCCGGGCGAGGACTACGAGAGCCTGCCCACCAGCGCCTCCCTCTCCACCCACATGACGGCCGGGGCGGTGGCCGGCATCCTGGAGCACACGGTCATGTACCCTGTGGACTCGGTCAAGGTGCGCGGCGCTGCAGGGCGCGGGCTGGGGGTGCCCCTCACTGGCCTGGGGCCACTTGCTGCTGTTCCCTGGTGCATGGGGGCACTTGCCGCTCCCCCGCCCTCATGGTGTGTCGCTTCCCTCGGCGTTATTGCAAATGTGGTGTGCGTGTGTCCGTGCAAACGTGCTTCTTTGCCCGTGTATTAGTGCAAGCATTGGGGTGAGTGTGTTCCCGTCTTTCGTGTGTGTGGGGGGGGGATTGCAGTTTCCTCTGTCTTGGTGTGAGTGCTCCCTTTCCCTGCCGGTTGTTACATCTATGGGGGAGTGAGTGTGCTTTCAACTTTCCAGTTGAAAATGCGCGGGGCTGCTGCTCTCCACCCCCAATCTCCCCTCTGCATGATGCCTCCTCTTCTTATGTGCCCTTGCGTAAGGGGGGGGTACCCCCCGCAGCCCCTTCTGTGTTGTAAATAGGTGAGCATCTGTTGTTTCTCCCTCTGTGTTATTGTGGGGTAAGATAGAAGTTTCTCAGCCTCCCCCACCCCGCTTCCTTTCTGTCCTATCGCAAAACTGGGGCACATGGGGCATCATGGCCCCTCGTGGTTCTGTGCCATAGAATACCAAGTGGGCATGGGGCGTGACTGCAGCGTCTAGTAGTAAACTCAAGAAAGCTGTCAGCCTGCCTGGGAAGGGCTGTGTATCTTGGACTAATGCATGTGCTGCTCTGAACATGTGTGAGAGCTTCAGAAAAGAGCATGCAAGGCAGGGAGGGTTGCAGCTCCTGCACTGTGATCTGCAGCTGCAGCCTGAACCACGGTGCAAAGGGCTGTTGATCCTGCAACTGCATTTTACTCTTCTCTTACTGACTTTGAAGGGGCCCAAATAATGGGGAGGATGTCGCAGTGCTGTGTCTGAGGAGCAGGTGAGTGCAGCTTGGCTCACTGGAGCGGTAAAAGTCCATATTGTGTCATGCTCCTGCTTCACTTGCATCAGGGAAGAGGTGGTTTGCCTTTAAGTGTCACATTAATAACTTCGGTTGTGTAACCAACAGTGAACCTGTCTGTGGAACCTGTTGGATCCCTTTTCAAGGGCGTCTTAACATGTTCTGCTTGCAGAGAAATCTTGTAAAGAAGGTGGTAGTACCAGCTGATGATATTGGTTTAGGAGTTCCGAGGAGTCTGTTTCTCCAGGATGCTTGACATATGAGCCCAGGTTAGAGTGATCCAGGTGAGGGTCAAAAGTGGTGGGTCAACAGAAAGGAGCCAGAGCAGAATCCTTGTTTAAATGATGGGTGCACTACCTGCAGCCGGTGGAGCATTAAATACAGCCTAGCACAACCCTCTTTGCCCAGCATGAGGGCAGAGTTTGATTAACTGATCTCAGTGGCCAAGTGCCATCTCGTCCACTGTGGAGGAAGGTAAAACTATTAGCTAACACTGCGGTTGTATGCGTTTAGTTCTGACTTGTACAAGCCTAGTATACATGTACATGTATGTGCCCGTCCAGGCTGGCTGCTGACTTCTGACAAGCTGCTAATAATACAGCAGTATTGCTAGGAAATAGACCCCTGTTTGTGCTCCGGTCTACTCCAGTGGAAGTTATCATGTATGTTAGGACACTGAGGTTATTATTAACACCTCTATAAGAATGGAAGATTTGAAAGGTGTCTGAGGTTGTATGGATCTCGGAGTAATTATTTTGACTTCCAAAACTTGTTCTTGACTTCTGTTTAATTATATATCCATTCTCAAATAGACTGTAGCTTAAAATCAGCCAAAAAAAAAAAAAAGGCTATAAAGACTGCAAACAGTGTGATTTGTAAATGACAAAGACCTTTTAAGAGGTGCGTCAACATTTTGACACAGTGGATTTAGTGAGCAGGCAGGCTTAAGAATAGGAACAAAACAGGGGTAATGAAAGCTGGCAGAATTCTCCTGGCCCCAGATTTCATTGCAAATCCCAGTTCGCTGAAGGTTTGCAAAGCTGGGCCAGTGTATGGCTTTTGAGTGGAAAAAAATGTGAAATTGATTAGCTTCATATGGTGTTTGTCTGAAACCAGACAGAACTCTGCAGTGACCTAGAACTCTGCAGTGAAATTAGTGGGTTGCAAATGGACACATCTAACACAGCTCTGTGCATGACATCAGCCAAGTCCAGTGCAAAAGTAAAAAACTTAATTGGGAGGCTCAACTTGCTTACAACAGTGGCCTGGGACTAACTGTCTGTCCTGAGAGAGAGGATGGCCTTGTGGTTAACTGGGCATTAGGATCCCTGGGTTCTATTTCTGGCTGTGCTGCAGGCATCTTCTGTGGCCTGGTGTAAGTGTCTTAAGGTAGGTCTACACGGCAAACAAGGCAAAAAACAGCCCACGGCAGTGGGTCTGAGAGCTTAGGTCAACTGACTCGGGTTTGCACTGTGGGGCAAAACATAGTAGTGTAGACGTTCCCTCCCCCCCTCCAGGCTGAGACCTGGCTCCAGGCTGAAGACAAACATCTATACTGCTAATTTTGCCCCGTAGCATGAGTCCGAGTTAGTTGACCTGGGCTCTGAGTCTTACTGCTGTGTCTCTCTCTTGTGTTTTGTTTTCTGTTTTGTGGTCTGTTTTCCCCATTAGTCACATGGGGATAATATCTACTTCGCATATGGCGTGAGGCAAACTTGTTAATATTGTAAATCTGTGAGGTCAATGCACAGAAGTAGCACTTATTGATCAGGGGTAAGAATATATTGTACAGAGTTGCTAGTCTTGACATCTAGTATGTCTTATGCCCCAGTATTCCTAAGTACATAGTTTGATAAACCCCCCTATAATAGTAGGACATGTCACTGTTAAGAGGTGGATTGTTTCAAAATAGTCCACTAAGCTTTCTTTCCTTTGTCAAACAAATGATCCCTGCCTTAGTCACTGTAGCTATCTAGAAGCACATTGTCCTAATCATAAGTTAGAGATGGCAAAGACCTATTAGGCCCTGTAGATTGTAGGTTCTCAATGTGGGAGTTGGGGTTGCCTGGCTTTTCCCATCTTGCCAAATGGGAGAGGGATCGCAAGTAAATTTTGATATGGAAAGGTTGGGAGCTGATACTCTAGTTTATTTCCTGTATGTGCAGGGCTGTTTGAAACCACAGTAGAAGGATGAGTTTGGAGGGAAAGGGAGGAAATTCCAGCATCAGACACTGTTAATGTGCAAGACACTTCCACGCTGACAGATAAATGTACAGAGAATATTCCTATGCCTGTTCGTTCTCCTCTTATTTCTGACTTCAATTCTAGTAGGAGTATCTCATGATGAGCCAGGTGCTTTTGGTTCTTTCGTGCAACCTTTTGAGGTCACTGAATTGTGCTGGATTAAAAATGCTGAAGCATGCTTTTTCTAACAGTCTGCAGAACGGTGTTAATCATGGGGCATCACTTTTCTTATATGGCTTATATTAACGATGTAAATAGTGTTAACCCCAAGCCACCTCCATATTCATGCCAATAGGCAGGTATAATGAGCTTACTGTATTTTGCCAAGTCATGGTTAGAGTTGCACATCACCACTCAAGACTTTCCAGTGTTATTTAAGAGGACATTTCCTCTACTGGGAAATTGGTAGGGAGAGGGAGTAAATGAAAGTAATGTCTGTTTTCTATTAAGCAGAGCTTCTCTGTAGCAAGGTTAAATACACTGAGATCTGTGTCATGGTCAGGTGGAGTGACAGTCCTAAATTGCTTCACAGTCTGATTACTAAGAGTGTAAAGTTTTCTCTGATGGGTGGGGTGACAACTTGATTGTAATACTTCACACTTCTATGGCACGCTCCATCAGAAGATCTCAAAGCACTTTAAGGTAGGTAAGGTAGATACTGAAACTGAGGCACAGAACATAAGCAAATAGCCCAAAGTCTCTCAGTGGCACAGCTGGGAATAGAATTCAGACTTTCAGATTCCTGTGCTCTGCTTACAGTGGAAGGCAGTATTATCTAGTATCTCATCTCTCAAATCCTGGTGTGTTAAGAATGAAAGCTGACAACAATGAATTGCCCAAAAAAAACCTTTTTCTCTAGCAAAATTTTTTTTACTTTAAGCGATTTGATTTCTCTCAATCACATACTCCTAATTCTATTTGCATGTTCCCTTTTCATTGTCAGACATTGCCAATCTGTTACGTTGCAAATTATATACATGTAGGGGTCACTTGCCCACCACTGAAGTGCAGCCACTTGTGGAGTGTAACGCAACAAACTGTGATCCTCACCCTCGTGCAGCACTGTTGGAAGCTGCAGTTGCTCATATAGTTAGAAAATAGGTAGGCCTTACCACCTACATGGCCAAATTCTGCCTTCATTTATCCCATTGGGATTGCATAGGTATAATGGCAAAACTCAGTCTCTGTAGGCTGCTCTTAGGCAGTGTTGCCCAGTGGCTAGAACACTGGACTGGCGGTCAGGAGACATGGGTTCTATTCCTGGCTCTGCTGAGTGACCCTGGGCTGCTTTCCCGTTTGTGCCTCAGTTTCCCCATCTAAAATGGGGATAATGATCCTTACCTCCCTTTATAAAGTGCTTTGAGAGCTACTCTTGAAAAGCTCTACATAAGAGCTAGATATTATGTTGAGCCACCATGCTTGCTTGAACAACAGAATTTGGAAGTTCAAGATGCTGTCTACAGTTTCTCTCCTAAAGGTTTATGATGCCACAAGGAAACTGCAGGGCACTTCGTGGGAGTTTATTGGTGTCTCATTGCTGCTCCTGTGCCAGGTAAAGCCAAGTACCTGGGAAAGTGAAAGGAGGGGAGCCCATTTCAGCAACAGTATATGAAGAAATGATAGAAGTGACGATGCCAAGGACTTTCCCTGCCATCTATTTCCTGGAACTTCCCAGCTGCTATGAACTCTTGTTACATCTCTGATTGTAATTTTCATTGCTAAGGGTGTCATTTTTAATAGCTTAATTCAAAGCTTCCTCTCGTAAAGGTTGTTTCAGGTAGCCAGGTGTTCTGTGCTGACTTCAGTAGCAACAGCTGCGCTACAGCAAACTGCAAAAAATGAAAAGTGCTCTGTAGGAGCTGGGTGGTAAAATATTGCTTCCATCCGTAGTTCTCAGAGCTTTTTACAAAGGAGGAGGTCTGTATCATTACAAAGAGGGGAAGTAACTTGCCCAAGGACACCCAGCAGACTGGTGGCAGAGCCAGGAGTAAAAATGGGTCTCTTGGGTCCTGGTTCAGTGCTCTATCCACCTGACGACTGTCTCTGTTCTATCGTTCCGCATCTGACCCCACAGACCGGCCACGCTTCTGTCCAGTGCTATACTTAGCACCAAATGGAAGGGTGATTCTGTGGTTAAGGCAATGTACTGGGACTTCAGAGACCTGAGTTTAATCACTGACTCTGCCACAAACTCCCTGTGTGCCCTTGGACAAGTCGCTTTGTTGGTGTCTGTTTCCCAATCTATAAAATGAGGATGATAATCCTTCTCTTGTGTACTTTGATCATAAACTCTTTAAGGTGGGGAGTGTTAGGTGCCATGTGTTTGTATGTGGCCTAACACAATGGATTTTGGGTCTCAACTGGGGCCTCTAGGTAATACTATATTACTAATAAAGCACTTGGAATCTGACTTTACAAGTGCACTGGGTAAGCATTATCCCTTTCTCTCCGATAAAGAAACTGACACAGAGTTTGATTGGCTTGCCAAAGGCCTCAAAGCAAGTCTGTCAGAGCTAGCATTAGAAATCAGGAGTTTGTGTCTCAGTACTGTGGTCTGATACAGTTTGGGAAAGTTCATGTTTTACAGGGTAAGCCAAAGCTTTCATCTTCTTCTGAGAACCTCTTCCTTTAGTACTGATTATGTTGGGTGATCTTCTTGTCCCCTGCAGTGACATTGAAACTAGTATATTAATACAGTTGCCTGTTAAAAGCAAGAGGTTTCCAAGTACATATAGTCATTTTATACCAAGGAAGTCGCATGGCTGGAATTCATAGGTTACATTAAGAGCATTTGACACTTACGGCTACAGTCTGGCTGAGTGTGTATTCCATTTTTTGGACTGTTGGAAAAACACTTCTAGTGATTTTCTATTGGTAATAGAAATGGTCATTATCACAGCAATAATCTTAGACGCAAATGTTCCAGCAGATCACTTGTAATAAAATGTGTTGGTCGTGACGCTAAATTTCCATCTTCTAAAAAAATTCACTTAACATTACTTACAAGACTGATGAATTTCTGTTTATACTTACGTAATGCTAGTGGTGAAATATAGGGATTAACTTTGTGCAACTTCCAGGAAAGCACCTTATAAACTAACTAAATGTCCGGATGGTATTTTTTTTGGAGTTCTGTTATTAACTATTAAGAGGTCCTTAATCTGACATGCAATTTATTGAAGTAAATTAAACTCTAATTCTTCTGTGTCAATATTCTCTTTAGGTAGAAAATTAAATACTTGTTTGGATTTTTATTGCTCTAAAAAGTGTCTGTCAATGTTCTTGGTGCCCTTGAAAATCTTTTTAAAAAATACACTAACAAATAAACAGAAGCATTACTTACCCCCGCTCAGGTCAAATAACCCAGGGACAAGATAGCGCAGAGCAACCACCCCACAGCATCCCTCCGCCACTGCTACCTAGTCCTAGCCAGCACCTCTCTCCCTCATCTGCTAAAGTAAATCTGATTTCCCACAGATCTCACAATGACTTTAGAGTTTCTCAAACTTTTTGTCGTGATAACCTCGCCTCTTTCCACTGGTGCCTGAACAGTATTCCAGTGGCAGGTATAACAATTGTTTTCATGAACATGTTTTAGGAGGATAATGTATCTTAACTCTTTTAATGCAGTTTCTCAACTGGAAATGAGGGGGCAACTTGTGACCCATCTGCTCTCTGTGGACCATGTGCAAAGTGCTCGGCAGACCACACTAGGGAATCCACTGCTCAAAAGCCACTACTGTAATGTATCCCCTGCTGGGTGAAATGCACCTGCTTAAACTGCTGTGCTGCTTTAATCAGCACATGGCAATGGCGTACATCAATTGAGGACCGCAGTGAAGAAATTGGTGTATCATGGGGGTTTCTCAAACCTTCTAGTATCCTGATCCTCCTGTCTGCTACCCTTCCCAAGCCTGATTCTATACCTTCCTGTCATTGAGGAGCATTTGCAACACAGCTTCAGAACCACTGCTCTATTCCTATATTCCGTTAAAAGGGCAGCAATGGAAGCTCTGAGCTAGGGAGTAAGAATCTTGTGAAGGGGCTAGTAAGTAGAACTTCAATACTGAACTATCTTCAAAGTAAAACTTGGGGGTTAAACTGGTGTACGCAGCGTTGAATCACTTTTTTTTTTTTTTTTTTTTTTTTGCTTTAATAGAATAGTCACTATGGCTCTGCTTTGCAGCTTTTCATAAGTATCAGAAAGGGTTAAATAAAATATACATTGCAGATGAAAGCTTCCTCCTTTGTTTGAAGGCCTGGGTCATGAAGCAGGAACTGAACTAATGCAATGCTTAGGGCAGGATTAATCCAGAATGTGGGAGGAAGTCTAGTAGCCAACTCTCTTGTAATAGCCACATGCTGACTAACAGCACTAGGGAGGTCATGTCTGGCTCAAAGGAGAACTTCAAAATTCTTTCTTAAATGGTTAAAGATCTTATATGATTAGCAATGTCTAGAATTTCTTTGGGGGGGGGTTAAGATAAAATTTGAATTTTTCTTCTTTCACTTGCCTGCCCAGACCAAACAAATAATTGTGGGTACCACTGTATAGTGTTGCCTAAGAGATTTATCCGACTCCCATTGACTTCAGTGGACTTCGGATCAGGCATTAAATGCACCCATCAAACGGATATATAATGAGTCCTTATAACAGGTTGAATGTATCCTGGTACATGAAGGGTGTTAGATAATCCAGCCAGTCATGTACATTGTTCGTGTCCTTTCTGCAAGGAGTTCAATGGCTTGTTTTCAGCATTGCATCCTTTAGGTAAACTGAAACCAGCTTAACTGGATAACCTTAATTGTTCTATAGGTTTTTGCTGCTTATGCAATGAGGATTATTTTAAGTGGCCAGGGGTAAAACTCTTTCTTAATCACTTAAGTAATAAGGATGTGAGGTTTTTAAAGAATCTTTTGCTGACTTCACACAGGCATCTGAAAAGGTGGACCAGCCAACCTCAGTACCGAGTTGCAGTGTCTGAGGCTGTGTCTATGCTACAGACTTCTGCTGGCATAGCTGCTGTGTTGGCAGGGCTATGAAGAGCTGTGGTCCCTGACCGACACAGCTGTGCTTGGAAAAGCCCCTGGTGTTAGACACAGTTCCACTGGTATAGCTTGTTTGACTTGGGGGAAGTGTGTGCATGTGTGGGGGGGTGGGAGTGTGTGTGCAGGGTGTGTGAGACATGAGCTATCCTCGTGAAAGTGCAGCTTTGCTGGTATAGCAAACTGTTACGCCTAGTTCCTGGTGTAGACGTGGCCTTAGATGCAAATTGCAGCTTATGGTAGTTTCCACATATCTGACTTGAGAGGTTCTGAATGCATAAGATAACTGCTGCACAATTCCTGTCTCTTGAGGTACGGCTAGTTTAGCTACTGCACACTTCGGATGGATCAGATCACTGTAATACAAGGAATTAATATTGCAAAAAATCATGACAGGTGCAAAAATACAAAAAGGAACATTGAAACATCTTGGCTAGGGAAACATACACCAGTTAGTCTCCTTCCCTACTCCCCGTGTCCTAACCTCATAACTGAGATGTACGTTAGTAGGCAACTATATAGCCACTACTGCAGCTTTCTAAATGTAGATGTTCAGGTGTATCTTAGCGCTTACAGGAAGGCTCAGTGCAGAAGAATGTACAGCAAACTTCAGAGCAGTAGCCGTGTTAGTCTGTATCCGCAAAAAGAACAGGAGTACTTGTGGCACCTTAGAGACTAACAAATTTATTAGAGCATAAGCTTTTGTGGGCTACAACCTTCACTCAATATGCATCCGAAGAAGTGGGTTGTAGCCCACGAAAGCTTATGCTCTAATAAATTTGTTAGTCTCTAAGGTGCCACAAGTACTCCTGTTCTTTGTACAGCAAACTGTTTTCCACAAAGCTCTGCAGAGTTGGTGTCAAAACAATAATTACTTACCCAGTGCTGCAAGTGTGACATCCAATATGGCCCCTGCTCTCTGAAGAATTTCAGGTCTAAAAGTCTTGATTGTAGACATCTGGTTCTTTGGGTGAGAAGGGGACAGGAGGAGAGAGGGGGGGAAAAGGGTTATAGTTACCAGGGCACAAGGTTGCTTTGACAGTTCAGTACATGTCTTGCTCTCTTGAATCCTGGGCTCACATCCCTGGCTTTGTTATAAGCTTCCTCTGTGACCTTTGGCAAGTTGCTTAGATTACATGGACACAGCAAAGGGAGGGGAAAAAAACCCCATGCAGCAGTGGGTTTCAGAGCTTGGGCCAACTGACTTGGGCTTGTAACTGCAGAGCTAAAGATAGCGGTGCAGACTTTTTCCGCTTGGGCTGGAGCCTGGGTCGAAAAAAGACTCTTCCCACGCCAGCTTTTAGAACTCTGGTTCTAGCCCGAGCGGGAGCATCTACACGCCTATTTTTTATGCCCTGCAGCATGAGCCTTTGTCTCTTGACCCAGGCTCTGAGACTCTCAGCTGCACAGCTGTTTTTGCTGTGTAGACGTACCCTAAGTCGCTTGCATGCGGTCACAGAAGAAGCCCTGCAGTGTGAGCCTAAATCAGTTGACTTAAGCTCTTAGACTCACTGCTGTGGGTCTCTTTTTGCTATGTAGACACCCCCTTAATCTCATTGTACCTCAGTTTACACATCTGTAAAATGGGAATGCTACTGCTTTTCTCCCGTTCCTTGTCTCATCTCTTCAGATTATAAGGAAACTCCTGCACAGAGAAGCTTACTGTATGTACAGCACCTAGCACAATTGGTTCCTGAACTTGATTGGGGACTTCAGCTGTTACTGTAAATCAAATAATAAACTGAGAGTGAATTAACGTGCCAGTCCTCTTTGCTCCAAAACAGTGAAGGATACTTTCCTGTGGGGTGGGGAAACTTAACTCCTTTCAAATAAAAGAAGACTTATCAGGTATGTGCCTGCACGTAGACTTCCAAGTTTGTGACACTTAGAGAAAATAACTGTTTAGGTTCACTGCAATTAAGACTTCATTAATAACAATATCTAGCTCTTGCATAGCTCTTTGTAAGGTGCTTTGAGATCTTATGAAGAGCTATGTAAGGAGATCAGTCTCATTCTCCTCATATTGCAAATGGAGAAACAGAGGCAAGTGACTTGCCCATGGTCACCCAATAGGTCAGTGGCAGAGCTGAGAATAGAACCCAGGTCTCCAGAGTCCTAGTCCAGTGCACTATCCGTCATATGTATCTTATTCCTGGCTGCTCTTAGCATAAACCAATCAGAAGGCGGTAAGGTGCTTGGCATCTCACAGGGTCAAGCTCTGTTTTAACAATACACTTTTTTTGCATTGTTTGACACTTGCTGCTTTGGACAGGATAGGGGACACAGAGCATCACCGATAACATTGTTTCTTTCATCAGTAAACATTAATTCCTTTTTAAATTCTGGATTGGACGAAGAATGTGTTCTAGCCTGTGCAAAAAGGGCGGACAGGAGCTGCATGCTTGTGAACCTGTGTGACTACAGAGGGTGTGGCACAGAAGTATTTCAAAATTCTTTTAGTACTTTGCGTGCAGTCACATGTTTTCATTAGTGCCGATGATTGGTTGCCTTTGAAAACTGAGCTGTCTTTTCATGCTTTTGTTTGGCATGTGGGTTTAACTAATCAGGCTTCCCTGGTTTTCAGCCAAGATGTACTGTTTGAGTGGTCTAAAATTGTAAAACAAATCTGGCCCAGTGAATATCAAAACAATTGAGCCTGGATGTCAGTAATAGCTGTGGTCTAAGGCCCAGATCCAGCAAAGTTTGTGTGCATACTTCACTTTAAATATGTGATTACGCCCATTGACTTAATTGAGGGCGTGTCTAAATGGGGAAATTGACCAGAAGTGTTGTTGTGGAATAAACTATTGCAGAATAAATATTCCAAAATAGCTCCCCTAAATGAACTTTTATTCTGGAATAATTGACTCACTCACAAAGCAGAATAGTTGTTCTGGAATAAAATCACTTTGGTTCTGGAATAGTGTCTACATGGGGAAACCATTCTGGAATAGTTTATTCTGCATTAGGTGTTCTGGTCGGTTTTCCCAAGTAGGCAACCATCAGGACTGCATGTGAGGCCTAGTCTGCACTAGAAAAGGTTTGCTGGTGTTGCTGTTCCTGTTCCAGCAAAACCTATGCGTAGACGCAGTTTATATGCTATACCTGCAAAAGAACTCTTGCTGGCATCAGTTCCTGGAACAAAATAAGCTGGAAAAGTGCTTTTTCCCCCCCTGGTATAAGTGGCTGCACTAGGGCTTTGTTGCTATAAAAGTGTCACAAAAATCACACTCCTAACAGACATTACTGCTGAAATTTAAGCTTAGACCTAGCCTGAGTCAAGCTAAGCACGTGTGTTTGCAGGATCTGGGGCCTCAAATGGCATTTGTATGCATTGACAATCATAGCAATTAAAACTCTGAGATGGACCAGGGGCAGGGTAAAGCCATTGGAGGTTTTGAATAAATTACTGTGCCTGTTAAGTCCCTAGTTGTTAACTAATTTTTTTAAAGAGAGTCTCATCAGCTTGGTTTCTGACTTTCCTTTTGAACTTGCTTGGATGCTGAAGAAATGACAGAAACAGAGAGTGAAAATGTGTCATCATATTACATGGATAGTGGCAGTAATATGCTAGCCCAATGGAGCAATGTTTGGGTTGCATAACCTTCAGGGAAAGTTGTTTTTTTTTTTTTTTTTTAAATAGTCATTTGATTATTTTTAAAGAATGTCTATAAATACAAGATTAGATTCTGTGAATTTTCTCTTGGAACATAGTTATTACTTGTATTTAAATAACTCTCAAAGCACTTTACAAAGGCAACTAAACATATTTTAAGATGGGTATTTGAAAACTGAGGCACAGGGAAGGGAAAACTGCTTTCCCAAGGTTGTTCATTGAGCTTGGGAGCATAACCCAGGAGTCTTGAGCCCAGTCCTGCATTTACAATTAGAGCAACTGCCACCTAGTGTCCCTTACATAGATGGCCCTTTGTGACTTGTCAGGACAGATGTTTCTAAAATCAACTAACATGATTCCAAAATAGACTGGAGGATGGCTATTCCTAATGTCAAGTCAATGGTGGCGTGAAGCCTCTTTGACAGAAATCATGATTTCCCCTCCTCCCTGCACCTGGTAACACACTGGTTAATTTACTTTACTTTCCCTGTTATATCTTTAGGTCGTCTTTGATTTTTTTTCAGTGGTAGCCGTGTTAGTCTGTATCAGCAAAAAGAACGAGTACTTGTGACACCTTAGAGACTAACAAATTTATGCTCAAATAAATTTGTTAGTCTCTAAAGTGCCACAAGTACTCTCTGTTTTTTTATTTTTTTGTTGATTTTTCTCTTCCCCCCCCCCCCCCCCCTTTTTAAAAAAAAAACAGCATTTTTCAATTAGAGCAGTGAATACGGTTTGGTATGGGATTGTTAAAGGAACTTGATTAAACTTCAGAAACAGTCTGGGGAGGGGAAACTTGTGCAACGCTTACTGTGCTTTGGTTCATGATCCTGCATCTGAGTCATAAATTACCACCTATGGGTGGTGGTAGGTTTTTTTTTTTTTGGTTGGTTTTTTTTTTTTTTTTTTGGACTTTAGCCAAACTTCCTCTGTTTTTTGGCGTTCATTCAGGAATTCAGGTTTTCCACTTGACAGAATTAGCACCCTCCTGTGCCCAGCGAGTCTTAGAGAGGGTCAAAGTAACCATTGTTTTATAACAGGCGAAGGGCTAGCTGAATTCTAGATGCTTTTGCAGTAAGCAGGGGAAGTTTTGACATGCTTTGTAACTAGATGCTTAAGCCCTTTTTTCTTTACCTTTGGATTCGACTGAGCATGGTGCAAAGTGTTGGCTTATATAATAGAGGCATGTTTTATGGTATCATTAAAGGCTTATTGCCTAATCCTTTTTTTTTTTTTTTTTTTTTAAATTAGGTAGGCTGTTCCCAGTGTCACTGCTTTAGAGCATATGACGACACATGGCCAGGGAGGAAGCATAGTCTTGTGGTTAAGGCACTTGAGAGATCTGGATTTAATTCCTGGCTCTGCTGCGGACTCCCGGCCTGGCCTTACGCAAGGCATTTAGTTTTTTCCTGCTCTGGTTCCCTATCAGTAAAATGGGGCTGACACTTCCCTGTCTCCTGAGGTGATGAGGACAAACACTTCAATGATTATGAGACATTTGGATTCTGCAGCAGTAGGGGCTATAGATATACTTAGATACACCCATCTTCTCTATGGTGTGCAGAAAGGAGAACGTTATGGAAGGACAATGACTAAAACCGCAAGCTGTAAATTAGCCTCTGTCCATTAACAAATGTATGTTGTGGTGGTTGTTTTTTGTTTTTTTTTCTAGGGGGGATTGCTGCAAATAAAACAGGCAGGGAACTAGCTTCCTGTGCCTTGTACCTTTCTTTAATCGGTAGTTCTGTCTAAGTGGGCTTTACTGTACAGGGTTGGCAAAAAACAGATTTACAGCCTGTAATTCTATTTGGGTATTATATGAGTAAGCAGGCACATGGGTGGCTCATGCAGTCTAACACTTAGCACCTAGATGTAATAGCAGGCCAGGAGATTCATTTAAATTGCTACATAACCCCTGATACTGCTCTTGATGGCCCTGGCCAGTAGAATTGAAGGAGTGTTCTTTAGTGGTTAGAGTAGGGGACTGAGAATTGGGATGCCTGGGTTTTCCTCCCCACTCAGTTGCTTTGACAGCGTGGACAATTTACATTGTGTCATCTGTGAGGTAGGTAAACGGATGAGGTTGGTAAACGGATGTTCTCAGGTATTAGTAATGGTGTGTAAAGCATTCACGTCCAGGAGTAAAACGTGGCAAAGGAGTGCTTAGTGGCTGAAAATGTCTACGCTAATAGCTGCTTTTTCTGGATGTAATGGATACAGTAGATGGAAGCTTTTTTAATAATCATTTTCTGCTTATCACTGGCTTCTAGGCTGTTAATACCTATGCATTTTGAGCAGGAAAGCTTTGACCTCTTGATTTGCAGTGCTATGAGCATCTTGTAAGTACACTTTCAATGCATTCTGCTTTAGGTACAATAGAAACCCTTCTACTTTCAGACTAATACTACAACTTCGTCTTTACTCTGACCTTATGAACCATTCCCTGACAATGAGTGCCGCTCTTAGGCCTCAGTTTAGTCTCGCCTGTAAAACAGCTGTGTTTTAAAACAGTGAATTCAAAGATGGATGCAATATTGTTACACTTCTGTGTCAGTCGTAGATATTGTCTTGGTACTGTAAAGTACCAGTATCCTATTTCTTAAAGCAGGTATTCTCTAAGGCCCTGAGCTTGCAAACACGCATATGAGGTAGGCTGTGTCTATACTGCCAGCGCTACAACACAGCTAAGCTGCTGTAGTGTAGGTGATTGCTACAGTGACTGAGGGGTTTTTTCCATCACTATAGTCAATCTGCCCCTTCGAGAAGCAGTAGCTAGGTTGATAGAAGAATTCTTCCGTCTATCGACCTAGAGGTATCTATTCTGGGGCTTAGGATGGCTTTACTATGTCTCTTGAGGGTGAATTTTTCATGCCCCTGACCTACATAGTTGGCTGACCTAAGTTTTAGGTGCAGATCAGGCCCAGCTTTGTGCAAGTGAGCTGTTCCATATTTGGAGGGAGGTTAAAATGAGTACAGCAGTGCCCACATCAGGGTATGTCTTAGGCAGTCTTTGTAAAACAGAAGATGTAGTATTAGTCTGTGACGGTTCTGTGCTGTCTGATTGTGTCTCATGCAGAATGCACTAAAATACTTTTCAGATCCTTACATCTACCAAAGCAAGTTATAAACTTACTTGGTATTATAGTGGAGGCTGTTAGCCCTTTTCTGACCTTTTAATGGTTATCTTCTGTGTCTGAGAGCTGAGCTGGACAAAGGTGGGGTAATATAAAAGGGATTAATTTTGTAACACCTTTTCAAAGTTTTATTCATAGTTACTCGGGCTTTGTCTACACTACACAGCTTTTAGCGACACGGCCATGTCGCTAAAAGTCGGGCAGTGTAAACGCTGTTGGTTGGCACTTTTGCCAACAAAATACTTCCACCCCCTGTGAGCGGGGTTTGCGTTGTCCATAGGAGAACGCTCCTACCGACAATGAGCCCTTTACACTGCCACTTGCCACGACAAAACTTTTGTCTTTCAGGGGGCGGGGGGAGAGCTTTTTTTTAAACACCCATGAACGACAATGTCGTTCAATTGGCAGTGTAGACAAAGCCTCAGATACTAAAGCGTTTGCAGAGCTGAGGCCCTAAAGTCTTGGGGATGTGTGAGAGAAGGTGTTCTGTTTTTCCAAAAGCTTAAATAATGACTTCATTGAGTTGCCAAGCACGTACCCTATAGCTATAATACTTTCCATGGAGTGTTCTGAATCAAAGGCATTCAACATCCAGATCCCGTGTCCTCTGGTCAAAACAGACACTGGTATCTTGTCCTATTAAACCGTCTGTCAGGGGAAAGCAGCAGCACTGGAAAACTCTGCTAGTGAGATTAAGGAGATATGAAGTCTGCTGTCTAATGTTAGAAATGTGGGTAAACTTCCCATTGAACTTCTGTGGAACCTTCTTAAGTGGTCAAAATATGGATCCTGTAGGACCACAGTTCTGTCTTCTGGCGGGGCTGTGTAGCACTGCTTACCAGTCACTTCTCATCTAGATAAACTAGGCTTCTCTAGAGATCTGCTTTTCTTGCTTACAAAATGGAAAGCCTCTTTGCTCTTCTTCCATGTGGCCTCACCTTTTGACAACATTCTCAAATTACATTTATTGGGGGGCTGACAAAAATGTGGCTGTGTTTTAGAGGCCTGGAATGTTAGACTTGTCACTAATTACAAAGCGCTCTGCGCTGCTGTAGGTGGCAGTTGAGGTTGAAATAATTCTGTGAGCATTTCTGTACGAGAGTCCTCACCTTGCAGAAGAGGAGAGAAAATATGGAAGTTTTTGCAGATTCTGGTAAGCAGGCAATACGATATGTTAACACACCCACTAATAGATTGCTTAAAGAGTTGCACAAACTCTGCACGTTCTCCCTGTTTCCCCCCACCCTGTTGGAGAATTTACTTTTCAGTAATTTCTGCTACACGTGACTCTCTAGATCAGTTTTAATTGCCTTGATAAACAGCATCTGCCAGGAAATGACCAAATAATCCCTAAAACCAGGCTGAGAAGTGGAATGAGGAAATGGTGTATGGGTTATAACAGGAACAAATTAAAGGCTCAATCCTTCATGCCTTGCTCAACCCGAACTCCCTTAGTGAGGAAATTGGAAAACTTGCTGTCTCCTAACTCACCCCATTTGTATGTTCATGCTTTGAATATATGACCACTGAATTATAACCTCCTGAACTAGTCATGCTGAGCATATTTTAAACACTGGATTGTCACTATGGAGTCTTGGACGTAATGCAATATAGTCTAGCTGGCCTAATAGCGTTAATATGTTCCATTGTCCTAGAACTTCGGAAGAGACTGGTTCCTGGGCTCTGTGCCAATGGAGGTGCACTTTTCTTTTGTAAAAGAGCCCCAAGGGCTTAGGCTCTAGCAGCCCCTGCTGGCACGATGCTGGAATATCTGCAGCATTGGTATGCATTGCACAAACTATTTCTTGGGTGCTCTTCATCAGAAGAAATCTGCTGCCTGCTTGAGTTCCCTACCACACAGGGAAGGAAAGGTGGAGATGGGGAAGCTGTGTGTCTGTTACCCTTGGGGATTGCAGTTCTTTAACAAGCTGCAGCTGCTAAGGACTTAACAGAGAAGTCCTTGTCTGGAGGTTAGTATAAGCAAAGGCATCATGGTGTTTTCTGGAATTTTTAAATGTCTGTGATGGATTGTGTGATGCAAACTGGAGCGTGTGCTTCTGAGTTTCTAAACTGGGCTTCACAGCTTCAGTACGGCACCGAGCACATCTTTGGCACTTGCTGAATGTTTTAGATTTTTTCTGTACTGCAGGCTAAGGATTAATATGGCACAATCTGGAGATGTCAGAGCTCCGCAGAACAGAATTATTCACGTCTCTAATCAGGGAAGCGCACATTGGCTCACAGGGGCTTTGGAGCGCTTTAGCACGATTGGCACACCTTCTTCTTTTGAAGACCGCTAATTAAAGTCCTCTTCCTCTTCTTACAGACCCGAATGCAGAGTTTGCAGCCAGATCCCAAAGCCCAGTACAAGAGCGTGTATCAGGCCCTGAAGAAGATTATTCACACTGAAGGCTTCTGGAGGCCTTTACGAGGAATTAACGTCACCATGCTGGGGGCTGGCCCTGCCCATGCAATGTATTTTGCCTGCTATGAAAAAATGAAAAGGACTTTAAGTGACATTATTCACCATGGAGGAAATAGCCACCTGGCCAATGGTATTTTGCAACTGTTTGCAATTAATAGCCTGTCTCTTGCCTGCTTCCTGCTTTTACAGTGGCCTGGCATCCTTGTGTCTACTCTGGTGCTTTGGGAAGAACTTGACACTGGCTTTGATTTGTTGCATTCAGCCTGGTCTCGCACAGACACTTGAAGTGTACATGTATTTGGGGGCGGTGGAGAAATATGAGATGCAAAACCTACTTCCAAGTTTCCAAGTGCTCAGCAGCCAGCAGGTTCCATTAGGACACTTACAGCCAGGCATCCAAAAGTGCTCTGCATCCACCGTGCCAAGCTCTTCTCAAAAAGCTGGCCCCTTCCTTTGGTGCTTTATGTAGTCACTGGCCTGCTCAGAAAATCCAGCCTCTAGAGAACGTTAACTGGCACTGCGGGACTTTGCTGTGTTAGGGCTCACCAAACATAATGCTCAAGAATTGCAACATAGGGTATATCTGCACAGCAGCTGGAAGGTGCGATTCCCAGCTCAGGTAGACATTACACATGCTAACTCTGAGCTAGTGCACCAAAAATAGTAGTGTGGTAGCAGTGGCATGGACAGCGACTCAGGCTAGTCACCTGAATAGAACCCCATCCAAGGCTCTAGTGCCTACTTGCTCGGCTAGCCCCAATCGCCACCTGTGCCATCACAGCCCTACACAATTTGTAGTGCGCTAGCTGGAGCGGCACCGGCACGTCTATGTATACCTGAGCTCGGAATTACATCTCCCAGCTGTTTAGATGTTCCCATAGAGAACAGATTGGCTTTGAAGCAAGTTTTCCTGTTGTAGGCTTCCACTGTGAGTGGGTTTCATCTTTCTCCTACTGGGTAGGAGAATCAGAAATAGCTTATTAGAAGTTCTATGGGGAGCGGCTTCTTAAAAGGGGATGCTGGTATATATAGATGGTTTTTTAAAATACATTTTATATATATACATACACACGCACACAGCCCAGTTGCACTATTCAGAACATAATAGTTTCCCTTTTTAATGCACAGCAGCTTACTTGGTCAGACAGTGTCTCTGGCAGAGGTACTGCTGGCCACCAGAATGTCGTCTTCCTTCTACCAAAAATAATTTCTGCCACACTGCAAACCATGGGAAGAACGCTCTGTCTCAATCAGAAGTTACAGACTGGATGCAGGAATCCCTTGGTGAAACCCTGTGGCCTGTTACGCGGGTCAGACTAGAGGACCATGATAGTACCTCCTGGCCTTAACCTGTGAGAGATTGAGTCCCAACCTATTGTCATAGCATGTAATTAATTTTGAGATGGTCTTAAAACTGAACGCTATATCGAACGTTATATTTCCAGATGGACCAAGGTTCACTGATGACGGATGCTTCTAACACTTAAATATCCAATACAGTAGCAGCATGGTGAATGCCTTTGCATTTTAAAAAAATCAGGGCTTTATTCTTACTGTGCTGACGTAGGGTTTCTTGGGTTTCCATGCAGTACTCAAAGCAGTGATTGATTGCCAGTTGCATCTGTCTGTCATTTCTGTTTAAACTTCATGCAGCAGAGCAGATCTACACTAGATCTTTTATTAAATTGCTTGATAAAAGGCCTTCTCTAAACAGAGGGTTTTGCCAATTTAGCTATATTAACAAAACCATCTAGTTTGGACACTTTTGTTAGTATAAAAATGCTTATACCAGAATAGCTTATGCAGGTTCCTGTGACCATCATAAACTGTACTGGTATAGCTGTGTCCACACTAGAGGGTTCTATTGGCATACTTATGTTGATTAGGAGTGTTGTTTTTTTCCCCACACCCTTAAGACATTACTATGCCATTAACACTTAAGTATAGGTCAGGACTTAATGTTTTTTGCTTAACTACTCCTTTAAAGTCATGTGCTCTTATTTCCTACATTTATTTGCCAAAATTGTACAAGTTTTCAGTAGCAACAGTGGAAATTTAAGTTAAATATTGAGGACAAGGAGAACTGACTAGAAAAGCCATTCAGGCAATGGAGGAATTTGTCTCGGGGAGGCTCTGGAAATCTAGCTAGGCTTGAAGTGAAGCTCATCTACCAGTGCTAATTAAGGAATCTGTAAGGCCTTAAATACACTAGAGATTACATTAAACTAAGTTAACTTTAAAAATCAATCTAGGTAAGTTGATGCAAACTCCCGGTTAAAAACACATTTAAACCAGTGTTAACCTTGCTTATATCAGTGTAGCTTGGATATTTTTACACTGCTCTAGTTAAACTGGTGCAGTTTGGTAGCATAGGCGAAGCCTGCATCCATTCTGTCATAGGGAAACAGGATCGACTACGTGACTTATCATATTGACCCAACTCCAGTGGCCTGCACATTAAGTTGTAGCGGATGTCCTTTCCAGCCCATTCTACGGATGGATTTTCTCACACTTCCATGAAGAGCTCAGGACTGTTAATTTGAGAATATACTGTGGGAGCTGAGGCTGTTGCATAACTTTATACACTGCCTGTCTAGAATTGTGACTTAACACTGGTCTAGGTTAACCTACAGAAGCTGTCCAGAATTGTATTGTGAAGGGAACTCTTCTGTTTTGCAGGGATAGCCGGGAGCATGGCCACATTGCTCCATGATGCAGTAATGAATCCGGCTGAAGGTAATGTCCTTTACTGTATGTGGAAATGGAGTTGAATTGGGGGAAGAAAGTAAGTTGCTTGGAAACGCACCAGTTGAGTAGTGTGTAACAACTACTTTTTTTTCACTGGCTGTGGGCTAAGGGCCACGGTAAGCTTGTGCAAAGAAACTGGTCACTTCAGTTGAAATTGATGGAACTTCTCAGTTGTGTGGATTCTTTTTCTCTTCACTTATACTGAGGAATAAAATAGATCCTCCATTTGACTGTTGACATTTTTATCCGCTTCTCTAAGCCAACTATTGCAGAGCAAAACATTCTGAATGCCCTTTTGGCTCTTGTTGTTGTTGTGGGTTTTTTTGTTTGTTTGTTTTTTAAGCCTCCCTAAATCTATAGCCTCTATTTATTTAAAAAACCAACTGTGTAGCCAGAGATCAGAAAAATAAAAACCAATGTGTCCTGCAAATATGTCATCCAGGCTTAGGTGGAAATTCTGCCCTTGAGCAGCATTCATTGGGTTAGCTGGGTTGGTACCATTCTGAAGGCAGAATATCATCTTGGGGAAATTCTAAGAAAGTTATTGGTAATTATTCATTCTCTAAGCAAGGTACTTGATATTTAAAGCCCTCATGCTATGGTGCTGAGCACACACACACACACACACACACACACACACACACACACACACACAC
>NW_020664404.1:7753312-7805090 GCF_002925995.2 Terrapene triunguis | reverse complement strand
ACACACACACACACACACACACACACACACACACACACACACACACAGAACGCCTGTTAGTTTCTGCATGGTGTTCCTCGCTGTGCATCCTTTTTAAACTGATGGGAAGACTTCTGGGGTGAAATTGGAGTCACTGGGGCAATGATGTCATTCCAGAGTCTTCTGAGTGTCTCACCTGCACAATAGATCACTTGCAGAGTAACTACTGGCCGGAGCCCATAACTTGCAGTGTTGTATGCAAAATGCACTCTTGGATTTGCACAGACATTATCCACCTAAAGTATCCCAGCACTTCTTATTTCACTCTGTGTGGCTTAACATTCACTACTGCATGTTTATCAGCGTACTGCTGCTGAAGTGTATGTTCTTGATATGCTGTGGCCTTCATGTGTTAGATATCTAAGTGCTTTGTGGAAAATGATGGGAGGGTTCTTAATGTACACTTTAAGGAAAACTTTTCCTTAAGGGAAAAATATTTATAGTATCAGATTTCACTATATTTATTATAACTGCCTGGAGAAGTGTTGTGGTTTTTTTGTTTGTTTGTTTTGGTTTTTTGGGCAAAAACTCACAAATTTTCTTTTTTTCTTTCCCTCAAAATAGAAATGTTTGGAAATTTCTAGTTTTCAATCTGCTTTGTTGTCGGTTAAAAACATTCTTTGAAGAGGCAACCTCATAGTGGCTAATTAGAGCATGGGACCACAAGCTAAGCACTTGTGAGTTGCGCTCCTAGCTCTGCCACTGAGTCTCTACAGCCTTGGACCAAGTCACTTAACACAATTGTGCTTCCATGGCTGTTACAGGGGTGGTGCTGTGGTGAGTTTTGCAACTGACTTCTAAAGAAGCAGGATCAGCCTCTTAATTTATCTCCGTCATCTCTAAAATTATCTTCGCCTTACTGAGGAATTGAGAGTTCTATCCAGTGTGGGAAAGCTCTATGAAAGGGTGAAGTGTGTAGCTATATTTTTGTTTAAAGACTTGACTAGGATGATTATCACTTAGAAGCATCTGTTGTATCTTCTTGTATCTGCAGCATTATCCACTTAGGGTGCTCCCCACTGGTGTAGGGAAGGTTTGCAGTGTATGTGAATTGGGAGCATAGCTCAAGGTTGGGATGATGTTAATTACAAAAGAACTTGTGTCTAATTTTGTTTATCTTTTATCCCATTGGCTGCCTATCCATCCCATCTGGTGCCACGTGACCGCCCGTGGCTGCTACTGAATCAGTGGTGAAGCAGCGGATGCAGATGTACAACTCCCCCTACAAAACAGTCTTGGAGTGCATACGAACAGTGCATAGGACTGAAGGACTGGGTGCCTTCTACCGGAGTTATACCACGCAACTCACCATGAACGTCCCCTTCCAAGCCATTCACTTCATCACGTACGAGTTCATGCAGGAGCAAATCAACCCGCGCCGGGAATACAACCCCCGCTCGCACATCCTCTCTGGTGCCATCGCGGGAGCCGTGGCTGCCGCTGCCACCACGCCCCTTGACGTCTGCAAGACGTTGCTCAATACTCAGGAAAACATGGCCTTGAGTTCGGTGAACATCAGTGGGCACCTCTCAGGAATGGCCAATGCTTTCAGGACAGTTTATCAGCTGGGCGGTATCCCCGGGTATTTCCGAGGGGTGCAGGCTCGTGTCATTTACCAGATGCCTTCAACTGCCATTGCGTGGTCAGTGTATGAATTCTTTAAGTACTTCCTCACGAAGCACAAGCTGGAAAAAAGAGCTCCTTATTGAAAGACTTGACTAGAGCGAGCCTAAGGTTCAGATGACATTTGTATAACCTCTGAGGGATTCGCTCGTGTTGTGAAACATGCAAGATTTCTTGTGGATTCACAATTGAATTTCACTTTTCTGTCGGGGGCGAGGGGAATTAAGTGGTCATTGGAGAAATTTGGCACCCTCTTTGCTAGACTCTGAAGACTTTTTTTTTAATATATTTATAGCTTTGGAGAAGTGAAATTACTAACTGATATTTTTTTCCCCTCTGGATAAGCTCTAAGATGTAGTGTTACCACTTCTCCAGAAAACTTAGACTGCACCGGGGGGGGAAAAATGGTATTGAGATATTCTACAGCAAAGAAATTTAAATATCCTGTCACTGAACAAACTTTTATATATGACATAATATAAAATAGATGGATAATGTTTATCCTTTATTTTTCTATGTAGGAATTTTGTTTTAATACTATTACAGCTGGAAGTTGAGCTGTTTTTAAAAAAAAAAAAGCTGAATTCTTCCATCCTGACATGTAAGAACCAAAGCATTTTTTTTTAAATAGCCAGAATGGCTTTAATCTTAGCATTTAACCCAAAACAGTGGTCAGGATTTTCATTTGTACGTAGGTAAGCTGCCTCCAGTTTTATGGCATCCACTTGACACCTTAAAGGGGCCCGACTTTTAGAAAGTGCTGAGCATATGCTCTCTGAAAATGGTCTGTTTAAGGGGTCTCAAGTTGGGCAGTGAAAATCACTGGTTGCTCTTGAAAAACCTTAGTTTAATTGTTACTCCCATAGCTGACTTATGATTGTACTTGAAAGATGAGCATTTTTGGCAAACTTATTTTAAAGGTACATTTTGTGGCGTTTTAATAGAGAATAGGTTTCATTCCTCTTATTTATTCATAATCTTATTTTCCACTAATGCCTCGCTCCTGCTGACACATGAGTAACTGTGCAGGACTCATGCTCCCTTACATGCAGCACGTTACTCTTGTGCATAAAAGTGTGCAGGAGCAGAGTATCAGTTTACAGTTCTGTAAGACAACTCCTCTTGAATTGAAGAGTTGCATACTGACCACAAGGAAACTGTCAATCACCGTGCAAAATAAGCCCTTGGAAAGTGAAACCTTAAACAGGAGAACAGCAGAATCAAAACCTTTTTGTAAAGCAAAGCCAACAAACAGCAGCTGTTTGTTGTCCGATTGCTATGTATAAATGAAGTGTCCTAAAACCTAAAGTTGAGTGGATTTTAGTCCTTTGGGGACTTTGTTTGCTGCTACGAAATCCTATGCTTTATTTCATGCTTCTGTAGAAAAGAACTCCGTGCATTAAAAAAAGCACATCTGACCTTCAGTTCTTCTTTTTTTTGCAAGCTAGGTTTGTAGATGGCTCCGCTTAGCCTCTATACCTCATCGTCTTACAATGTGATGTTGAATCCAATGTTTACCAAGTATAGATCCTGCGCTTGAGGCTAGGAAAACCATTGACTGCGCTCCCCAAATTAAACCGACCACTGTTGCAAATATAGGGTCTGAATTTTAAATGTCTAATATTTGGTCCGAGTTATCTAATTTAGGTGCAGTAATATTGTAGAAGATGAACAGTTTTTGCTGGTCTAAAGAGCAAAAGCTGAACTTGTTGCTGAACTATAGATGCAGAATTTATTAACTAATAGCCAGTTGGCTACCTAGTTGGGACTAGGTGGCTAATATTACAATCAACGAAAAACCTAGCAGGATTTTTCTGGTTTTAGAAATGTAACTGAATAGTAACCCCCTCCCCCCCCCTTTAAAGGGACATCAGTGTGAAAAGGTTGATTGTACCTGTAAACTGACCACCTACTAGTGAAACAACAAACATTTAAACATTCCTAAAACTGATACTGCAGCAGACAGTATTTCTGTATTTGCTTGTTTTTTCCATTTGACAACTTTGTACAAGGTCGTTTTTGCTGTTTCTCCTGTATTTTGTTTTGTATGGGTTTTTCACATAGCAATATAGAAGAACCCTTTTTAAAGGAAAATTATGATCCAAAAGCTGGCTGAGGGCCTGGGAGAACATATAGGACCTGAAGCTACTTTTTCAAGTTGACTAGATTTGAAGTTGGCATTCCTCTAACCCCAAATTAAGTCTTGATTGTGCACCTTGTACCAATGACTTACATTTTTCTGCTCACCTGAATGAGGTGAAAAAGCTTTACTATGTCTAACATTTGCATTTAATTTTTTAACATGGAGTTTTTCATTTAAAGTACAGCTTAGTCTGTATCTATCTAATAATGAAAAATCACCATCAAATTGGGGGATTTCACTAAGGCCTGAGTGAGACCAACTGGCAGTCAGGTCCTTCTCTGTATGGTGGCTTTCATGTGATCTTACTCTGGCATTACACTAAGTTTGGCTAATTACTTTGGTTGACCAATATTTATTTGGGGAAGGTAAATCACTACAGGAAATACTTCTCTAGTGAATGTACATGCAACCTGTGTAAATTTTTCTTTACAAATGATAAGGAATTGTGAAACATTCTTTTCATGTCTATTGCTATCCCTTACATTCAATTAACTTTTCCTTTTTTTTTTTTTTTTTTGACAAGCTTAGTTTTTATTTAGCTTTTCAAAGTGCAGATTTGTAACCTCAGCCTATTGTAAGCATGGTATTGACACTAGAAAGCATTCATGCTCCTCTTTGTACCATGAGCTTGGTGTGAAAGCAGATGCAAGCTTGGCAGGGTTTTTAGCCTGAGGTTTTCAAAGGATTTGGAAGCCTGTTTAGATGACTTTGAAAAAATCTCATCCCTAACTTTTAATGAAAAGTGAATGGAGCTGGGGACATGCTCAGTGTATGGAAGAATCTTGTTAAGAATATGCTGAATACAAATCAAGTATGGGTTGGACACAAATCAGCCAAAATACAGGTGAGGTAAACTTTCTGAAAGGTAGGCCTCAGTCTTCCGTGAAGGCTTTCAAGCTTGGTTAGATCAGACTTCAATGAGAAGACTTCTTGTCTGCATTAATTTTTGATAGGTGACCGTTTAATGGGCAAGCAACATTCAAGAAGTATTCCTCCGTTCTTAGCACTTGAAAGTAATTGGTGAATGTGTGTGGTATTTAGAAACTAGTAAACATTTAGATTGCAGTATTTCAATGATGGTATAATAAGTAAACTTTATAGTCCAAGGACCTTCCTCTCCATATCATCCAGCTGCAAAAAAAAAAAATCCCTGTAGTGAAGTGAATGTTGATGGTGCTTTGGTGTCCAGATTCAAATGGAGGTGGATAGTTCACTTGTTTAGGCCCCTTTAAAAACTCCAAGTATCACCACCTTGTTCAACAGAATAAGGGTAGATTTGCACCTATTCAGTCATTTGGTAAAATTTTCACTACTGTTACTGCAGAGAGAGGATACAGTGATGTGAGAGTGAGCTGGGATTTGCTCCTGGCTCATGTATCGCAACCTTTTGTGCTGATGAAGCAAGCCAGAGCCCAGCTTCACATTCACATTCACAGTCCTGGGGGAGGTTGTAGAGCTGGTAGCTAGAAAGAAAACCCTCTAATATTGCAGTGCAAAATTCCTCTGGAAAATCATGTAGAGCTCCCGTTGTCTCAAATGCCTTGTTTAGACCCTTGGAGCATGACTTTTTTTTTTTTTATAATTCACTGTGACTCGGGTTTGATGCTAATTGAACAAAGTTTCTTGCCTTAGAATAAGACCAGCTAGAACAGCCTGTTTCCAGCATGAACTTTCTTTAGCGTGTAGAAGTCAACCTCTTAACCTCTGTAGCAACCTGCATGAATTCTTGCAAACGTTTCCTTTTTATTGACTTCTCAGCTTTACCACTTTTGATGACTTCACCCTGGCCAACCTGCAGATAGAGCCTGATCCTATGTCCTTGGAGGCCACTGGAAAGCTTCTATTGTCCTCAGGGGTGCAAGATAAGATACGAAGGGCCAGATTTGCAAAGGGCTCAGTGCCTAAAGTTGGTCCCAACTCTTTCAGAAGAGTTGAGTTTCTGTTTTGGTACCAATAGAAGAAGCAAGGTTTTCTGTTTTTCTTTTTTTTCTTTTTCTTTTCTTCTCTTCTAGCTTGCACAGCAAGTGCTGATCTCTGCTGAAAATCAAATTGTTCTAGTGGGATCTCCCATTTGCTGAGTGCTTACAAGAATCTGGCCACTTACTTAGAAACTTACATAGGACTTAAGTTATTTGGAAAATGTGGGTGGTGAGCATTTGAAAAACTTATAGCCCCTTAACCCTGGGCAATATTCTGCACTATGTAATCAAACCTGGACCAATAACTTTAACTTGGAATGGAGACCTCTTGGAACCTTGTCCAGTTTCTCTTCTTGCAGGACTTCATTAAAATTTAACTCTTGTTTATCAACTCCAATATTTACCTGCTGAATCTCCAATTTAAAGGATCCCCACCAAAGCCATGTTAGGCTGCATCTCATGTAGGTTGCAATAAACGCACATTCAATATTTTCTATTCTGCCAATAACATTCTGTTGACATTTTAAAACACACTTTGTATATGAAACAGATGTACTGCTGCTTTGTGGCTGCAACAAACGCACATGTTTTTTAAGGGAGAGGATGAGTGTTAAGATTTTTTTTTTAAGTTGATGTTTTAAAATTGCAGTTCTTGCTTTTTTTTAATTTGACATTGTACATTTTTTGAAGAGAACACATACATATTTAATGCAGAAAGTTTGGCTTCTGAAATGCTGCTACAGTTATAACACTGGAGCTCGAGGAAATAAAAAGTGTTTGATCTTTGTCCTTCAGACTCGTGCTTGATTTGTTTTAATGTAACTTTTATATGGTGGTCGCCCCTGGAAGCCTCAACACCCTGTTGTGCTAGGCATTAGGCAAACACTGTAAATGGCAGTTCTTTCCCTGAGCATGGAAAGATGCTCCAGTGCCTAGGGGTGCTGGCCTATTATTTGGGAGAACCGGGTTCATTTCCCTTCTCTGCCACAGACTTCCTTTGTGACCCTTGGGAAAGTCATTTAGCTTCTCTGTGCCTCTATTCCATATCTGTAAAATAGTCACAGTGGCCCTTCACTACCTCACCTGAGTGAGGATAAATATATCCAAGATTATAAGGATATCAGATACTAAGGTCATGGAAGTCAGAAAAATACCATAGACAGGGCCTGCAGTCCAAAACATGATATCACACCCACATGGGCTGGAGCAGAGAAGTAATTGACGTAGGATGACTTGGCACAGATCAGCTGGTGAGTAAAAATTGTCCCTATTAGTAGCAATCTTGCAGTTCTTATGGAAGAAGACATTTGTGGAACGTGTTATAGTAACCCTTAGGTAGCCAATGCCTTAAGGATTTACTGGGCCCCAGGGGTCTTTGGGAAAAGGGGTGGATGGAGTGGGGTTGGCTACTGAAAGACAAGGACAGCACAGAACGCTTGAGCCAGTCCCAACATGCACTACCTGTATGGATCACTGATCTACAAGTGCCCCCATAACTTGTCCTGGTCGGGAACCAGCGGAAACACGGTAGTGACAGACTGTGGGTCATAGTGAAATGAAGAAACATCCTGGCATGTGTCAGCAGAGCAGGAAGCTGAGATGGGCAAGTAGCATTAGGGTTCTTTGTTCCTTGGAGGGATGGTGCCTTCTAGCACTTGTTGGGATGGGATACCTAGAGAAGAGGGTTGGAAGGGTCTCAGTGGAAGGAGGTGCAGGGCTGGGAGGGAAAGATTGAGATTTCACCTGGCTGTCATCCCTTCCCCATTAAACCTCAAGGTAAAAATACTTTGTCATGGTATTTAAAAGTTGAGTTACAATCAGTTGTAGACCTCTACTGCAAATCCAGGACTACCATTTCAGTGGCTACAATTCCTAGTCCAGGAGGCATTTGTTGAAGCATTCCTGCTAGGAATGGGTTAGCTTGGGAGATTCACAAGTCCAAAAGCTCCGGAATTTTTGGCTGGCTTGTTCCTGTAGCAAAACTTGTTTTTTCTTCCCAAAGTGGAATTTAAAATCCTTCGCTAGCTAAAAGGAAGCCTGTTATAGACAGAGCTTCCCAGAGAACACACATTCTATTTTATGGAAGATTCTTCTGATTAGGAATGAAAACTCCAAAACTTGGTTGATTTAAACAATCTGGAATATGAGTCAAAATTAGCAATTAACAATTTTAGAAATAAAGTTTTTTGCTTTCTACTTTCAAAATGACATTTCATTCTGAAAATGTTGATATGGAATGTTGGAACTTCCCCCTTTTCTCCAAAATAAAACTGACAAAACAGCTAGTTTGATTGGGCAACATTGTACAGCCAGCTTGCCTTGGAAGAAATTACTTCACAAGATGCAGGACAGCAATGAATCAGGTGCACAGATTATCTTTTGCCAGGAGAATTGCTACCCAGGTCTACCTTCTTGTTCATGCACCATTCCTTCATGGGATTTCCTCTACTGCCCCTTCTCAAAGTAACACCAGTAATACGTGGAGTTAAACTCCTAAACCAGGTTGATTTTAGCCAACTTGAAATTATGTGGAACAGGGTTCTGTCCCTAATTTGTACATCCTCTTGTCCTGGTATTATAGTAAATTTCAAACTATACAATGCCAGTGGAAATTATTCCTGTTTGATCTTTATTTTTGGAAGTAAAATCGGTATTGCGAGCTGCCGCTGCCCAAGAATGATGAGTCTAGAGTCCTAAAAGCAAGAGGGCTTCTTAAAAAACATACATCTTGGGGGTTTTGTCTTCTGGTTTCTGAGCAAGCTTTTCTTTGCCACTCTGAGGGCTAGAAACTTCCTTTTGAAATGAAAGCTGGGATTTTCTTATAGTCGCATCCGTTCAAGAGGTGCATCTTTTAGAAAAAAAAACCACCAATTTTTACTAGGCTCCCACACCCTAAAATTAAGGTTATTAAATCTACAGTGTAACTTGCTGTTCCGCTAGATAAGAGACAGGAGTTTTTAAGCTCCTATTGCTTGCCACAAGGTGGCATCTTGCTGTCATTCTTGGTTTCAAGTTGCTTATGTGTCTAAAGAGAGCAGCTCAGTGTCAAACTTTCTTAGAGATGTAAGGTGGGTGAGGTAATATCTTTTACTGGACCAACTTCTGTTGGTGAAAGAGACAATCTTTTGAGCTACACAGAGCTAACGTGTTTAGAGCTAGTATGCTACACTGTTCTGTGGGTGCCCTTCAACTTCCTCAGAGCTCTGAGATGAAAATCTCCTTTGGTCCTCCGCAATCTCCTTTAGATTTTTGCATCTAAACTGGAATCACAGCTGAGCACATTTTTGCATGTGCAGGGAAACCTTCAGATTTCTGGCTGGCAGTGAGTCTGGGACAGAGCTAGGAATTGATCCCTGATATTAAGTCCTTGGCCCTCTCCACAACCATCCTTCCTCCTTAGGCCAAGGCTGTCTGGGCAGGTAGGCAAACCTGGCTTTCTTTGCCCTCCTCCGCAAAAATAAGCTTTGAAATCATTCTTGTTCCTAGAGATCTTTCAAGCAACATGTGCACAGTGTATCCTGGCTGACTCTTGTCATGTGAGCCTATCCCAACCAACCAAGGTACCACAGGCAATGATTTTTGGCTTATACTTTGCTTCCAGGACTGTTGGAAGGCAGAATGACTTTAAGTACCCAAGGACTGCACTAATCCTTAAAAATGCACTGACTGCAGAGTGACACTACTATTATGAAATAGAAATTACAAAATCCCTTTGGACACAAATGCAGCTTTGTCTTTGGCCCTGAAGCTATTTTAGAATCCATTGGAAATGCATGCAAGATGGCTGCTTCACAGGCAGAACTCCTATTGACATAGACTTGTGAATATAAAGATCAAGGATAATCTGTAACTCTAAGAATGTATAACTAGGGTTTAGCGTTCTGACTGATTGTATCATTTTATCAGATTGTGCAAAACTAACTAGGCTGGTAGCAGAACATAGGAATGGCTATGCTGGATCAAACATAGCTCAGTGGTTTGAGCATTGGCCTACTAAACCCAGGGTTGTGAGTTCAATCCTTGAGGGGACCACTTAGGGATCTGGGGCAAAATCAGTACTTGGTCCTGCTAGTGAAGGCAGGGGGCTGCACTCAATGACCTTTCAGGGTCCCTTCCAGTTCTAGGAGATAGGTATATCACCATATGTTATATTATAAACCACAGTCCAGCATTCTATCTCTGACAGTGACCAACGAGTTGTACAAATTGGGTACTGTGTGAACAAGTGCTCCAGTTCAGTGGTTTTGAATTTGCCCCTCATTCCATTTTAATGGAGTGAGTCAGTACTTGGATGGGAGACTTCCAAGGCACACAGCAAAGAGGGTGTTGGTAGATCAGTAAGGGGATGCTGTATCCTCTGATTCAGTGTTGAAATGATGACCATTTATGGTGCCAGTCTGGTCTGCTGAGGAACTGTCTTCAAATGAGACCTAAACCCAAGGTCTTGGCACTACAGGCAAGAAAGGAGCCCATGTCAGGTTTTGCAAAAGTAACCCTCATGGCCTGTCCAAATTGTGTCTCGGGTTCTGATGACCTACATTCTTCCTGCATTGTCAGTGGCACCTGTTCTCCTGCCCATCTTCTCTAGCAAAGTCCAGCTTGGCAGGGTTGCATAGTCCAAATGTAGGAAGACAAATAAGTTAACTAGACTTACCTTGAGATACATTTTTAAACACACCCATCCTTCTTCCCAGCGGGGACTGTGCATTCTTTAGTGTAAGCCCAAACTCCAGCCTGCAGAGCTACAGCTTAGCTTCTCTGAGGGATTCACCTGGGAACCATCTCGTATAATTCTGACAAGGAGATCAAGGGTAATTTGTTTGCTTTCAGTTTTGTCTAGAATATGGCAGGTTTGAAATGGATGCTAATCCTGATGGTATGCATATTCCAGCGATACAAGGTGTGAATTTCACGGTGCACTGGGCTGCAATTACGAGATATACCCAAGACCCAAAGATTAATTTTTTATTGTCACATGTAGAGTTCTTTGAAAGACACTAATTCTCTCCTACCCACCAAATGTGTCAAGTTTGTAATGCTAAAAAAAAAAAAGAACCTAGTCAATGTCTGACTTCAGTTTTGATGTACATGGTTGAAAATACACAGGGTATACTATGTGAAGATTACTGCTATCTTTTGGCCTGTCATGAAGTCTTCTATGCATTTAGCTATTGATTTTATATTGAAGGCACTCAGATAGTGTGGCAATGAGCTGCAGTATAAACCACTAAGAAGACAGATCAATCATCAGCAAGCATCAGCAATCTCACCAGCTTGTGCACAGGGAAGCGAGTGTCCAGAACACTGGCAAATGTAGACTCATAGGACACATCTACACTGGGGCTGGGAGGTGCGATTCCCAGCCAGGCTAGACGGGCTTGGGCTAGTTCGGTTTGAGCTTGTGTGCTTCAAAACGGCAGCATGAATGTTGCGGCACAGAGACCAGCCTGAGCTGTCACCAGTGCCTCGACGGACACGCTACTGTTTTGAGTGTGCTCGCTCAAGCTGAGCTAGCACGAGTCTGTCTACACAGGCTGGAAATCGCACTGCTCAGCTGCAGTGTAGATGTACCCATAGAAATTAGTGATGGAAAAGCTTTCTAGACCCATTTCCCTAGGGGTCACTGCAGCCTTGTGCCCTACACCAGCGGTTCTCAACCGGGGCTCTGCGGCCCCTTGGGGTCCACGAGCCCTTTCAGGGGGGTTACAGAACCCTGCTGATGAAACCCAGTGCCCCGAGTCCCAGCGCACCCTCCACCCCCATGGGGCTGAAGCCCCAAGCCCTGCCCCTCTCCCCCACAGGACTGAAGCCAGGAGCAGTGCAGGGCTAAAACCCCAAGCTTCCCCCTCCCCCTGAAGCCGGGAGCAGTGCAGGGCTGAAATCCCGAGCTCCCCCTGAAGCCAGGAGCACCGGGGCTTCACTGGCAGAAACCTTGAGCCCATGGACAGAATTGAGGGGGCACAAGGGTGTTTCCCCCCCCAAACTGCAGTGCCTTACCCAGAGTCAGGCAGTCATGGGGGCAGCCCCACCCTCTGGCTAGAGCCTAGGCAGGAAGACAGAGCCAGGCAGTGCTGGGCAACTGCTCCTCCAGCTGGCGGTGCCATGGAGTGGGCAGCTGTGGCATTCAAGGGTGGCAGGTTGTAGAAATTTTGGTGGTGCCCAGAACCCGCCCAAACTCTGCCCCCCCCCCCACCTGCCCAAGGCTCTGGGAGGGAGTTTGGGTGGGGAAGGAGGTCTGGGGTGCAGGCCCTAGGCTGGGGCAGGGGATTAGGGTGCAGGCTCTGGGTGGGAGTTTGGGGATGGAAGGGGGTGCGAAGGGAGGGGGTGCAGGCTCTGGGAGGGAGATTGGGGATGGGGGGGTGCAGGGGTGATGGGTGAGGGCTGCTCCTCAGCTCCCAGCCCCCTTTGACTGCTCACGCAGCCAGTCAGAGCTTCCCAGGGCTCTCTGGGCCCAGCAGAGCCCTTGGGGAGTAGCCACCAGCACATAGCCCCAGACAGGTGGGTGGCCTGATGAGGTTAGTCAAGGGATAGAGGTGGCGCTCCCTCCCTGCACCCCGCTGTGCAGAGCTGGCCAGAGCCCTGCCAGCCCTTGCCCCTCCCCTTGAATAGAAGTCAAACTACACCTATGCCCCAGGGTCATCCCACCCCCGCCCCCACCCTGGCCCGGAGCTCCACCTCCCCGCAGGGTCCCGGAGTTTTTCTAGCATGTTAAGGGGGGCCTCAGAAAGAAAAAGGTTGAGAACTCCTGTCCTACACCACTATTTTGTCTTGTGTTCTTGTAAGTGGCTCCTATAGAAAGGTTTCCATCATTTCCTGTGGGACACTATTCCTCAGCCCAATAAATCTCATGGTTAAAACGATGATTTCTCTGGTATTTGGCCTTCCTTTTCCTTTTCTGATTTCTCTCCCTTTGGCCATGCTTCCCCATGATGCGTACTGGAATGAGAGCTGCGTGAGTGCTGAAAAACATTTGCTGGTGATGTTTGGCCAGTTTTTTAAACTAATTTGCTTCAGTTGTGTTTGCACCCCTGGTTGTGTTTGGTTTTGTGATTATTATTGGCAAGCGAGTTCAACTGGCAAGAATTTTTTTCTTGTTGTTACTTAATGTTAAATGTGTTAGGAACTCAGTGCCACTGGATATGGTGCATTAGCAAACATTCAAGGTTTGATGGCTATCAGGAGAAGAATTAAGTGTCAATTACTGCAGGATCAAACTTGTTTGCAGGCTGTGACTGAATATAATCATCTGGGGTTAGATTTATAATGTGAAATCAGTACACAAGCACATGGAAATTAACATCCACCCTCAATCGACTACCCTTGGTCTATATCCCTGTCATTTCTCAGTGCTAACTCTGTACTGCACACAATAGAATTAGTAACATTGCATAACTTCTCCACCGCAGGAATCATGGGGGAAATTCTGTGGCTTGTGTTTTGCAGGAAGTCAGAGTAGATGATTTTTAATGATCTCTTCTGGCCTTAAAATCTGTGGGCCAAAGTCTTATTTACACTAAAGCCCCTTTGTGCTGCTCTGGTAATGGAAAGGGGCCTTCACGTGGGAATAAATATCAGAGCACTGTAAAGGGGCGTTCATGTAAATGAGAATCATTCCTGGGAAATATACAATAATAGCTGCAAAAACAACGAGGCGTCCACAGGGTTTTAGCCCACGAAAGCTTATGCCCAAATAAATTTGTTAATCTCTAAGGTGCCACAAGGACTCCTCTTTGTTTTTGGCTGATACAGACTAACATGACTACCACTCTGAAACCTGTCACAATAATATCTAGCTCTCTCTGTCAGTAGCTCTCAAAGCACTTTTCAGAGGAGGTCAGTATCAGTGTCCTCATTTTACAGAGGGGGACACTGAGGCATAGAGAGGGGCAGTGACTTGCCCAAGGTTACCTAGCGGGCCAGGGGCAGAGCTGGGACTAGAACCCAGGTGTCCTAAGGCCCAGATAAGTACTTTGTCCACTAGGCAACCCAAATGGGGTGATATTTACCTACCTGAGGCTCCACTCCTAAAGCTAGCAACAGGAAGGGTTAGTGGGGAGCCATAATAATCATAGAGAATTTTTCATCAGGAGCTCTCCAAGCAGTTTACAAAGGAGGTCAGTGTCTGCCCATTTTACAGATAGGGAAACTGAGGCAGGGAGAAGAGACGTGACTTGTCCTAAGTCACATAGCAGGCTAAGAATAGAACCAGGAATAGAACCTGGGTCTCCTGAGTCCTAAGCCAGGGCTCTATCCACTAGGAAACAGTGCCTCAATGGCTAGGCCTCTGTGTGAGTGTGAGACATTGATTTAAATCATGTCCATCAATAGCAATGTGAGGCCTCAATTCAGGACAGCACTTATACGCAGGTTCAAATCCCTCCCTATTCACAATAGCACATACACACTTTAAGCTTATTTCCCCCCGCTCACATACCAGTTAAATATGGATTGATCCCCAATTATTACAGAAAAAGCAACAAAAATAGTGTTGGGGTAGCAAATTTGAAGAACAAGAAAGAGGAATGGTCAACAGGGCCTCAGGAGATTTGTTGGATCAAATCCTGGCCCAACTGAAGTCAATTGTAATAATCCCATGGACTTCAATAGGGTCGGGACGTCATCCATAGATTTTAAGGCCAGAAAGACCTATGACCACCTAGCTTGACCTCTTGCAGGGTTCAGCACTGGCTCTCCTACAGACTCATATGGGAACTGAAACAAATGTCATGACCCCTCTTGTGCTTCCTTTTCCACATCTGTAAATCAGGGATAAAACATTTCCCTAACTCCCAGAGGGGTGGTGAGTCTAAATGCATTAGTGTTGGGAAGGCACTTGGATACTACGATGAGGGGGCCATGGAAGTAGGCACCTAGCCCTGCCAAAGAAAACAAGACTTTCATCACGCCCTAAAACCAGCCCGCAGCCTCCTCCCAGAAAGTGTCCCATGGCTGAGGATCCCTGAGGAAGTCTTGCCCCCAGCGTTCTTGGGAATGACAACAGACCTGCCCAAGCTGATCACAAGCACTGGGCCGGCTGTAGAGTGAAAGGTATTTAGTTACCAAGTATTCATTATTACTATTTATTATTAGTAATGTATTTGTTCTGTGGTAGAGCCTAGGAGCCCCATCCATGGACCCAGACTCCATTGTGCTAGGCGCTGTACAAACCCAGAACAAATATATGGCCCTTGCCCCAATACAGTCTAAACTCACCCTGTGCAGAGGGCCAGCTCAAGGATTGTGTACTTCTTAAGCCTTCCAAATAGGGGTTATATAGTGCATAGGACTCATGCTTGTCCTGATGGGTTCAGTGCGTATGGCCGGCTCTGATATTTTAAGTGGTGTACAACGTTTTTTGCTGGCCCCTGTGTACTAGGGGTGAATTTAACCTTTAGTGAAAAGCCAAGAAGATGCGCCAGCGCCCGGGTGTTCTGAGATCTAGAAGAGACCGGTTTGTTTGACTGATGTGTTTACCAAAAGGAGATTGAATGACAAAGTTATTATTTATGTTCCGTAAAATGTTCTGAACAAGTTTCTATATCAGTTTTCATCAGAGAATAAATATTTAATCTTTGCCCCCTTCCAGCAAATGTGTGCGCAGTTCTGAAAGGGGAGACACATATTGGACAGCAACGTGGATTGTTTATCTATAGATCTGTGGGTGGAGAGAGTCTGAATTTCCCGATACTGACGGTCATTGGAGTGGGCTCCGTTTTTTAGGTATCAAACACATTTCACACCTGCATATTTTAATACAAAATAATATTTTCATCTATCACCATACACCCTATCTATCTATCTATCTATCTATCTATCTATCTCACATAGGGGGAGCCGGAAATGACCCCTACATTTAAGTTACTTAACACTTTCCATAAGAAGAGTCTTGCAACTCTAACACCTCCACGGTTTGCAACAGACCTCTGAAATTCAATAGGAAGAAAGAGAAGTGCTTTTTCTCTAATAGATATATATTTATGAATACATATAAATATATTATGTTAATAGACATATACATAAACTCCCCTCTAATTAATATCTATCTATTTATCTGTCTATATATTAGAGGAGAGTTTTGTGTTCTGTTGGCTGTATAATTTTATTTGGTTTTGGAATTAATAACCGTGGTGCTTGGAGCCTTGGTTAGAAACCCCCTTTTTAACTTAGTATCAATCTAAATATATATGACAGAGAGCAAGAGCTGTTTTATTCATTTATGTTTTTAAAATGTGCATCTCCATTTGCTCTAGAGCAGGGGTGGGCAAAATACGGCCTGTGGCCCGGATCTGGCCCATCTAACATTTCTGTCCGGCCCGCCAGGCTCTTTGGCTGCCTCCTCGCGATCTCCGGGCTGCTAAAAGTCCCACAGCGCAGTGGGGCGCTCAGGCAGGCTGCCTGCCTGTGGTGGCCCCACACCACTCCCGGAAGCGGCCGGCTGCTGCTGGCATGTCTCTGCGCGCCCCTGGCAAGGCGGGGAGCAGCTACCCCTGCTGCCCCTGCCCCCAGCAACGTCCTCACAGCCAATGGGAGCTGCGGGGGTGGTGCTTGCAAGCACAGGCAGTGCACGGAGACCCGCTGCCCCTCTCCCCCCAAGGGGCCCGCAGAGATGTGCCAGCAGCAACTGGCCGCAGCCACTTCCGGGAGCGGTGTGGGGCAACGGCAGGCAGGCAGCCTGCCTGAGCCCTGCTGAGCCACTGGCCGGGAGCAGCCTGTGGTAAGCGCCTCCCGGCCAGAGCCTGCACCTCATACCCCCTCCTACACCCCCACACTCTGCACCAGCCCAGAGCTCCCTCCTGCACCCAAACTCCCTCCCAGACCCCACACCCCTCACCCTCTCCTGCATCCCAACACTTTGCACCAGCCTGGAGCTCCCTCCTGCACCCAAACTCCCTCCCGGACTCTGCATCCCCTCCTGCACCCCAATCCTCTGTCCCAGCCCAGAGCCCTCTCCTGCACCAAACTCCCTCTCAGAGCCCACACCCCCTCCTGAACCCCAAGCCCCTGCCCCAGTCCAGAGCCCCCTCCTGCACCAAACTCCCTCTCAGAGCCCACACCCCTCACCTTCTCCTGCACCCCAGCCCTCTGCACCAGTCCAGAGCTCCCTCCTGCACCTAAACTCCCTCCTGGACTCCGCACCCCCTCCATTAATATAGTAGAAATGTGCAGCCCAGGATGACATACCAAAATTCGTGGAGTGGCCCCCCTGCTCAAGTTATTGCCCACCCCTGCTCTAGAGTCTAGATGCATGCATGCTAAAACGACCCTGCAAAACACAATTACAAATGGTCAGTAATTGCATTGCTGATGTCAGTAGATCTGATTTACAGCAGCCTACAACAGAATGCCTCTTGATAGACACAGCTGTAGCTGATAACCTAATCAGGCCCAAAGGAACTATGCGTGGGTGAAATTCACCCCAGGGCAGGGCCTATGTGCCAATTAAGACTTATTTTGTGAGTTTAAATGACTCTAAAGTGTGCAAATAGGGGTAAATTTCACCTAGAAAGAGCAATGATATATATGGTAGTAATTGTGTGTAGGTTTGGTCCCTAGCTCAATACGAAGTATTAAGCTTTTTTGCCTAGATCTACAAACCGTCTTCTACCCCTCTCCTTTCTCAAAAGCCTCAATAGGGCTTGCAGTATGTTAACTGACTCTAGGCCTAATCTCACTCACACCTATGCAACCCAGGAATAACGCCACGCTAATGAGTAGAGTTACCCCAGTGTAAAACTGGCATGAGAAGAGATTCAAGCTCATTGCAAGGCAGCCTTTGGCAGAGGCCTTTCCCAGCATGTTTTTCTGGTAGCTACTCCTTTACATTGAAGAGAAAGAAGTGGCTGTAGCCCTAAAATAGCCATTTTGCATCTGGATGTGGTAGAGTGCATTAGCTTTCCTTCTAGCTGGTGAGTGATTTTGATTTCTGTTATGTTTTTCCCTTTCTCTCCTTCCTGTGATGGTGGAATGTCTTTGAGTTTTGATGGCACAGAGCAAACCAAAGAGCTAGTCTCACTGTCAGTAGTGGCTTTAGAGTAATACACAGAAGACAGGCCATAAATGCCCTTCTTTTAAAAATGTTGCTGTAGAGCTCCTGAAGATTGTTGTGTGGCTAATCCTGCAGGTCAAAGCCTTCTGTCTAGCCACACAGGAGAAATAAATTAAAACACTGTGAGTTTCAATATCCTGAGAAATTGATGCTTTTGCTCTTAACATTAGAAAGTGTGTTTTGTTTTGTTTTTTTTATTTAAAAAACAAGGGGGAAATGTTGAGGTGTTTCTTTTCCTGCACAATTCATGCAATTTCATCCAACAATGGTGCATGTGCAGAGGAGAATTTCATTGCTCTAGTGTGGTATTCAAGTTGAATTTATCTTTTTTTCTGCCAGCGCAACACAACCCCAATGCTCTGCTTACACCCTGTTTGTAAGACTTACGTGGGGCACAGGGCCTATGCTGGCCCTCTGCATATGGGTGCATTTTATCCCTGGAATGTTGTCAGTCAATATTTGCCAGGGGATATTTGCCAGTCAGCTAGTGAAAAAACTCCCCCAGTATTAGCATTCTGTATTAGCCTGAAAACAAAGATTCAGGGCTTGTCCACACTAACATTTAGTTTGTGGCAAGCTGGGGTGTCAATCAACCCCACATTAGCCTGCTACGCACTAACTGTCTGCATGGACCGTGCTGACTTGCACTAACAGTTCCTTAGTGTGCTTTGATCTCACCTGTTTTGAAGTGGGAGTAGGATCAAAGAGAGTAAGTCAGCAGGATCCACATGGATTAGTGCATGGCAGGCTTATGCAGGGTAGATTCACATGTCAGCTTGCTGCCAACACAATGTTTGTGTAGACAAGCCCTGAGTCATAAAATTGCAGGACTTGCGATACAAAATATTGCTTAAGTCATCTGATCCGTTCTGCTGTGCAAGATTGCTTCATATAGTACGTTTTCTCTAGTGCTTTTCCTAGCTCAGTTTTAAAGGGCCTGTGTGAATAGCACGGATACACTGGGGATGTGTAATTGTTGCTCATAAAATCTTTCTAATGTGTCTAATGAGCAGGCGCTCTGTCTGTGACCAGAAGTCACTAATTTTTAGTCTTGCTAAAGAGAGACTTAGACAATTCTGAAAAATGTCACATTTTCCTGGCATCAACCTGGATTGTTAATCAGACATTTATGTGTAGATGGTAAATTCCTCCAGATGGTAGCATTGCTATACTGGATCCTGATAAATAGGATTAGACCGCTATATAGATCATAAGAATATCCAGAGTTATAATAGTAAACATTAAAAAAATAAACAAAGGTACCAGGGGGATAGAAATCCTCATGCTGAACATAAGAACGGCCATACTGGGTCAGACCAAAGGTCCATCTAGCCCAGTATCCTGTCTACCGACAGTGGCCAATGCCAGGTGCCCCAGAGGGAGTGAACCTAAGAGGTAATGATCAAGTGATCTCTCTCCTGCCATCCATCTCCACCCTCTGACAAACAAAGTCTAGGGACACCATTCCTTACCCATCCTGGCTAATAGCCATTAATGGACTTAACCACCATGAATTTATCCAGTTCTCTTTTAAACGCTGTTATAGTCCTAGCCTTCACAACCTCCTCAAGGCAAGGAGTTCCACAGGTTGACTGTGTGCTGTGTGAAAAACGTCCTTTTATTTGTTTTAAACCTGCTGCCCATTAATTTCATTTGGTGACCCCTAGTTCTTGTATTAAGGAAAAGTTATTTACTTATTCCCATATCTACTTTCTCCATATCACTCATGATTTTATATACCTCTATCATATCCCCCCTTAGTCTCCTCTTTTCCAAGCTGAAAAGTCCTAGCCTCTTTAAAGGCTTCAGGGCTTAAACCAACCTCTAACTATTGGGAGTGAGGAAGAAACTTTCCTTAGAGGCAGGATATCCCATAAATGCCTATTCCAGGGCTTCTTGATGCATTGAACCCTCTATTACACGTCCCTCTCTGTACTTGGTCCGCAGAGACTATAAATGTTACAGCTCCCACATCTGTTAGCTCAAGTTGTAGAGGTTCCCCGGCAGTCCCCAGTTCAATCCCTGTTCGTGACCAAAGATTGCAGTCATCACACACACGTCTGGTGCTGTTCCTCTGCCCAGGGCTGAAAATCAGCTCATTTTACCAGTCATTCTTTTTTGGGGGGGAAGAAGGGAGCATGTGAAGAAAATCATTTATAAATAAAAATAACACACTCTCCCTGAGGTGCTGTATCAAGTTCTTTATCTGACAAGTGCTACGATCTACAGTCAAAATGCACACCAGGGCCTTTATGAGCAAATTCTTTTTTTCCCTCCTTGCGAAGACTGTATGTTCCAAAAACATTTATTTACCTAATGACACTAATGGCTCCTTTGGAACCATTACAGATTATTGTGTAAATATCTTTCTAGGGTATTTTAAAATGCATCTGATTTACCCAATAGACCGTAGCAGCTCTTTCAGTGACAAGGATCTCTTTTAGTAAAAAAAAAATCGGTAGGGCGTTGGGTTAATACCTTCTCTGTTTAGTGTTCTCTCATTGTAAAGAAGTCTTGGGCTGTTACCGGAAAATAAACTCCCTTCCACGGTGCCATGCACGTACAGTAAGCTTCCTGGTTGGTATGTTTCCCATTGGGCTGAAGTCCACACCACCACTGAAATTAGCAGTATTTGGCCTCCTTGCTGGCAGCCTCAGCAGAGAAGACTTGGATTGGACTGGGGGAAGTGGAATGCGCTCCTCTTTCCTGCCGAGAGGTGGCCCCAGCAGGACAGGGTGGGGGCATGTTGGCAGAGCAGTATGGGGGAAGTGTGTATTTGCTACTGTCTGTACTGTACTTGTTCTGTCGATTAAACCAAGGTTGTCTAGCTGGTGGCTCAGCATTCTGGGTGGAGCACTGTATCTGGCCTTAGTTCTATGTATGATCATCCCTCTTCTGCCCGTCAGTGCTACGCTGAGACTGTTCAGTGAAGACCTACTTCAGTTGCAGAAGGCCCTCACCTGGAACCACCTGGGGTACTAGAGCAACTGCAACTTTTCCTATGGAGCAGCTGTTCCATTCAATGAATAACAATGAATGGTGCCTAGAACTGTTGACGCTGTGTTAATTTTGCTTAGGTTTTATTTTCCTCTGGGTCTCAGATGCCCTAAAGACAGAGCTGTACTGGTGCCAGTCACCAGGGCTGTCTGTGTGGCCTGTCTATCAGCACAGAATTCACATAGAAAATGCATGAAGGATGATCTAGTGGTTAGGGCACTAGCCAAGATTCAATTCCCTGCTCTGCCACAGATTTCCAATGTGACCTTGGGCAAGTCACTTATACCCAGATCTTCAAAGGTATTTCGGTGCCTAACTTCCATTGATTTTTAATGGGAGTTAAGAGCCTAAATACCTTTGAGGATCGGGGGCTTAGACTTTCTGTGCTCCAGTTCCCCATCTGAAAACTAGGGATAATATCACTGCCCTACTGCATAGGGCAGGGGTCGGCAACCTTTCAGAAGTGGTGTGCCGAGTCTTCATTTATTCACTCTAATTTAAGGTTTCGTGTGCCAGTAATACATTTTAACGTTTTTAGACGGTCTCTTTCTATAAGTCTAGAATATATAACTAAACTATTGTTGTATGTAAAATAAATAAGGTTTTTAAAATGTTTAAGAAGCTTCATTTAAAATTAAATTTAAAATGCAGAACCCCGCTGGACCGGTGGCCAGGACCTGGGCAGTGTGAGTGCCACTGAAAATCAGCTTGCGTGCCGCCTTCGGCACGCGTGCCATAGATTGCCTACCGTTGGCATAGGGGGTTGTGAGGGTAAATACATTAAAGACTGTGAGGCACTCAGATAGATACAACAGAGGTGGATGCCTTATCAGTACCTTTGGCCTTGGCTACGCTTGCGAGTTACAGCGCTGTAAAGCTGCCCCCAGCCCTGTAACTCACTCCCCGTCCACACTGGCAAGGCATTTGCAGCGCTGTATCTCCGTGGTTGCAGCGCTGCATGTACTCCACGTTCCCGAGAGGAATAGCGTGTATTGCGCTGCTGCTGCAGCGCTGCGGCGCCAGTGTGGCCACCCAATGCGCTGTGACTGGCCTCCAGAAGTATTCGGCAGTATCCCACAATGCCTGTTCTAGCCACTTTGGTCATCAGTTCAAACTCTACTGCCCTGGCCTCAGGTAACCAACCACGTGACCCACCTTTTACATTCCCCGGGAATTTTAAAAATCCCCTTCCTGTTTGTTCAGCCCGGCGTGGCGTGGAGTGCTATCAGCGAATCTTTCCAGGTGACCATGCCTCCACGCGCCAAGCGAGCCCCAGCATGGAGCAATGGCGAGTTGCTGGACCTCATCAGTGTTTGGGGGGAGGAAGCTGTCCAGTCCCAGCTGCGCTCCAGCTGTAGGAATTACGATACCTTCGGGAAGGTATCAAAGGACATGATGGGAAGGGGCCATGACCGGGATGCCCTGCAGTGCAGGATTAAAGTGAAGGAGCTGCGGAGTGCCTACCGCAAAGCCCGCGACGCAAACGGCCGCTCGGGTGCTCCCCCCGCGACCTGCCGATTCTACAAAGAGCTGGATGCGATACTTGGGGTTAACCCCACCTCCACTCCGAGCACTACCATGGACGCTTCAGAGCCGGGGTGGGAGGGGGAGGAGGAAAACGGGAGTGAGGGTGGTGGGCCGGATGGAGACACCCCGAAATCCCTGGAGCCATGCAGCCAGGAGCTCTTCTTGAGCCAGGAGGAAGGTAGCCAGTCGCAGCGGCAGGTACTTGGTGGAGGACAAACAGAAGAGCAGGTTCCCGGTAAGCGGGTTTTTTTTTTTCGGGATGGTGCCAAAGGTGGATGGAAACAAAGGGATTTCTGGGATGCGAAGCGATGCATCACGGGGCGTTGGGACAGGACCCAGAATGCCCCGCACCCACGCCCCCTTCCCACAACCGAAGAGGTGCTCTGTGGGATAGCTGCCCATAATGCACCGCTCTCAGTGGTGCAGCAAATGCTGCAAATGTGGCCACGACAGTGCGCTGGGCAGCTGTCAGTGTGGACAGACTGCAGCACTTTCCCTACTCAGCTGTACGAAGTCAGGTTTAACTCACAGCGCTGTACATCTGCAAGTGTAGCCAAGGGCTAAGATAGATAGGAGGAAGGAGTTTAAAGAGTAAAACAAATTATTACCAACAGCTCAAAGCCCACAAGTCCAATACAATCCGCTTGCACAAGTGAAGGGTGGAATAACTGTCCCACAGCTGGCAAAACTGGATGATGATGTGGTCAGAGCACTTAAGTCCCTTTGTGGATCTGGGTTTAACTTTTTTTTCCACACTTTTGCTGTGTTCCTTTTCCATTTCTAGGGATGGTGCTACATATCAGGTGCTGGTTTAGGGGTCCTGGGCCATGCACCAGATCCTGCTGGCTTCCTTCCCTAAGCGAGGGAGGGTTTGGGAGAGTAAAAGGGGCTTGGTTAGGCGGCTCTCTAATTATGCATGTGGGGAAAAGTGTTGTGTGATTAGTTAACATTTAGATTTACAGATATCCCTTTCCTTTAACAAGACTCTTTGCACATGTTTAGAAACAGCTCTCTTAGTTTAGCTTTTCTAGTACATTTTGTTGCAGTTCTTTGACATTTCTGGGGATGGTACTACTTATCAGACTCGTTCAGGGGCTCAGGGCCATCAAAACCTTTCATTTTGATAATTTGGAAACATTTCATTTAGATTTTGACTTTTTAAAATGTTTTTTACCTTTTGAAATATAAATTTGGAACCACGAAACTCAACTTTCCATTTTGAAAATGTCAATTTATTTTTTGGAAATTGTTTGAATCAGGAGATTTGTTGAAACTGGCCCTTTCCCACAAACTGTTTTGGTTTCGATAAGCCAGCATTTTCCAAAGAAAAAAAAACATTGTCTGAAAATTCCTGACGAAGCTGTAGTTACACCCAGGCAATGTCCGTGTAAAATGCTACCGTTCTAATTTGCTAATTTCAAACCCACTTTGCACAGGGAAATTAAGACACAAGGTGCAGGGCAATGAAGCATCATCTTGGGCTATAGAAATTCTCAGTGAAAGGTGTTCTATTATTAAAATTGATATGACCATAATGCCTAGGAAGCCTAGCCATGGACCAGTATCCCATTGTGCTAGGTGCTGTACAAACAGAACAAAAAGATGCTCCCTGCCCGCAAAGAACTTACAGTCGATGCCTGAGACGAGACAATACAGATGAAAGTACAAGGAAACACTGAGGCTATTGACATGGATGGTCTGTTTCTTAGTGCACTAGTGCAGAGTACATGTAAAATACAACCAGCCTGATTTGGTACCATTTTACATGGACTTTGCACTACTGAAAAAGATTGTATAAGATGCAGGGCAAGAGAGAGTCAGGTATTATTATCATTATTCTGTCCTTGCTAATAAGAGAATGCAACATGGAACTGAATAGAGCCATGATGCAAGGGAATTAAAAGATCCATATACCTTTGTTGCGAAAGAATTGTCATCCACCCATGACTGATCAGACATCTACATCATGTGCTGTACCAGTTAATGGACATGTACAACCATTCCTGTCCCGGGCTGCCAACGTTCTATCAATTGGATTTTTATTACTGTATGTCATTTGATCAGTCCAGGATCTGAGCAGTATTTGTTCACCGCATGTGATTATCATCTAGTTTGTTTCTCATCAAATATTATTCCGGCACTAAAGGGAATTGAACTTAAAGGCAAATATCTCACCTTCTTTCTCTCCCCCCCGCCGGCCCCCCTTGAAATTTCATTAAGCCATGTGTTTACCTTGGATGACAAGATACTGCGTGCAGAGTATGAGAAGCTTTCCAGCCACACCTGCAACCTGCTCTCATATCCTGTCATCAGGGAGAATGAAAACGTATTTGGCTATGCAGATTTCTGTTATTTACAAGACAAAGGGTCAGGCTGTAGAACAACAAAATGGCACAAAGGGCCAGATGCTGCTTCCAGTTAAACCGGAGTAACTCCACTGTGCGTCTGAAACATTGAGTAGACTGACCAGCGATGTGTTACAGTTTTGAAAGTAACCTTGAAAACATGGACTGATGTGATGATGCGGACCTGAATTTGTAGGCAGCCTGAAACAATAACCTTTACATGCCCCATTCATCCCAACACAGTGTTGACACAGATGCTTAATGAGGATCATTTAAATGTACGGCCTCTATTTATCTCCCCAGCCTTGCTGATGTCCCCAATACTTGCTTAATTTCCCCAATACTAATTTCTCCCTACTGTTACTCACACCTTCTTGTCAACTGTCTGTAACGGGTCACTCTCTAACCACTTCAAAAGTTATTTTTCCTCCTTTGGTATCTTGCTGTTAATTGATTTATCTTGTTAGCCTGACCTCGCACTTGGTAAAGCAACCCCCATCCTTTCATGTATTTATACCTGCTCCTGTGTTTTTCACTTCATGCATCCGATGAAGTGGGTTCTAGCCCACGAAAGCTTATGCCCAAATAAATTTGTTAGTGTCTAAGGTGCCCCAAGGACTCCTCGTTGGTTTTTTGTGTGTGTTCAGATAGCACTTTAAATACACTTACGATGATGAGATCAGAATCTGGCCCTATGTCTCTCTCTCTAATGGGTCTGAGAGGAGACGATGGAAATGTCAGATTCATCCCTAGTTTAAAACCATTGATTTCGGTCTACGATAGCCTAGAATCCATTGAGGGAGTGCCTCTTGGCATGGCCTCACAGCAAAAGCTGGGCATAACCTACCCAAGCTAGCCTGAATCTAGCTAGTGCAGGTAACAATAGCAGCAAAGCTAGCGTAGCCTGGGATTCAAGCCTGGCATGGACCCTTGTTATGTGCTTGGCTAACTAGCCCACCCAGGCTGTGCTGTCTTCATTGCTATCGCTACCTAAGCTAGCTGGATTCAAGCTAGCTCGGGTAGGTTAGCCTAACCTAAGAGGCATTTGTATGTGGGGCCAATGTTTTGCCCCGGTGTTTACTTTTGCTTTTCATAGTTTGCTGGCAGCTGTGAGCCTTCTAGCAGTCTGGAGGACACTGATCAAGCAGAGAAATGCTCAGAGTTCCTGTCCTTCCTCTTAGGCCTTGGCTACACTTGCGAGTTACAGCGCTGTAAAGCCGCCCCCAGCGCTGTAACTCACTCCCCGTACACACTGGCAAGGCATTTGCAGCGCTGTATCTCCGTGGTTGCAGCGCTGCATGTACTCCACCTCTCCGAGAGGAATAGCAAGTATTGCGCCACCGCTGCAGCGCTACAGTGCCAGTGTGGCCGCCCAATGCACTGTGAATGGCCTCCACAATTATTCGGCAGTATCCCACAATGCCTGTTCTAGCCACTCTGGTCATCAGTTCAAACTCTACTGCCCTGGCCTCAGGTAACCAACCATGTGACCCGCCCTTTACATTCCCCGGGAATTTTAAAAATCCCCTTCCTGTTTGCTCAGCCCGGCGTGGCGTGGAGTGCTATCAGTGAATCTTTCCAGGTGACCATGCCTCCACGCGCCAAGCGAGCCCCAGCATGGAGCAATGGCGAGTTGCTGGACCTCATCAGTGTTTGGAGGGAGGAAGCCGTCCAGTCCAGCTGCGCTCCAGCCGTAGAAATTACGATACCTTCGGGAAGGTATCAAAGGACATGATGGGAAGGGGCCATGACCGGGACGCCCTGCAGTGCAGGATTAAAGTGAAGGAGCTGCGGAGTGCCTACCGCAAAGCCCGCAACGCAAACGGCCGCTCGGGTGCTCCCCCCCCCCGCGACCTGCCGATTCTACAAAGAGCTGGATGCGATACTTGGGGTTAACCCCACCTCCACTCCGAGGACCACCATGGACACTTCAGAGCCGGTGGGGAGGGGGAGGAGGAAGAGGAGGAAAACGGGAGTGAGGGTGGTGGGCCGGATGGAGACACCCCGGAATCCCTGGAGCCATGCAGCCAGGAGCTCTTCTCGAGCCAGGAGGAAGGTAGCCAGTCGCAGCGGCCGGTACTTGGTGGAGGACAAACAGAGGAGCAGGTTCCCAGTAAGCGTGTTTTTTTTCGGGAAGGAATTTTTTCGGTGTGGGCTCTTTGGGAGAGGAGGGTTAGGCATGCATGCCTAGATGCGGAATAGTGCATTGATGTGGTTTATCACATCGCGGTAATGGGCCTCGGTAATCTCCTTAAATGTCTCATCCAGAACGTGTGCAATGCGCTTGCGCAGGTTTATCGGGAGAGCCACCGTGGTCCTTGTCCCAGCCAGGCTAACGTGTCCGTGCCACTGTGCCACGAGGGATGGGGGGGACCATTGCTGCACACAGGCAAGCTGCATATGGGCCAGGGCGGAAGCCGCATTGCAGTAGAAGACCCTCCCTTGCTTCCCAGGTCACCCTCAGCAGCGAGATATCATCCAGGACGAACTCCTGTGGAAAATGTTGGGACAGTGTTCAGTGTAGGTGCCCCCTGAAGTTGTTGGCTCTCCCCAAGGCACAGAAACCCAGAGGACAGTGCAGCCCTGAAACAATCAGTTCCCCTTACTCACCATTTTGAGGCTCCCGTGGGATATGTGTGCTCTGTTTCGGACGGGAAAATTATGCTATTGTGTAGACCCTGTGTGTTTTCTACTCCTTAAGTGCGGGGGGAATCATTACTCTGTCTGGTATAAACAATGCTGGTTACCTGAGGCCAGGGCAGTAGAGTTTGAACTGATGACCAGAGTGGCTAGAACAGGCATTGTGGGATACTGCCGAATAATTCTGGAGGCCATTCACAGCGCATTGGGCGGCCACACTGGCGCCGCAGCGCTGCAGCGGCAGCGCAATACTCACTATTCCTCTTGGGGAGGTGGAGTACATGCAGCGCTGCAACCACGGAGATACAGCGCTGCAAATGCCTTGCCAGTGTGGACGGGGAGTGAGTTACAGCGCTGGGGGCGGCTTTACAGCGCTGCAACTCGCAAGTGTAGCCAAGACCTTAGAAACTGAAAACCACAAGGAGAACTAACCCAAGTGGTTATTTGTGCAGCAGGTGGAATACTTTTCTCCCCCCTGTTATATACTTCTAAAAATCTCCTTTTCCAAGTATCTGTTTAACAAGCTGTATGTAGAGAAGTTTATACTGATCTGTGCCCCTGGGTCTGCCTTGCAAATGAGACGAACAGTCACCTGATGAAAGAAATTGTATTAGATCAATACGATGATAATTCCTCCTTTCACTAGAACAAATAGAAGGCAAGGAGGTTTGACGTACTACTAAATACCCAGCAAAAGGCCAGGGAGGAGTAGAATCCTGTTAGCTCACCAAATAATGGCACAGGTCTCAGGTGATATGTATGTGAATGTAAAGAATGTCTGTAGCAATACTAGGTAAAGCACAATGTTCCCGTGAGGATATCCCTTTTTCTGATCTCAGATTCTGGGCAAAAACTGATCACTTGTAGGGGGTCAGGAAGGAATTACTCCCTTAAGGAAGCAGTGTACAAAACATTGATTTCTTTGCCTTTTTTTCTAAAGCATAAGGCTTTGTCTACTTTTAGAGGCCAGATACTGGCCTAGATGGCACGATGGTCTGATCTGATTTGTTTGTTTGTTTATTTGTTGTATTACTGTAGCACCTAAGAGCGCTAGTCATACTCTAGGACTCCATGGTGCTTGGTGCTGCACAAACATAGAAAAAAAAGCCAGTTCCCGACCCCAAAGAGATTACAATCTAAGTATAAGACCATAGACAACAGATGGGTGCAGTGTTGTTGTAGTCATGTGGGTCCCTAGATATGAGAGAGTGTGGATGAAGTAATATCTTTTATTGGACTAAGTTCTTTTGGTGGAAGAGATGAGTTTTTGAACTCCACAGAGCTCTTCTTGAGGTCTGGGAAGGGTAATCGGAGTGTCACAGCTAAATACAAGATGGAACAGATTATTAAGCAATGTTCGCTGATGGGTGATCGCGTGTTTTTGTCGTTTATCACTTTTCACAGAATGATCACTCCGTATCTGACCTCTCAGTCCTCATCCTCAACAGAAACCTGGACAATAGCTTCAAAAGATGAGCCTGGGAGCTTAAATACATAACTCTGCTTGACACCAAAAATCAGGAACTCAACAGAGACCCTGGTTTTATGTCTCTGTTACAGCAATCCATAACCCACTAGCTCTCCTTTGTACTATGACTGTAGAGGTGTTAATTGCCCACTTCATTTCAAATGGTTTCTTGCAACACGTGTTAATTCTTTATGCTTAACAATCTGTTCCACCTTCTATTTAGCTGTGACACACACATTCTTTCTCATGTACTTCCTCTACTAGCAACCCTTTGAAGCCATCCCTGCCCCGAGAGGTGCGGATATAGTAGTTCAAACTAGATTCTCCAGAGACCCACGGACAAAGAAAAGACTCAGGGCCATCCTCCTGATCCAGCAAATGTATAGGACCCTTGGTTCATGCAGGACCCCAGTCCTTAGGGGCTGATTGGAAGGAGTTGGCCTACTGAGACTGTGTGCTTGTTCTAAGCTGAACTTGCATCCACTGTACTTGGCACTGGTATGACTGCTGCTGGAATACTGTGTCCAGTTTTAGTGCCCACAATTCAAGGAGGAGATTGATAAATTGGAGAGGGTTCAGAGAAGAGCCACGAGAATGATTAAAGGGTTAAAACACATGTCATATAATGATAGACTCAAGGAGGTCAATCTATTAAGTTTAGCAAAGAGAAGGTTAAAGGGTGACTTGATCACAATCTATAAGTACCTGCATGGGGAATAAATAATAATGGACTCTAATAATGGAAAGGTATAACATGATCCAATGGCTGGAAATTGGAGCTAGACTAATTCAGACTGGAAATTCTTAACAGTGAGAATAATTAACCATTGGAGCCAATTTATCTAGGGTCGTGGTGGATTCTCCATCACTGACCATTTGTAAATCAAGATTGGATGTTTTTCTAAAAGAGCTGCTCTAGGACTTATTTTGGGGAAGGTTTCTTGCCTGTGTTGCTCAGGAGATCAGTCTAGATGACCACAATCGTCCCTGCTGGCATTGGCCTAATGATGTGACCTGACATGGCAGAGGCTACGGCCAATGGTCAGATTCAGTATGGCAGGGAGGCAGAATGTCCGAGAAGAGGGTTCAAGGAAATCCTAAACTTTCTGAGGCTCCCAGCTTAAAGAGTTTCGGGGATATATGATTTGATGTTTTAAATCCATTATCCAAAATCAGGGTCTGGTCCTGCTGGGTGTTAAGTGACTCTAAACTGCTTTATATGGTGGCTTTGATTGAATAATAGATATTTAAAGTGGAATTTTCTAATTTTTTGAACCCTGCCTCCATTTGTGAAATGGACTTTAAATAACAAAAGAAATAAAAAGCTCTTTGATTTCAAAGCACTTAACCAAAGGCAGGTCAGGACCCATTACCCCCATTTTACAGATGGGTAAAGAGACACAAGGAAGTGGAGATGCTTTGCCCAAGGTCACACAGCGGGTCAGTGGCAGAGTCAGGAGTACTGATTTCCAGTCCAATACCCTATCCAGTAGGCCATGTTGCTTTTAAATGTATATTGCTGAGTAGCAAATAGCTAGTTTACCCCTTGTCTCTTTCTGATTGAGGATGAGGACTGTCTGTAGGCTAGTGGTTCCTTTCCATGCGAACCTATCAGATGGTTTCTTTAGAGAGACAAGGTGGGTGAGGTGTGATAGCTTTTATTAGACCAACTTTTGTGGGTGAAAGAGACAACCTTAATCCTGCCCCGAATGTGCACCTCTCAGGGTATGAGGGGCCTATGCTCCGGGTCATCCTCCTGATCCAGCAAACGGACAGGACCCTTGATTCATGCAGGGCCCCAATCCTTAGAGGACGATTGGAAGGGCTTGGCCTACTGATAGGACAGTTTGGCCCAGCAGATAAGAAATCTCCAGAGTTCCTAAAGTAACAGACCTCTTTCGCTCCTGACAAGCCACCATACCTCTCTGTGCCTAACTTCCCGCCCACGGACCTTCTGTAAAATGGGGGTAATTACATTGTTTTATCTCCTGGTGGAGAAGAGGAGGTCTGCAAAGCTTAAAGAATGTGCGAGACCTTTGGCTGAATAGCACCAGGTGATATTTTTCAGATACTCTGGATGGCAAAATCAGATAAGCTTTAGTCCACCGCATGTACCTTATGGCTGTCAATGGCCTGGACATTTGAACTGAGAGACAAGTGACTAATACATGCCAGAAACTCTATTTCAACATGAAAATTCATCTTTGAAATGAGGATTTCACATCCCCCACTCCTTGTACATGGCAACACCTAGAAGAAAACAAATAAGATACTTATTGGCACAGATCCTGGCAGCTTCAGCACTCTAAGTCTCTAAAAAGGATTAATATTATCTTCCTGGCATAAAGGGCCTGATAATCCCACATTCTGTTTGTTTCAAACCCAGCTGAAAAACAAAATCGCTCAAGGGGAAAGTCTGGCATTGTTTCCTGCACTGAAGTGCACCACTCACTCGAATTAGGAGTGGCTCCTTCTGAAGTGTGATCAGCCATTAAGTCTGTAGGCTAGTGGTTACAACTGGAAGCTGAGAGTCAGGGATTCCTGGGTTCTGCTCCCAGCTTTGTGACCTTGACTAATTCTTTGGGTCAGATTCCCAGTTCCCCCCCTTCCCTTCTTAGACACCTGTGTGTTTCCCATATTCTGGAGCTGTGAAGGGGCCTGCTTGGCTCCTGATGTAACAAACTAGAGCAGCCTCAAGGCTGCTCTAGCTTATGTTCTGCTTCCCATGTCCCCTGGAAGGTAGAGAATAGCCAAGGAAAAGTGCAGTGCACCGGACCATGTCCCCAATCCACCCCTTATGCTGGGGCTGGGAACAGAGCTGGGGTAGAACCTTTATGTCAGCTCCACACTGGCTGGGGGAGGCCCCCTGCACAGATCATATATATGGGCAGCCTTTGGGGGATATTCTGAGATCCTCAGATGAAGGAAGCTATAGACCTTTCAAGTCAACTGCCATGATTGCTGTGCAAAGCTGACAAAAGGCGGTGCGCCCTCCACCCCAGAATCCCAGGAGCTCTCACCCTTGTCTCAGGCTTATTTACACGAGTAATTATTCTACTAGAGCTAGGCCAGTTAATTTCCCCACCCAGGCAAGCCCTTTTCAAATTAGACCTTCCATTCTCCCCAAGGGCAGAGACCGAGAGCCTTTGGTGCCTCCACCCAAGCTGTATTTACCAGGCTGACATTAACCCCTTGGTTATAGGTTCCTACTGCACATTTCAGAACACTGTAGTCCTGCCAGTGTTTCACGGGAAGATGGTTCACCTGGCACAGAGGTATATGTTTTACTCTTGTGCCAGGTACCCAAGAGCTTCAGCAATCTGCTTAAATCCTGATAGTTTGTTGAAGACCGTAATACCCAAGGCAAAGCATCCAGATGAGGAAGATGGAAGGAAAATTGATTTACTGTGAACTATTGCACTGAAAGAGGTGGCTGGGTATCATGAGATGTTAGAAACACCAAGTAAGGATAGTCTTGGGGGTTAAGGCACTCGGGAGATCTGTGCCCAGTTCCCAGACCAGGTTTCCTGTGTGACATGTATATAAACTACTTAATCTATCGTTGCCTCAATTCCTCATATGTAAAATGGAGCTAATGATGCTTTCCTTCTCCCACTCTGTGCTTGTCTATTTGGAATGCAAGCTCTTCTGTGCTTGTCTATTTAGTCCCTGCCATGAAGAGTTGCATTTTATCTCATTATGTATTTGTACAGTGCCTTGCACGATGGTGCCGAATCTCACCTGTAGGTGCAAATGTAAAGCAAATAATGACAATCATATAGATGCATAATTCATTTTTGTGGCATTTTTTATAATTTAGACTAATTGGAAATTCCAAATGAAGTGTAGTGTCTGTGAACCTGTTGCTGAGAGTCAAACTGCCCGAGTCCGTTAACAAGATAAATCTGGGGCAATTTTCTCATAAATGTGCCTAGCCTCCCTATTTAGCTACAGATTAAACTGATTTGATTAATCACCACTGAGGTTTCAACAAGTGGATCTAACAATCAGACTCTGGAAATGACCTAAATTGTCTACCAAACCCCATCATGAGAATTTAACTTACTGAGAAGACTGAATTTTGTGGGCTTATATCTTCATAAGGTCAGTCTTTCAAGTGTGCGGCACCCACAAATAAGGACAGATTCCCAAAAAACCTCAGCATGTTGGGTGTGGAGCTTGTCTGAAAATCTGACTCCTATTGTGGGTGCAGAGGACTTTGGAGAATCTGGCCTTTATGTAGGTGCCTAAACGGTGCTGAACTCTTTTGTAAATCTGGTCCACAGTGCTGCAGAACTAGCGAGCTAGAAAGGAACAAGGCAGTAACAACAGCTGTGGCCCCAGTAACCTCCGACTCCATCTCCCAGCATAGTTATCATTGATGTTTGTTACTAGGTTGTTTCTCCTTTACAAACTGGAGAACACTGTGGCATTGTAAGAGGCTGAATTTCAAGGGGCTGCTGGCCATGTTGATTGTGTCGACAGAACACAAGCTGTAATCAAAATAAGTTACTTAGAACAGGAGCACATTTTTTTTTGTCCAGGGTAATTTTGTATATTGTAGCTCTTGGTTCTGTTCCATTGCTGTGCTGTGCAGATTGCATTGTTTGGGGCTTGTAACTTTGGTTTTGCTGATCTTGCTTTATTGCATGGATACTGTGTGCGGGTGCTGTATGAATCTTTCTAATTTGGATATACCTGCACGCATCTCTGAGAGCTAAAAGGTTTTCCTCATGCTGTTCATCAGGGTACTGGACTAGAGAATGATAATTCCTAGCCCTTATATATAGGGTCCTACCAAATTCACGGCGATGAAAAACTCTTCACGGACCATGAAATCTGATCTTTTGTGTGCTTTAACTCTATACTATACAGATTTCACGGGAGAGACCAGTGTTTCTCAAATTGGGGATCTTGACCTAAAAGGGAGTTACGGGGGGCTGCAAAGTTATTTTTGGGGGCGTTGTGGTATTGCCACCCTTACTTTTGCACTGCCTTCAGAGCTGGGCAGCAGGAGAGCGGTGGCTGTTGGCCGGGCACCCAGCTCTGAATGCAGCACCCTGCCAGTAGCAGCACAGAAGTAAGGGTGGCAATACCATGCCATGACACCCTTACTTCTGCACTGCTGCCTTCAGAGCCAGGCAGACAGAGAGTGGCGGCTGCTGACCAAGGGCCCAGCTCAGCAGGCAGCACCACAGAAGTAAGGGTGGCAATACCATACCATGCCATCCTTACTTCCGCGCTGCTGCTGGTGGCGGCTCTGCCTTCAGAGCTGGGATCCCGGCCACCAGCTGCCGCTCTCCAGCTGCCCAGCTCTGAAGGCAGCGCCACTGCCACCAACAGCAGCGCAGAAGTAAGAGTAGCAATACCACAACCCCCGCCCCCACACACAATAACCTTGTGACCCACCCCAACTCCTTTTTGGGTCAGGACCCCTAAAATTATAACACTGTGAAATTTCAGATTTAAATTGCTGAAATAATGAAATTTATTATTTAAAAAATCCTATGACGGTGAAATTGACCAAAATGGACTGTGAATTTGGTAGGGCCCTACTTATATAGCACTTTTCATCAGTAGCTCTCACCATGCTTTGCAAAGGAGCTTAGTATCATCCCATTTTACATATGGGGAAACTGAGGCACGGAGCAAGGAAGTGACTTACCCAGGGTCACCCAGCAGGCCAGTGGCCGGAACCAGAAATAGAACCCAGGACTCCTGAATCCTAGTTCAGTGCTCTATCCACTGGGTGAGAGTGCTGGTCTCATCCATTATGGCATTTCTTATAACTCTGCACTTCCTAGGTAGCACAGAATTGCTGTTCAATGGCCCTATGTTGGCCCTAACGCTCCTAGCTTAAGGAGCGTGGCTGGAGCATGCTGCACTTACATTCATAGGTTCCCAGGCTGGAAGCAACCACTGTGGTCATCGAGTCTGACCTGTTCAATACGGGCTGTAGAACTTCACTGAAATAAGAGCAGATTTTACAGAAAGTTTAAAATGGTCAGAGATGGAGAATCCACCACGACCCTGGGTAAATTGTTGCAATGGTTAATCATTCTCACTATTAAAAAATTTAAACCTTACTTCCAGTCTGTATTTGTCTAGCTTCAACTTCCTGCCATTCTGATCATGTTAGACCTTTTTCTGCTAGATTGAAAAGCCCATTATTAAATATTTGCTCCCCCCGTATGTACTTATAGACTGTAATCAAGTCCCCCTTTAACCTTCTCTTCGTTAAGCTGAATATATTGAGCTGTCTGAGTTTATCACTGTAGGGTATGGTTTCTAATCCTTCTCATGGCTCTGCTCTGAACCCTCTCCAATTTATCAACATCCTCCTTGAATTGTGGGCACTAGAACTGGACACAGGATTCCAGCGGCAGTGCCAAACACAGAGGTAAAATAATCTTTCTACTCCTACTCAAAATCCCCCTGTTTATGCATCTCAGGATCACATTAGCGCTTTTGGCCACAGCATCACATTGGGAGCTCATGTGCAGCTGATTATCCACCATGACCCCCAAGTCTTTTTCAGAGTCACTGCTTCTCAGGATAGAGCCCCCCAGCCTGTAAGTATGGCCGACGTTCCTTGTTCCTCGATGTATACATTTACATTTAGCTTTCTAAAACGCGTATTGTTTGCCTGAGCCCAAGTGATCCAAATCGTTCTGAAGCAGTGACCTGTGCTCTTCATTATTTACCACTCCTCCAATTTGTGCATCAGCTGCCAACTTCTTCAGTGATGCTTTTTATGTTTTTCTTCCAGGTTATTAATAAAAATGTTAAACAGAGTAGGGCCCAGTCCCACTAGAAACACCCTCTCGATGACAATTCCCCATTTAAAATTTAAAATTCCTTTTTGAAACCTATCAGTTAGCCAGCTTTTAATCCGTTTAATGTGTGCCATGTTAATTTTATATTCTTTTAGTTTTTAAATCAAAATATCACGTGGTGCCAAATCAAACACCTTACAGAAGTGTAAGTATGTTACATCAACACTATTACCTTCAGCTGTCCTAATGGATGGCTTGTAGGGGCTGTTGCTGCAAGCACATACATTAGGATAGGCCAATGGTTAGGCCAGTAGCCTGGGATTTGGGACACCTGGCTTCAGTTCCCTGCTCTGCCACAGACTCCCCGTGTGACCTTGGGCAAGTCACTTAGTCTTTCTGCAGTAGGGAGATAATAGAGAAGTGCTATCTCATTGAGGAGTTGGGAGGATAAATGTGTTAAACATTGTGAGGCTCTCAGATACAACAGCACTGAGCACCAGATAAGTACCTTAGCTAATTTACTCTGGAGGCCCCTGAACAGATTGATTAGCCCAAAGGTGATTAAAGAACCTTTGCCCCTCCCTCCCACCTTCTGGTCCTACGATCATAAATGAAACAGTTTCCCATAATGCTTTGTTACCCTTCTGCTAGAGGAAGCCAGTTGGGCTTCATAAACCTGACACTGAGAATGTGCAGAAGGTCCCAGGAAGGCTTTTTAAAGTTTTCTACTCTGATTTTCTTCTTGGGCTGGAGATTGGTGGTCTGTTGACAATCAATGTGTTTCCTTTTTTGTTTTCTGTAAACAATACTTAGTTTAAAGATAAGACATCTTTTCTAAGAGCGAATAGCTCTATACATTATTGCAGTGAGACGTGTTTGGAAATGCCTCTGTAGCGATCCTTTGTTGATTTATTCTGTTTGTTCGCCTTCACGCCATGATGTTCCATAGAAAAGGCAAGCAGCCCATTTCCACCTTGATTTCTTTAGAAAGAAAGCAAAAGAATCTGCTGAAGCTTTTGTGAAGTCATGCACTGTAATTTCCCATGGGAAGATCGTGCAAGTGCGACTGGAAATCTGTGGTTTGCCATTTCTGCAAAGTACCTTTCTTAGTTGTACATGATAGAGACTGTACGTCAGAATTATGGCCGGGACATTTACATTGCTTAGCTGCTCCTGCACTTTATAGGCTGAGTGTTGCAAGGTGGTGAATGCTCCAGCCCCTATATAGTGAAGCATTTAACCACTTGTTTAACTTTAAGCATCTGTCCCAAAAACAGGTATAACCCATTGTGGAATGTGCCAACCCACAGAGGATGTGAATTGTTGCGCTTGCCAGCTCCGGAACCTGGGCGCTTTAGCTTAATCTGTAGCATCATATGCTTTTAGCCCTTGTTCAATCCCCAGTGTCAGACAAGATGTTGGGCATCACACAGGTGCAAAAAAATTGAATGCAAAATTGTGCCTGCAAAATTGGAGGCTGTGTTTCAAAATCAGGCCCATGGAATGCAGAATTTTCGGAATCTGTATTTTGGCTAGCGAGAGCATAAGGTGAGCCCCTCTTTGAAGGGTATCTCTTCCAGCACCATGAATAGGGTGACCAGATGTCCTGATTTTATAGGGACAGTCCCAATATTCAGGGCTTTGTCTTATATAGGCACCTATTGCCTCCCCCACCCCATCCTGATTTTTCACACTTGCTAGCTGGTCACCCTAACCATGAATAATCTGACTGGGATGTGTGCAAACCACATAAATTTATTAATTCTGTCCCCTGATTTGTATGTTCCTTGTCCGAGAGTGTCCTCTGTGTGAATTTCGATTGATGGAGGAGCTGGGATGGGGACAGGCCACTTCTGCTCCAGGTATAGATTATCTGCTGGATGCTGTACATAAAACCTGCTTGAATGTGATCCTCCGTTTTCTCACTGTGTAAAGGGCTAGGACAGCTTCTATAGAGCACTTCTGTCCCACTTAAGCCCTATTTTGAGGACTAATGTAGAATTTAGATAGTGTATAAGCCTTGGACTCGCCCTCTGCCCAGGGATCGATTTCACCCTATATTTGATCTCTTCGGGCCAGCCTGTGAGAGATGCTGTACACCTGCAGCTCCCATCGACTTTAGCTGGAGTTGTGGGTGCTTGGCGTCTCTCAAAATCAGGCCACGAGTGTTTGGACACCCAATGTATCGGCTGTTCACCCCATCAGGTTCTTCTAGTTGATCCTGCAGTGCAGTCATTGGGTGAAATCCATCGTTGTCAATGGCAAAGGGTTTTGGAAAAGATTGAAATCTTTGTGCTTCAGAGCTTAAACCAGCCTCTAACTTTTGGGGGTTAGAGCAAACTTTCCATTGGGTAGGTAATCCCATAATTCCCCACTACAGGGTTTCTTGCACTTTCCTGAGGCGGAAGTGGTCACTTTCAGAGCCAGGATATTGCATTAGATGAAGGACTGATCTGATCTATTATGTCTCTGTACTCTTTATGCCCCCTTGACTGTTAGCCTGACGGAGTTAACTAGTTCCCATCAATCTGGTTTGCAAATGTTGATTTAGGTCAGAGAATTTTTTCTTGGCTTCCTTCAAGGGGGTGCTTGCCAAGTGTGTGGTTTATTGAATGCAAATGTTAGTCAACAGTTACATTATCCAATGGCAGGCCTTTTTTTGCCATGTTAAATGGTTTGGCAGAAACAAGTGTAAATATTATGTCAGCATTAGACACTATTTAATCCTGATAGATATGTTGGCAGTGGAGCCTGACTCTAATTGACAGATGTTAAATGATGCCTTCTGTTTCTAGTAGTGCCACAAACAGGAGTTCTGCATTGTTAAGGCTGATTAAAAGTCCATGTCTCCATAGTCTGGGTGGGATTTTCTTTTACGTATTAATCAAGAGGAAATTTATCACAGCAAGAGTTTGCTTTGTCATTCCTATTGTTGTCATTAATGCTTTAACACTGGATTATGTGGATATCAAAACATTACAGCCCTTTTTTCTTTGTGTCCTTGTGCTTTGCATTAAAGTATCAGCGGGAAGCCTTACTGTCCCCTGTAGAAAAGCACGTGGAGGAGTCAACAGAAAAGAGTTGCAGAGGAGGAAAAATTATAAAGAACTCGAACATTCGTTGTCTAGGCAGGAGTCTGCCAACAAACTCTTAATGGCAGGAGTTGCAAAATAATCTGTGGGTTCCCTCCCTAATCAAGTTGGGATGTTAGTACTGCAAATTGCCTCTCTGGATGTGAATGTGATCACAGTGGGCGAGATGTTACCTTGGTTCCCAGAATCAGCTTTTGGAGAAGTACTGGTGCCAGGGTGTGTGTGCATACGTGCTCCTTAAAACGCTGGAAAAAATCCAGCACCTGGGACGGGTAATACTGATACTACTTGACAAGTACAACAAAGAGTCTGGTGGCACCTTAAAGACTAACAGATTTATTTGGGCATAAGCTTTCGTGGGTAAAAACCTCACTTCTTCAGATGCACCTTGTTGTTTTTGTAGATACAGACTAACACGGCTACCCCCTGATACTTGACAAGTACAATCCTTTTATCTCAGAATCCCAAAGCTTTTGGGTGACCATTTTACAAATGAGGAAATTGAGGTATAAAGAAGCAAAGTGACTTGCCCAAGGCCACCGAGTGAGTCATTGGCAAAGCAGGGAATAGATCCAGGTATTTTTAAAGGTACTTAGATGTCTACCAATGCAGATAGGAATCTAGTGAAACTTAGAAAAGTGCCTAGGCCCACTTAGCATCTGTCTGCATCATTAGGTGCCTAAATACCTTTAAAAATCTAGCTCCTTGACCCCTAATCCTATGCGCAAATCACTAAATAGCCCCACCTCTCTTGTCAACTGCGCATACACAAAGCAAGTCCATCTAATACATGTAGTGGATTTGAGGTTTGCAAAAGAAACTTCTCAGACAAGAATGGCAAGTAGGATGGATCTTGTAAAATGGATTGGCTTGTGTACGGGATTAATAATGGGCTGAGGAGCCTTTCACCTCTAGGCCACTGGTTCTAATGCATCCCGGGGCAGTGGAGACCAGAAGTTGTTACCAGCTGGTGTCAAGTGGTAGCTTGTGTGAAATGAATTGTGGTCTCCATCCATTTAATTGTAAGATCAGCATCGCAATGGCATCTGGTCTCTTTGGTGGTGCTTTCAGCACTGGGGCTGAAGACTGAAATGAGCATTGAGAAAGAACGGCCCTCTCAGCCCTAGAGGGTGATCCTTCTTGATCGAATTCTTCCATCTTGATGGCTGGTTTGGTAGCTTAGGTGAAAATGAGGATGGTGATTTCAGTCCAGTTCCTATTATCTGATCAGAAAACCCCCACAAGTAGCCATAGAGGGACATCTCAACAAATCTGAGGTGTGGGCTTGGATTCTAGACCATTCTCTCACCCCTCACTAAATGCAGAAGCATCAGGGCACGAGGGCTAAATTTGTCCCATGTGAAACTGTTTGTTTCACAAGGTTCCCTTATGTCTTCTTCTGTCCCGAAGAAGATACTTAAACTTGGCGCATAACACCTGATCATAAAGTAATTTAAAGATTTGTTTTGCGGGGGAGCGGGCCTATAAGGCCAAATTATACCTTCAGTTGCACCCCCCATAAATCCATTGAAGTCAAGGATGTTAGTCTCTCAATTTACCCCAGTGCAATTGAGAGCAGAATTTGCCCTACTGTACCTGTTCCATGGATACAGAACTTCAGTCTCCAAGGCTATACTTTGTGCGCCTTGCACAACCAGTTAAAATCACTGCTTTGAAAAAGTACCCCCCAGGCAACCTAGCAGGGCCATGGATGGCTTATAAGGAGCAGGTGTGTGTGCTACCCTCCCGGCTTTATGGTTATTTTTCCTTACAGAGATTTAAATCCACTAAGTTAACAAATAAACAATAAGAAATAATGAATTAAAAAAATAACACTTTGAGCAAAGATTCACACCTCAGTTCAGCTTTGTCTGCACAAATACCGACAAGTTATTCTAGAGATGCTTCTGCTCTTGCTTACGCTGGTGTAAATCAGAACTGTGTTCCAGAGAAATCAGTTGTTACACCAGTGTAAAATTGACATCCGCTCAGAGCCAAATCCCATAAGCCTGATTCTTTGCTGCCTGGCCCCTTTTGCTACTGTTAACACTTGCACTACGAAATCAGAACGGTAGCAGTTTACACATACTTTGCACTGGTGTAAATGAGGATATGAAGTGCAGGGCCATGGAGAAACACTACCGTGTGGTGTGAACAGATTTAAAAAAAAAAATCCAAATGTTGAAACAAATTGTCCCAAATTCACTTTGGGTGTCCAATTACTCCATTGACTTTAATGGATGAAAGTGGCCCATTTTGCTTTCTTGTCACCTTGGAAGTAGTGGAAGATGGATGGAGAAAGTGACTCATTTGAAAGAAACACTTACTGCCTAGTTGTGGGATTTATGATAGAGATTCCTGTGTGCTTTTGCTATTTTTTTTTCTTCTGCTCTGATGAAAGCACTGCAGATTGGAGCGTGCAAAATACCTGATTAAAAAAAGCTGAAAAGCACTAAAGCACAGGACTTATTTCTGAGCTTCAAGGGTGAAATTCACCCCTGTACAGAGAGGCAGCACAAAGCCTCACTTAAACCTTCCAAGTAAGGCCTATCCGGGACATCAGTGATGAGTAGCCATGGCTCTGGCCCACTACACAGATGAATTTCATCCAAAGGCCCCAAACCTTCAAACACGCACATGCTTAAACTTTAAACATTTAAGTGGGCCCTTTGAGTTCATGTACCTACTCTCCTGCACAAAGGTGAACACGTCCGTAAGTGTTTGTCGGATGGGGGCCTACGAGTGTAAAAATAAAGAGCTGTGTGTCTCCTGTCTGGGAAGCAGGATGAGTGGGTTGGGAGTAGTTTACAGGGTTAAGCCAAATCAAAAACATTTAGAGGCCTCTGCATATACTCAAATTATGAGATTATGGAAAAATGTGAAACCATAATACGTTTTAGCAAGAATAAGCACCTTACTGTATAAACTCCTGGTTGCTAGAGAGGCATCCATTTGCTGCTAATCAGGTGAATGACACCAGCTTTCATGCAAGTCTGGAGTAGTAAATACATTGGGGGGGTGGGGGGGTTGTTCTCCTTCCTGCAAGGTGTGGTGGCTCCTGAGTAAATGAGAATTGAGGCTGTTCAGCACGTGTCAGGATGTGCCATTCCTGGCTGAATTGGACCCGGTGTCCTTTTAACGGTAGGGTGGTAAGAGATGTTGGTAGCATTAAGCGTTAGCCTACTCTTTTAACGGTGATGATCTGATACTTGCAAAACTGCTGCACCAGCTGCTCCTGACCATTGATTGTGTGCCGCTCACATTAGGCCTGATCCTGCAATAGTGACACATGCGAGTAATCTATAGTTATGGTGGCAGCCCTGTTGACTTCAGTGGGACTTCTCACATATGAAAGTACTACTCATAGGAGTAAGGTACTGGAGGAATAAGGGCTAAATTATGGCTTTGCGAGCTGGAGTCATGTTTCTGGAAATAGGACACAGACGCACCATGTGAGTGAAGGTATTATACCTATGAAAGGCAGAGTGAGGGATGCTTAGGTGGAGCTGTGCATCTGTGGCATCTTAAGGATGCAGCATGAGCTCCCTTGGAGCCTGATCCAAATCCCATTGAGCTCTGAGGATAGACTCCCGTCAGGCCCTATCTGTGCAGCCTTTAAACACTATTAGTTGTGTATCGGGGCTGGCCCCCAGCAATGACCCTTAACCCACTAGATCCACTCCTGTTTCAGAGTGTTGAGTCATGCTGGCTGCTTGCCTTCCTCCCTTGCATTCATGGCATGTGAGCGAGCCCCATTGCTACTCCCTGTAGTAGTGCACTAGGGGAGGGAGTAAGGGATCCTGAGTTTGCACACATGCCCTGGCCTGGTGTTTGCCTGGCTGTAGCCAGATTCTGACCCCAAATACATGAACCTGAAACATACACAAAGGAGATTTTAAAAAACAAACCCCCAAACCAGAACCCCCCCAGAGGCCCATGTCTAATACAGACCTTAACTTTTTATTCCAAAGTACAATGCACACACATTGGAAAAATAGTATCAAAATATATATACAAAAATAACAACTGTTTGCACTGGACTGATTTCATAAACATACAACGGGTGGGCAGTTCAGAGAGAGTTTTGTTATAGGTTACAAACGAAGAGCTGGGACACAGATGAAATATCCAAGAGGGTGTTCAGTTACCATGACTACTAAAGAACAATGGATAAAATCCATTGTTGCCCTGCAGATGGGGCCCAATTCCCCACTGCCCTATCATTTACACCTGTGCAAAATGGGTGAGCCACTCTCTATGGTGCATATTCTTATACTTTATCCCCTTTAGGGGCCAGGGTGTCTGGGGCTGGCCAGCCCTGTTCAGTTATCAGACCCAGTTGGGAAGGGGGAAGGTGATCCCTATGAAAAGGCTGAGAAAACTGCTGATGTGAGCTGTTGTGGGCCCTGAAGCAGGGGGACTGAAGGGAAGGGTGAGTCCTCCTTTCCCCACAGAGAGGCAAGGGGAAAGTCTATGGGAGTTGTAGCACAGGATGGGCAGAGGAACTGCTTTTGGTTTTGATATTTTACCTGCAGGGGAGAGACTTGAGTGTGGCAGTGAGTCCTTCCTGAGGAGGTCGGGAAATCGAAACTAAGTGAAGGGAAACTGAGGCAGCAGAGCGCTTGAAGTCAGACCAGGTAGGTGACACTACTACATTTACACTGGTGTGAATCAGAAGTAAGTTCATGGAGATCAGTGGAGTTAGACCAATATAAATGAGATAAGAATCAGACCGTATCATTCTGATTAGGCAACGTTTTACACCCCCTTTGCACTGATTTAAATGACCACACAAGGTGCAGGGCAACAGAGAATGAGGAGCTTTGCACCAGTGTAAAATAGGCATGTAAAGCTACCAAATCAGCATGGTAAGTGTTTTGCACCCATTTTGCACTGGTGTCAATGATGGCACAAGGTGCAAGTCATGCCCAATTGGGCCCAAACGTGCCTGTGGATTTCTGCATTCGGTGCTTGTTCCCGCAGCTATTTCTCCTTTGAGTAATCCTATCCCATTGACATTAGTGGGGCTCCTCAAGTGAGTCAGGGCCCCAGGATAGGACCCTAAGGAATCTTTTGTTCAAAGTACTGTATGATCACTTCTTTTGGAAAGTGGATAAGCAGCGTGCTTGAGTTCGAAACATATTGTAACAGCCCAGAGATGACCTTCTACTCTTAATGCTGACTGAGAGAAAGGACTGAATCCTTTCAGAATGAATAGGTTCTAAATAAAGAATGAGCTGGAAGAAAAATGTTATCTGGAGATACTAGAAGTTACATTCCGACTAGTTAGAAAACAGGCAGGTATCCTTTCATGTAGTTCAAATAATTTACACGGTGGCAGTGACCATAAATTTGCCGCATTGGTGAATTGTTCACCTTAATGGGTTTGATCCTGTAAACTATTCCTCCCATAAGTAATCCTGGCTTACAATAGGAGTCTCCTGGCTTGAGTAAGGATACTTGTGAGTGGGCGGTTTGCAGATCTATTGGGTTGAGGGGAGGAGGGAGACAAAAGTTCAATTTTCAAAGATATTTTCATGAAAAATAAGATTTCTAAAAATTCCCCAGACCTGAAGATGAGCTCTGTGTAATCTTGAAAGCGTGTCTCTTTCCCCAATAGAAGCTGGTCTAATAAAATATATTACTTCATTTCCCCGCACCCTTTGTCTCTGAAAAGAAATGATTACAATTCCCGTCCGGTAGCAATCACTCTAACAATGTGCAGCCCCAACTGCCTTGAGGAGAAGGGAGGGAAATTAGGCCTTTGACTTTTTGTGGTTTGGGGGGTTTTAATTCTCTTTAGGAGGTGCTCAGATATTGCAATGAGGGGCATCATTATAAAGAACTGGATAGATTAAAAAAACCCACATATGCTCAGAGGGTGTAAATTGCCAATCAATAGAACTATGGTGATTTGTACTAGCTGAGAATTTGGTCCACTGAAATTATAAATGATCTAACATAATTCCCCCCCTCCCAATTTTTATTTCATTTATATTTTAAAACATTTCTTTCCTCCACAATAGATGTTGCCTCAAACTTTATGTATGGGCAGGCATTTCCTTTGCTCCTAAAAGCCATCACTGCTACTTTGAACAGACTGAGGTCAAAATATTGCTATTCACTTAACCACCAGGCATAAAAGCTTTATCCCATGTTTCCCTTGTATACTGCAAAGTGCGGAGTTTTCTCACTTCCCACTATAGAAGAGAAGATGCTCCGCACCATGCAGCATCAGGCTAGTACAGTATGTATCAAATGGAAGCAGGAATCACCTCTGTTAGTCTGTTCCAATGGTGAGTGTGATTAACAACGATAAGATCATTTAACTCTGTGATCATAAGAACATTTTACAGCAATACCGAGCCAGTGAGCCTTTCTTAAAGCACTAGGCTGCTTTGTCTCATCTAATTTTACAAACAATTGCTTCTCTTTTAAACTGTTAGGAAGGCTGAAAACTTAGGCTATTTAATAGAATTATTCTATGTGTTAATGTTCAAACAGCATCAGTGTGATGATATGCAAAACAGATCTGTCATTGTGATACTGACTTTCTTGTTATCTTCTGGTTTGGTACGTGCTGCTAAGTTAGTGGTGGTATACATTGGTATGTAGGCTGTAGAACATGAGCAGGTGTAAATTGGCACGGTTCCTTCAGAATCAGAGAATCGATTTATACCCGCCGAGGATCCTGCTCAAAATATTTATTGCATATGGTAACAACTCTGTTGTTGCCTAGTATTTCATGTTTGTTACTATGCAGTGCATCATGGCTACACATCACTTCATGACACAGCAGAGATAGAACTGCACACTTTCTACTTCAAACCAAAGGTCTTTACCACTTGAGCTAAAGGAGACTCTACTTTCACGAGCAGTACAGGTGCTATGACACATAGTTATGCAGTTCTAATTCTAGCCAGTAAAGAGCAGTGGTGCACATACTTAAATGGGGTTTATGTTAGCTGACATAGTTCTAATATATCTGAGTCTTCACCCTAGGACCACATGGCTCTTTTAGTTTCCATTTAATGAAAAAAAAAAAAAAATGCAGACTCCATTTTTTTCCATTCAGTGCCCCACCTATGTTCTGTTTGAGAAGACCAGGTATTTAAATATTAAATCTACTATGCAGTGTCACAGAGTTAGTGGCCTAGATGAACACACTGAGACAATTGCTGTGCAAAACCATCATCATTACTTAGTTTTTACACACTGATTGTGCATAGGGCTAAAGTTTTTCCAAAGCACCTAAGTCCCACTTTGAAAAAAGACTTAAGCATGTGGGTGCCTAAGTCACTTTGACTTTCAGTGAGAGAAAAGGGCAGACACTATAGTGGATAGAGCACTGGACTGTAACTCGGGGGGGCTGGGTTCTATTCCTGGCTCTGCCCCTGGGTGGCCTTGGACAAGTCACTTAATTGCTCTGTACCTCAGTTTCCCCATTGGCAGAATGGAGATTGTAATTCTTTCTAAAGCACTGTAAGATCTACCTATGGAAAGTGCTATACAAGAGCATGGCATTTATTATTAGGTGCTTTGGAAAATGTTATCCTAGACTTGTAGCAGTGTCGAGAACCTTGCAAGGCCCCTGGAAGGGAAAAGGACATGCAGGGTGCTCGGCATCACTGAAAATCTGATCAGAAGTGCTTCCCCCCGCCCCATTATTAGAAAAAGCAAAACAGTAAAAATAAAAAGAGCTTCTCTTTGGAAAAGGTGAAGTCTTTAGCTGTAGTTACCACAAAGAGGGACTCCAGCCATTCAAGTAGTACAGGTATGGATAGTACTGGTAGCTGTTATACACAGAAATCAGAGAGGCCTTGGAGACATCATCCTCTTTAAGGACTGGGAAAACTGAGTTCTTATCGAGTCCACGGAGTTCTGAGGCTAGTTGCTTCCTTTTGGTTTTGTACCTTCTGTTCTGGAACCAGATTTTCACCTGGGTTTCAGTGAGCTTCAGGTTCTTTGCCAGATGGGCTCGCTCCGGGGCGGACAGATACTTCTGATGACTGAACTTCCTCTCTAACTCGATGACCTGAGTGTGGGAGAAGGCTGCCCGTGAGCGCTTTTGCTGCTTTGGGGTCCTTTGGTTGCTCGGTGAGGATTTCAGAGGGTTTTCACAGTCTGACAGGTTGGTCTCCGTATATGCCTCTGTGGGAGGGAAGAGGGGAGTTAGAACAGCTTGTTCTCAGGCGTTTGCCTTGCCGAGAGCACACAATTCCATTGTCATCCTGGAGACATTTTTACATGTTCACGTGAGCTTAAAAATTCAAAAAGCTTTTGTATATAATTCTCCCCTGCCCCTGAATTTTGATACAGTGTTCACTCTGGGCCAGATTTTTGAAGGTATTTAGGCACTTCACTCCCATTGATGTAAGTGGGAGTTAGGCACCTAAATACTCTTAAAAATATGTTCCTCTGTTGTGAAAATGCCTTTTTCTTCTGTACTCACGAGTGTCACCATTATGGGGTCCTGACTGGGGCTCCTAGGCATTATTGTAATACAAATAAAAAAGTGTTGCTAACTCTTGGGATTTTATTGTGAGTCTTGCAATAGTTGGTGTTTTTCTTAAAGCCCTAGATTCTGGAGTCCTGTGATTTATGTGAGAATCTCAGCTTTCACTTTAAGAAAGTCAGTTTCTACCCTCATGTTGCAGAGAAAAGTTTGGAAATGTGAAGTCAGTGTGCCCCAAAGGCTCAGATGGCAACTATATAGCAAATTAAAAAACGAGACCAGACCCCACCATCCTCCTAATGTAGGGTTTGTTTTGTTTTGTTGTTTTTTAAGGCACATCTCCTGAGTTTCGAATGCTTGGGGATGGCAGTCCTAGTAATTTGTAGTCATCGGCCAACCTTTTCAAAGATGGATGCCCAGGTGTATGTCCGGGCACCCATAAAAGTGGGTCTGATTTTCAGAGGTGCTGAGCACCTGCTACTGTCATTGAAATCAGGCCATTATATATATATCTATAGATATATATATAGCCTTAAAAAAAAAAAAAAAAAAACCTTATTCAGGTGGATCAGTATAAAATTAGGGGCCCAGTTCTCTTCCCACACACATTCCACTTACTTTCATAGAGGTACTGCTACTTTCCACTGCTTTAATTGGCAGCAGGATCAGTCCCTTAGCGCCTAAGGCACCCAAGTTTGAAAATTTGGGGTCTCAACTCAGTCCTACCCCATCCCCGTGAATGGCAAAGCTTCCAGTTCATGTCAATGGGAACAGGATCTGGATCCCTACACAAGTTACCATTCAGGTGGGAGTTTTACTGCTAGAAGGCTGAACTTTTGATATATCCAGGGTAAAGAGATCAGAAGTGTCTCCTTGATGCTGCTCTTTTTGCTGTGGCATTGCTGAGCAAGTTTAGAGGGATAAAGAGGATACTTGTCACGTGAAAGATGCACTAGTACATGCTGGTTTTAATGTGACAGGAGAGCAGAGCGAAGGAATTAGGGCATTGTTGATGGCCATCACAGCTCAGAGGTAGCAACCAGACATGTCACCTTAATCTTATTTCCAGTAGAATCATTCTGTCACTTCAGCCCTGATCCAGACAGGTGCTGAGCGCCCACAGCTCTGATCGAAGACAGTGGGAGCTGGGAGTGCTCTGCACTTTTCAGGATCAAGCTCTCCATAACTAAAACCCCCAGTCTGAAAGATTTCTTAAAGAGACAACGTCAGGTTAAAAATAAGAACAGCAATGTCCTGCTTTTGTGGTGCTAAATGACCCCATACAATTACTAAAACCGAAAGAACCTTAAAATCAAATGAACTTGTCACTATTTATGCAGTTTGTTACTTTTTTTTTTTTTAATTATTATTTCATTCAGCATGGACAATGGAAATAGGCCAGTTTCCCATGTTGAAATGTTTGGGTTGGAAACAATAGGCCATTCCTCATCTCGTGCAAATCGGTTTAGCTCTGCTGAAGTCAGTGGAGTTGTGCAGATTTACACCAGCTGAGGATCTGGCTCAATGTAAGGGATTTTTTTTTAAGTAAATTTCCAAGGGAATCCCACCCCCACTCCTTTTTTTTTAAGTTCATTGACACATTTCTCTTGATCTTTGGTTTTGTGAAAACTTCTTTGAACTTCAGGGTCAATTTCACCTGGAAAGATCCCTTTTAACAAGAAAGTGATTGATTAAAGTGTCTTATTATTATTATTAATATTATAGTAGTTCCTGAATATCCCAATCAGGATTGGGGCCGGATTGTGGTAGGTGCTGTACAGACATAAAATAGATCAGTCCTGTCCCCCAAAGAGCTTACATGTGTTTGACCCCCCTTCTTGTATATAAAAAACATGATGGAGAGAGACTTCAGCATTCCCTGGAGCGTGCAGTGATTTCCACTGCTTCCCCAACACCAACAATTTTCAAAAATTTGTAGCAGCTTCTCTTTCTTACCCCCTCCCACAATCATGCAGGTGCATGCTAGAGAAACTTGTTGATATTTAAATGTCACCATTCTTTAAAGGAAGCGCCAAGTGATTTGCAACCTTTTGTGTTTTGCTGCCCCGACCTGTAAATACACAGGTCCCAGAAACGCACCACCTTAAAAATGACTCAGCAGCAGGTTCATGAACAATAAGATGCCCTTTAAAGTAAATCCACACAATATTTTTTTATTCTGTGGAGCCCCAATCATGGGCTAGGACCCCCTTGTGGTAGGTGCTGGACAGACAGAACCAAAAGCCAGTCCCTGTCACAAAGAGCTTCTACTCAACAAATGGGATTTTAAGACCTAGTATTAGATTAAAGTAATCAGTGATGGTGAATGCAGCAAATTTACCAGGCCAGAATAAAAATAAAGGGAGCTTCCAGGAGCTCTTTAAACACGCAGCTGTGGCACTAAGGGGGGGGGGGAGATCTTGTTTCTGGCTGCTTGATTAGAGGGGGGTCTTTCTTTCGGGGTTCTCCCATGGACTCATGCGGGGTCATATGTCTTTCAAAAAAATGCTCAGGGGCAAATTTGCAAAAAAACCAAAACCTCACACTTGTTGAGGTGCCTAAATAGGACCTGAGCTCCTCTGGGCGGGGGGAATAAATCTGTGCAGACAGTGGCTATTTCTGTTGCTTTTCCCTTGCAGAGATCCCACTTATGCGCCACTTCCGCCTGATCTGGAGGTGCCCCCCCGCCACCTTAGGAACAGAGCGCTTGGGTTCAGTTGAGCGCTCAAAGGCAGAGGAGCTGCTCCTGGTTTAGGCTGCAGGGTCTCTGCTGACTAGGAGGGGGAGCCGTGATTTACAGCCGTGCAAGCGTGGGGAAAGTCTTGCAGAGCCAGGCGCCCGTGGGGACAGGGGAAGCGCCGGCGGCTGAGCAGCTGCTTACCTGCGTCTGGCTCTCCTGGTTGCTCCGGGGGTGGCGGGGGGACCCCTTCAGGGAGGGGTTTCCCAGTTGGCTGCTGGGGAGCGGAGCTTGCACTGTCCAGCGCAGGCTCCGGGCTAGAGGCACCGCAGCATCCCCGGCTCTTCCTCCCGTTCCCCGCAGCTCCGCGGTCCGCACCGTCCCGCAGAATGTCTTGGATGAGGAAGGACGTGAGCGGCTTGGAGGAGTGGGGCAGCGAGCCCTGGGGAAGGCTCCTCCCCGCTGGCTGCTGCTGTTGCGGGGCCCAGGGGTGGCTCTTGCCTCTGGGGGGCTCTGTGCTGCCCTGTCCCTCCTGCCTTCCTGGAAGGGGTGCCCGGGAGCTCATCTCCCGCCCCGCAAGTCCACCAGGGAGAAGCCCACAGGCACTTTCACTTTGCAACATTCCCTGCTTTGCATTTATAAGCCAGCCAGCCAAGCCTCCTGGGTCTGATTGGAGCCCGGGACAGCAGTGAACGCCCTTGGAGAGCTTCCTGGGCTCCCACCGCTCCTGAGCAGTGAGATTCCTCCTCGGTGTGTTCTCAGTGCCAAGGGAAACTGCCAGACCCTGCTGCTCCTGGCATGCTGTGTCCATGGGGACTTGCAAAGTCTCTCTCTCTCTCTATCGAAATCATAAGGCGCCTTTATATTGCTGCCCATCACCTTGGTATCGGAGAGCCTTCCAGTCAATAGCAAATATCAGGGGGTAGCCGTGTTAGTCTGTATCCACAAAAACAACCAGAAGTCCGGTGGCACCATAAAGATGAACAGATTTATTTGGGCATAAGCTTTTGTGGGTTAAAAACCTGCATCTGAAGAAGTGGGGTTTTTTACCCACGAAAGCTTATGCCCAAATAAATCTGTTCGTCTTTAAGGGGCCACTGAACTCCTTGTTGTTTTAATCAATAGCAAAGTCCCTAGTGGACTTTGTGTAATCTCTGGCATCTCTCCCTCTGCTTGGGGGGAGGGTTTTTAGGGCAGGCCTGGGTGTCAGTGTTAGGGGGAGAAGGTGGTGTTGGTTGTATGGTGGAAAGTAATTTGCATTGTGTAGAATACTTATAGTAGTTCTGGTATTTAAAGATATTTAGGCCTTTTATAGGTGTTTAATAATGATATTTTTCTGTGGGCTGTGTTAACATGATAGAATCTTTTGGGTCAGAAATAAAACCGAGGTCCTGATTCACTGTGGTTATTAAACAGCTCCTGGCATTTTTTTTTTTTTTTTTGTAGGAGAGGGTCTGAGCTCTGAGGTGCTCAGGTCATGCAGTTGGTGGCAGAGCTGGGGTAGGATCCATGAGCATTTGCACATTGTCACATACCTGTGGTGCGGGGACGGTGGGGACTCTTACATCAAGTCATAGCCCCTTAACTCTGACTGACAGTAACCATTTTTCATGCTTGCAGGAATACCTGGAGATAGACATGTAAGGCAGCCAGTAGTGGTCAGAACAGGGAAAAGAGCTGTATGTCTTTCCTTTCTCAGTGGGAAGCCGCCCTTGCTATTCTGCTGGGATAGTGTATCCCTTTGTGTACTTGCAAACCCTCATTCGATCCTCTGTTGTTTAAGACGCAAATATGCGACCCCTTCTCTCGCTCATCAGTTTGGTGTTTGCTCACAATTAGTTTTTGGCCATTACATGATTTGACCCCAAATACAGGGAGGGGTTGAGTATTGTGGGGAGCAAATCTTTAGTTAAATTCACAGGATCAAATTAATCCCCACTGTAATGTCCTTAATTTCACTGGAGTTAGCCCAGTGATCTGGCCCATTCAGTCCTGGTAAGTAGCAAACGTTACAGGAATATTTATGTAAAA
>NW_020664404.1:7563726-7753302 GCF_002925995.2 Terrapene triunguis | reverse complement strand
TTCCTCCCAGAGCTCTCACCCCTCCTCCCACACCCAGCCCAGAGCCTGCATCCAGCACCCAAACTTCCTCCCGGAGCCCTCCCCCCTCCTCCCACACCCAACCCCCTGCCCCAGCCCAGAGCCCGCACCCAGCACCCAAACGTCCTCCCAGAGCCTGCCCCCAGCACCCCCTCCCACACCCCAACCTCCTGCCCCAATCAAGGTACCTCACTTTATTTTCATTTGCTTCCCATTACTTATAATTATAGGAGGAGGATGAAGGGGGAAAAAAAAACGGTGGGGGTGGGGAGATGAGAGAGAGAGAGAGAGAATGTTCTTTTTCTTGGCTGGGTCCTTTGGGGGGGAAATTAAGCTGCGCACAGGGCCCCGCTAACTCTAACTCCGCCACTGTCAGTTGGTGTAAATCAGTATCGTTCCATTGGCTTCAGTGGAATGATGCTGATTTACATAAGCTGAGGAACTGGCACTGAAAAGGTTTAGTCTGATGTATTTGCAGGTGGTCCCTAATATCACTGTCCCCTTCCCCCCCCATAAGCATGACATTCACAACACTGACTCCTCCTTCCAGCCCTCTACCCTTATCCACCCCCAAATCCAAAAACAAAGCCCCTACCCCAGGGAAAGCGCATACTCTAGTGAGAGGTGCCCTGAAATCCTCAAGGGACTTCACTGCTATTGACTCTTACATGGAAGGCACTCGGATACTACACTGATAGGAGGCAGTATAAAGCCCTTATAGACAGATAATGATCCAGCTTTTAACTTTTACACTGGGTTTTTTTTCCCCTGCAGTCTGTTTTGTAACAGGAATTGCATCCTTGGAGAGCTTCAGTAGCTCCAATAATAACTCAGTCTCATTATCCTCTTATTGCCCAAGAAAAGCAATTTGGAAAGATTTATGAAGCAATTGGAGCCGAACAGTATTATTCCAACAATGCCCCTGCGCCAGGCTCTCTAACCCCGGTCCCTTGCTTCTGGAGAGCAGATTAGGATCCGTTGCTTGCTGCCCGAAAGTTTAGAATGCATTCAAACTGGGTGGCCTGCAAGTGACTTCCTACCCAATCTGTTCAACAGCTTAGCCAGAAGTCCTCACCTGTAACACACATTGGGAATGTTTGCTTAGAGCCGGGGGAGGTGACCTTCTCACACTCTGCCAGTGAGGGGGGGAGTGAATGCTGTGGCTGGCCCGGGCACCTTGAGATTTCCCACCTCTTCCCCTGTAAATATTGCAAATTTCATTTAGTATTTGGTGGGTGAAGCAAGGAGGGGTACTGGTTACCATGGGTCTGATTTTCCTCTTACTCAGACGTGTGTAGGTCAAGCATAGCTGTATGGAAGTCAGGGGAGTCGCAAGATCAAATTGTTGTAAGAGGAGATTAAGGCATCATATAAATATAAACCCAGGGCCTGGCAAAGCATTTCCCTGGAATTCTCAGGCCTGATTCTGATCTGTGGGTTTGCAACCGTGTGAGCACACCATCCGTGTAATTATATCCGTTTAAATGTATACTGAAGCAACTTTTGTGGATAGACAATGTAAATCAGGAGAGCTGAAGTCTGTGAGATACACGGAGTAAAAAAAAAACCAGTGCAAATCCAAACAAAATCGGGCTTATTGGGTAAAATTTTCTAAAGCGCCTACATGAAAGTCAATGGGAATTAGGCTCCTAAGTCACTTGGAAGCTTTTAAGAATTGGACCCAGAGTGTTTTTAAGGCTAAGCTGTGTGACAGTGTAACTGATCACTTATGCCTTTGATCTGAAGTAATAGCTTTACTGTTACTATTAAGTCACAGTACACCACTTACATAGTGCTTGATCTGCCAGGTCCTTGGGTAAGTCTGTGGGGCTGTTGCCCGTGTGTGTGTGTGTATGTGTGTGGAGGGTACTTGTGAGTGAATGGAAAGCGAAGCGTTAGGTGTGGTCTTCTGCACTGAGCAGCAGTGAGCCTCAGTTCCCTCTCTTTTTAATGCATGAGAGACCGGTGCTCAGTTACTACAGTGGTGAAGGCTATACAAGTGCTTAGGGATGTAGGAGTACAGGGTTACAATGGAGCGGGCTGTGGAGGAAGAATGGGATTGTCTGACGAGAACAGGGGCGTGACCCTATTTATCTTCATACTATTTCTCTCACCTCTTCGGCCTCCTGCTGTTGGGCAGCAGTGACTTGGGGGTGCGGGCGCAGTGCTCTTGTTATTGTAGGAATGGGTTCCTTGCACAGCCTGTCCTGCTCACCTTAGGCTTGTATATGCAGCGCTCCTCACCTGTGCTGCACAGGACCAATCTTGTAGGGCTTCCCCCCGCCCCCTCCAGTGTAATGCAAATAATAACCAATCGACTAATTAGTCATAAGTGAACCCTGAATAACAGAACAGCCGTTGTCAGCTGAGTCTGCTTCTGCCAAGGCTGAAACAGCCCCAAGTATATATGCACACAGACCAAATTCTGCCCACTGCAGCCTTATTGATTGTAATGGGACTGTTTGGTCCCTATGCCTATCATTTGAATAGAATCAACATTAAAAACATAGGGCAAGGTTCATCCCTGGTGTAAATCCACTGACTTCCGTGGTAGCCAGGTCTCCAGATTCCCAGTCCAGTTCCTAATCACTGGACTATGCTGCCCCCAACTCACTCCTTGTAGTTGCAGGGCTATAATAATTCAACTCTATCCAAGCATAGGCGTGATTATAATATATTGCTTTGCTAGGTTTCACCCCAGGACCAACCTTTACCAGCTCACTGTGGTTACAAGTGTAACAGAAAACTTTGATGAATGCCAGGGAGTTCAGCACAAACTACAGATGAGCAACAGAAGCTGCAAGATTTCAGGAGATTCTCTTTTCTCAGTTTGGCTGTGGGAGTGCCCCTGTGTGGACACTTGGTGTATTGTGCTAAACCCATTCTAGCGCTGGTTGAAATCTTCACTATAGTGTGTGTGTGTTTAAGGTCTGTCTGGCTTTTCAGATGTCTTAATAATACACGATTTGTGGTTTAGACCAGGTTTTTGAAGGGGAGTGGAAAACAGGATAGATTTAAAGGGAAGGGAAATGTAATGCCCTCCCAAATTGCAAATCATTCTACAGAACAGTGCAGCATTTGGCTGTGGGCTGAGTATATTTTAAATAAGCCAAGAATTCTAATGGGGGGGGACAACTTTTGAATGAATTGTTGCCAGCAGACACCAATATTGTAAAGAGGCTGACCCTGCAGGCATCAAGCTCACAAAGCTCTCCTGGCTTGTGTGTGTGTCTGTCCGTCATAGGGGATTTGGATTGTGCAGTGGCTACTGGATTAAGTCCTAGAGTGTGATCCTGCAGAGACTTATACAGTTGAGTGATTCTATTTTGCATTGCTCCTGTGAGTAAGGCTTGCATGGTAGTGCCTGTAGCTTGCTACAGGCTCTAAAATAAGCTCAACGTGGCGTTGTTTGTGATTGACAGTTGACAGCAGATGATGTCTGCCCTCCCTAGGCATTGCCAAAAGCCTTAAAAATGCTCTGTCTGTCTGTCTGTCTGTCTCTCCCCCCCCCCCCCCCCCTCTCCCTTCTCTCTCCCCCCCCCCCCCCCCAAGAGAGACTAGGTGGATGTTGCATTGGGATTTCAGTAGAGTTAATGGAGTGGCCCTACCTCCTTGAAGCTGCGCATGCCTGTAAATGCATTTTACGCAACTAAAGCACCTTCAGCCATCTGGGATGGATGCATCACAGAAAAAGCATCGAGTGCCCAATCCTGCAATCTTGACTCATCCAGGTAGCCCTGCTTACTCCATGCCCCTAGCCCACTGCTCAGGTGAAACTCTTATCATGTCTCGAGTTCTATTATTTCCTGTAAGGGTTTGCCCAATGCATCTTCCTGCAGGCCATTTGTGAATATCCCTGTATACTGTTTATTCTCTGGGTATTTTGCCACTTGATTAGTTTGACTTCCTCCTCCACAGCTATAACCTGTTTAGCAGTTTTCAAGGTGGGGCAAGGAATTATAGGTGGAATTCATAAAGGTATTCAGGCACTTAATTCCCATTAAAATCAATACCTTTTAAATCAATGGGAGTTAGGTGCCTAAATACCTTGGTGAATCCCACCTTATATGTCTAACAGTTAACAGAGCCTAGGGCAGCTGGCCTGTCTGCTCAGCTCAGGAAGGAGTAACAACAAACCCAAAGTATTTTAAGCCCCATCCTTCAGGACACAGTTTTATTCTTCGCACAAATTTCCACAAACAAAGCAGGCTGCCAGGACCCAGCGGCCTTTCCCCTTGCATCTCTTCCCCCTGCTCCAAGGCTTGCCAGACAGGAGCTAACTTTCTTGCAGCTCTTCCCTACAAAAGGCTGAGAAAGTAGAGTTGGAAACACCTGACCCTTTCCCTTTCTCTGTCCCTAATCGAACAGAGCTGGCTGGTCTCCAACTCCCTGGGCCTTAGAGGGGCAGACCATCCTGTTACTCCTCCTAACTGCAGTTTCTGTTGCACAGATCCAATAAAGTATTTAGGCTCCTAACATACCTTTGAGGATCTGGGGCTCAGTGTCTTGAGAGAGCATTTTGGAGAGATAGTGACCCCTAGAGATTGGATGTGAGAACCTGGAATTGGTACTTATGTCTCAGCTCTCGCTATGTTGGTCCCAGTCACATGAACCTGGGTGACAAAGGTCAACACCGCACCACATGACAGAGGTCAACATCCGCTGATTCCAGTGGCTACTGTTACAGTTGTTAACATGTCATGGCTGTTTGGTGACTTCTGTGAAATGAGTTTGGTGGGTCTCAGTTTTGTTTTGTAGATCAACAGAGGGCTTTGTTCATTCCCCAGGGCTGCTAATCCATCACCTATCACCAGTGCTAAATTTGCAGCACATTAAAACAGTAAATAAACCATTGTAGCTTAGTGTCCTAAGAAGTAGGGTGACCAGATAGCAAGTGTGAAAAATCAGGACGGGGATGGGGGTAATAGGCGCCTATATAAGACAAAACCCAGAATATCAGGACTGTCCCTATAAAATCGGGACATCTGGTCACCCTACCTAAGAAGAGGCACAATAGTCAAAGCCCAAAGAACCAATCACACTTGAATGACAGGGCAGAAAAATTCCCCAGCATATTTTCAATTTTAAGAAGAATCCAAAATAGCAAACACAAACAATCATCAGCAAGCAATAGTTCTGTCAGAGATTCACTTGATGCCTGGGTAGAATGGTGGTAGGGGTACCAGAAATGTAGAGCCAGTTCGGATTAGAGAATGTAATTCAAGAGCTTGCAGTTTTTTCTAGAGATGCGGAAAGACTTTGAAGGAAAAAGGAGCAATTCCTCTCTCATGTTGTTTTTCATCTAAATGAAACATTAACAGAGGAGCATCAGTGAAGCCGTATGAAAAGGGCCACATCCCCAGCTGGTATAAATTGGTGTAGAGCCATTGACTGGAATCAGTGCTGATTTACACCAGCTGAGGATCTGGCCCAGTATCATGAATACATGGCACAGCAGCAGTGACCAAACACAACACAGAATGTAATTGCGGGACCAAACACTACTGATTTTTCTTCAAACCTTTCCATCGAGATATTTATCTGAGGGCTTGTCCACAAAAACAGGTAGTTCCCAGGAAACTGGGGTGTTAATCTACCCCGCACTAGCCCGTGTGGACCATGGTGCCGCACACTAACAGTTCCCTAGCATGCTTTCATCTACGTGCTTTCATCTACCCCGCTTTGAAATTAGGGTAGTTCAAAGCGCACTAGGGAACTGCTAATGTGCAGCAGCAGGGTCCACGCTGGTGCAGGGTAGATTACACCTCAGCTTGTCATTAGCTTTGTTTGTGAAGACAAGCCCTTAAGTACTTATATGGGCCTGTCGTATCTGAGTGTCTCTAATGTCTTTATCCTCACTACACTGCTGGGAGATAGCGAAGTGTTATCATCCCCCAGTTTGCAAATGGTAGCACACATAGGCTAAGTGACTTGCCCAAAGTCACCCAGGACATCTTTGGCAGAGCATGGGACTCCCAAGTCCTAGGCTATAGCTCAAACCACCGAACCGTTGTCCCCTTTAAAAATCAGAACAAAAGATTATTTATGTTGACTCTATTTAGTATATTTATATGAATAATAAGAATAGCTAGAGTGACAGTAGCAAGGATAAAACCGTAGAAGGGTTAACTCTCCTGCTTCTGGGTATAGTAAATAACTGAGATTAAGAAGAAACTTCCCCTGTAGAATTAATAACTGCCATTATAGGAGTTTTACACCTTAGCTATGAAGTACCTTGTACTGTTTGCTATGAGACACAGAACACTGGACTGCATGGAACAGTGGTTTGATCTGGCATGGTAATTCCTGCGTGTGTGTGTGTGATGTAAAATAGTCTTGCGTATTATCTATGGATATCAGGAAAAGAAATCTATATAATACATGACTAATTCAGTATCACCAACCCTGAGCACTCAAAAATCATGAGATTTTTTAAAAGAATACATTATGGATTCTGTTTTACTTGCCTTTTGGTTTTTGAGCTTTTGGGATTCGTGTTTTCAGACTTTTCTCTGCACTAGCAATTTATATTTTTAAATGAAAGCTAAGGCTCCTCTGCAGTGTTCTGACTCCTGGAGCTGAGACATTAAGAAAAATCTCACGTATTGCAGGACGTGATTAAAACTATAAGAGTTGGCAATGCTTTTGGTTGCATTGCACATGTTTTGCCTAGCGTTCCTAAAAGCCAGGAGCCTGTCGTTTCTCCTGATTGTGCTAGGGCTGGAGAGGAGACCCAAGGCAGATCTGATCTCAGAAAGTTCCCAGAATGAGCTTGGATTGAATGGGGGAAGAGTCAGCATGTCTGCAGCTTTATTGATTTATCTACCTGGCCTACATGGCACCTCAAGCCCTGGGACAGGCAGGAAAGTGAACAGCACTATCTCTTGGGGGAGGGGGAGATTATTTTGTTTAGGTGTCAATTACGTCCCATTTGGGAAGTGAACGAACACTAAAGAGTGATGGGGTTGAGCAGGAGTGGAGATAAAAGCTTAATTGCCTCCTGAAAGAGTCTCTCCAGCAAATACTTCAAGGATAAGTTGTCAAGAAGGGGGCTGAAAGGGAGGTAGCAGCATTGAGTGGAGCGAGAGTTCTCACTGAGGGAGATGAACCAGCAGGGGGTGATCTTGAGGGGACCTGTTGTCTACTCTTATAGGGATGTGGCGGGGGGAGTTGCAAGGGGGTTGTGAGGATAATTTAGGGGGTTCTTTATAACCTGAGTGAGAGTTCTGGGGGCAGATGTTTCCCTTGGATAGACATCTGCAGCCTAACTTTTCATAGGATGCTGAGCATCAGCAACTCCAATTGAGTTCATTAGGACCGTGGGTACAAAGGTCCTCTGAAAACTCACCCATTTAGGGCCAGATTCTCAAAACACATCTGCACTAGAGCTAGGTGGGAAACTGTTTTCCCATCCTGGGAAAATATTTGAGATTTTTGAAAAACGTTCCTGTTCCAGCTTGGGGGACGTAGTCGAAATCTTGAATTGTTTTTACAAACCGACAAATGAAAAATTTTTAGTTAATGGAAGAAGCATTTTGTTTCCATCATTTCTAAACATTTAATTTCACGTTTAACCATTTTAAACGTGGGTGTTTTTTTTTTACTGTAATTAGCTCAAAGTTCAAAATAAAGTCATTTTGATCTGGAAAACTGGAATTTTTTTGTTATGAAAATGTCAGAATGGGATTTGTTGACAATTTCAAAGGTTGGTTTTTTTTCCCCAAAAAATGTTTTTGAATTGCGACATTCATCAAAACTGACCCTTTCTTGTGAACAATTTCAGTGAATCAACATGTTTTGATGGGGAAACAGTTTGCCAAAGAAATCGCAACCAGCTCTACTCAGCACTTAGGGTGCTGACCCTTTTGAAAATCAGTCCCTCAATGGAGTGCTGAGCAGTTGAAAAACTGGCTCTAAGTAAATGAACTGTGATGTAGCTTTCTTTCTGTCTTTCTTTGAAAAAAAATAAAGGGAGGGGTTGCCAGTCAATAAAGAGAAAGTTCACAAACTGCTAATCCAGGACTATATGAAAAAATAAGATATTTTCTTTTTTTTCTCTCTTTCTGTTTTCTTGGTCAGTTTAATAATCCCCTCTACCCAGAATCACACACAATCATCTTGTAAACACAAGCAAAATTGCACAACCACACATTTCTCGCTCATCCAGTTACAACCGTACAATCAAGTATGCTTTTGTTTTTATGCTTTTGTTTTTCTACAGTTAAATTTGTACTGCCGGTAGATCTTTTTAAGCCAAAAACTTATACAGATAGCATTTAAATCAGGAAATCTATTAGTTAACTTTCCTTTAACGGCTTTGCTTTGAAAACACAGATGCTAATCTTAACAAAAATCCTTAATTAATTGTGTTTTTCTGTCTTAATATCATCTGCTTTTCATTAGAAAATTACAAAATTATTTTTTTGAAAATATTCATTCAAATCAAAAATATATATTTTGTATTTGGACACATCTTTTTTTCTATTCACTATCCAATAATCCCACTATCCTAGGGTAACAGATTTTACTAGCAATAATATTTTTGGAAACAGTAAATGTTAAATAAGCATTAGAAAATGTCCATGGGATGTGAATTTTAAACTCACAAAAGGGGTGCACTGGAAATCTGATTCCAAGTAACTCATCCAGTTAGGGAAGAGAAACAATACCAAGCGACCTAGTGTCCAATGAAAACTAATCGACAGAGCTCAAATTCTGAATGCTCCTAATGATCTGTTCACGAAGGATCTCTAGATCTAAAATTATGTAGGAAAAGCATCTAGCAAATAATTTCAAATAACAAATATATCCGAGGCAGTTGGAAACTGAGTGTGGACATCCTGTGAACAGGAAAAGAAGGGACGTTTGTCTAATAGATACTTGCTATTTAATTATAGTCACTCAACACTAAACTGAAACATTGTCTCCTTTCAATTAAGACTTTAATTGGGCTTTAGAACCAGGCCAGAGCTTAATTTGTAATGAGAGGTGCTGGGGCTCAAGCATTTTTTTTTTAACTTCATAACTGATGCAGCAAGCCCAGGGGTGCCAGGTCGATGAACTGCCAGGTCTAGAGGTGCCGGGCCTCCGCCCTGGCATAAATTAAACACTGGATCAGGTACTAAGGATGGAGTTCTCTCCTGCCTTTGTGAATCCTGAGTAAAGGGGCAGGAGTTCTCCATGGGTGGGTGGGAACAGCATCCAGGCTGTGAAATCTATCAATTTATTATTATTATTTATTTATTATCTTAGCATCTAGAATCGCCATTGCTCTGGGCGCTGTACGCACACATAGGAAGTCCCTGAACTGCTGCAGCCTTCAAGATCTCTGTCTGGCCTCAGGTGGGAGGGATTTGCATGAGGGTTACATAGTCCAGCGTTCACTGGCCATGTGCACCATCCAGCTGCCTCTCCCTTCGACCCCCAACCACCACACTACTTCCAATGGCTCCCCCATGCAGCACGCTTCCAGTGCCTACTGGGATTTCACAGCCCCTTTGTGGTGTGGGCTCTCCCCTTCTGTGCAGCAGAACTAGGCTCCAAATGGGTTTGGATGATTTAGATTTCATGATAAAATCTATTTGGACAGATATGGCCCCCTGCTGCTGCATAACATTACCATCAATTATCTGTATTACAGCAACACCTAGGGTTCCAGTTGTGGTTGGGATCTCTGTTGTACTAGACACTATAATTTAATGATATTCTAAGGAAAATAGCACCGATTTGTTTCAAAGCAGGATTATATCATCTCCATGGTGCTGTTCAGAAGCTGTTCTCAGGATGAAGGGATTGAGACAGACACAAAAATAATTCGGTATCACGTTTTGAAATCTCAGATTTCTAGGGCAAATAAAATGGGCCCAATTCTCTCATGTAACCAGTTTTACTTGAGCCTATGGAATGACACTATTGTAAGTGAAACCAGAGTTTAGCCCAGAGGGTAGAGTTCCCCATACACCTATTTCTCAGCATCCCGGGCAAGGGAACCCAAGCTATTGTGGCTGAGTCAGAGGGTCTGGGTTTCTTTTATGGCATATTGGTGATGTGGAGTGAAAGGTATATCCCACACCTGGTTTTCAAGTGCTGTCTTGTGCCCTAGGCTATGTCAGGCCACAACATGCAATGCTTTCCTTGAACCTAACCTCTCAGTGATAGCAAATATGCTGTGCCAGAGGGCCTGGCAGAGGAGTTGCATGGTGTTACCTGACATATTTGGGATATATGCTATTTTTGATAGCTACTGTCTATATCTAGATAGCTATGTGGTCCCGTTACTGTAATAGCTCAGTGTAATGTCTGGGATAATACATTGTGGAATAATCTTGTCTGTTAGGACCATGTCTTTCAACACACACGTGCTTCAGATAATTAATTTTCCAGTTAGAAAGATGATCTCTTTGATTCTGCATGTGAAAGCTAGAAGGCATCTCTGAACAGCCTAGCTGTTGGATGAAGATTGGCTATGGGTCAAATCTCAGTGGGGCTACTTACATGAGTAAGGTGAGCAGAATTGGCCTCAAATTCGTATTGGACACAGGCTGTATTGGCCATCTCTCTTTCTCTCTCTGTCTACTGGGGAACTCCTATTGACGTTAATGGCACCTGTGTGTAGACTGACACACCATGCTTGTGATAGAAAAATGAATGAGTAAAATTATGCCCCCTGTGAACTCTCACCACGCTCTGCAAAAAAAAAAAAATTAGAAGTGTGACAGCTTCCTATCTGAAATATTTTTTCCTTTATGAGAGCAGCACCTTCCTCTGGACTTTAGTTCCACCTCTTGCCACTCTGGTGTAGAGAAATACTAATCCTTTTACACAGCATTTCTTTAATAATATAATAAATTTCAATAAAACCATGTCCTTATTTAGTCATCAAAAAACATTTCTACAATAACAACCCAAATGATCAGTGTAGTTATTCACAACATATGTAATGCCCCTGAAAATGCCAGCACAGAAGTGATTCTTGGAAAGCTCTCTTCCTCAGTCTTGGAAACAGTGTTCGGCTCTTCCAGATTTAATACTTGGGTAGTTCTTGTAACCTGCAAAGCACTTATATATTGAGCCACATCCTTAGCTATGTAAATCGCCATTGCTCCATTGAAATCAATATAATTAAGCTGTTGGACACCAGCTGAAGATCTGACCCAGCAACTAATTAATTAACCCTCACAACTTTCCTGTGAATAAAATAAACCAATTTTAGGTATGGGGAAGGGAAGCAGAGAGGTTAAAGAATGTGCCCAGGGTTGAAGAGAAAGTCAGTGTCGGAGATCAAAACTCAGGAATTCCTGGCTTACAGAGCTATGCTCAGGCCATTAGACTATGACCTTTCTCTCTTTTTGATAACTTGAGCATTTATTTCCAATTGCTGTGCTGAATCAGATTTCGTGGTAACTGCACATTTTTGGGTGGGACAGGACAGACTTTTTTTTTTTAAGTGTGAACAATGTAATTGAAAAAAATGTGGTGGTTCATTTTTTTTAATTGAAAAACATACACAAATGAAAAATGTGTGCTGGGCAGGAATGAAGATAGGTATATCCGAACTTTATCACAGAGGATAAACTTTTTTTTTTAAGGAATTAAATAAAATGATCAGCTGAAAATAAATGTACAGAAAGGTGCACAACCAGTACTTTCAAATTTGGCTTTAGGAAGGACACTAGGTTGGTTGGACTCGGATGATCACTGCTCTTCTTGCATTCTGGAGAAGCAAATACCTTTTGGGGGGGGGGGTAGAAGGTGAGAGACAGAGGCAGGGCTGTATTTAAAAACACCCATGTTAAATAAATAAAGTGATCCGTAGCTTAGTCCCCAGGGATCAGAACCTGAAAGCGCCAGAGACCCCCTTTTTCTAACACAGCGTCTTTTAAAAGACAGTCTCCATGGAGCTGGACCGGGGCTTCTGATCCCCCTCCTGCCCTTGAGATGTTCAGCATCATCCAGGTGGTCAGTTTCAAGGGAGACATTTACCAAGCCCTGATCCCTGCTTGCAGCGTGGCTTGCAAGTGACCCTGCTGGGTCTGAGCAGCGCTGGAGACACTAAAGCTCATGTTCATGATGTGACTGGCTGGTGTGGTACTCGCGGGCCCCCCCGAGTAACTACCGCTGTAGTTTGCTCTGTACGGGCTATTGCTGTAACCGCTGTAGTAGGTGTTATAGGAGTAAGGGCTGACCGTGACATTATAAGGGGCAGTGTAACCCTGGGAGCCCCCAAGGCACGGCTTGCCATCTCTGACTAGTACCGGGACCGCTACCCTCCTGGGAGGAAGGGGATGGGCAGAGAACTCCAGCGATTTATCTTGCCTTTGTCTCTTGCACTTGTATCTCCTGTTCTGGAACCAGATCTTGACTTGCGTGGAGGTGAGTTTCAGCAGGCTGGCGAGATGCTCCCGTTCCGGAGCCGAGAGGTACTTCTGCTGTTTAAACCGCCTTTCCAGCTCGAAAACTTGAGCTTGAGAAAACAAAACCCTGGGTTTCCGCCTCTGCCTTTGCTTGGGACGTTCGCACGGGTCGTCTTTCTTCTCCCGGGGCTCGAAAGAGTCCGCGGCCAGAGATTTTCCTGCGAAACCCAAAGCAAAGGGAGACATTTTCAGCTCTGCCCCAGTAGGGTTACACATGTTCGGAGTGTTTTCTAGCCCTGGGTCAAAGAACTAATCCCGGGCTCCTGTGAAATTAGATTCATGATCGTTAAGCCATTCGAAAAATGGGCTGAATTTAACGTGAACGTCTTGGGGGGAGGGGGAGATCATCCCATGTTTCTGCCAAAAAATGAAATTTCGATTTTTTTCATTGAATAAACAAAATTAGTTCAAGTCTTTCATCGACCAGCGCTGATCATTTCTCTCTGTCTGCCCTAAAGTGACTATAATCAATAGGCCCGATCCAAAACTCATTAAATCAATGGGTGCCTTTCCATTGACTTAGCAGACTTTGCATCAGATCTATGAAGGCTGGTGAGCTGTCATTAATTATTACTGTATCATTTATGTATATTTAATTGGACAAACCCCTCTCCAATTGAATTGCATAAATATTCCCGTCTATTCTACTGAGATTGATGGGTGAGGAAAGTAAAACAGGAGCTGATCAACTGAAAATATCCCATGTGAACGATTCAGAGCAAATAACCGTAACTAGTGTATACCTTGCTGTCTTTTATTACCGGAATATCGTGTGTGTATGTGTGTGTGTCGAGGAGGGGAGACACTATAAGGCTATTTTTGTTTTTAATTTGACGGAAGAAACTTGAAGCAATCTTCCAATGAAGGAGGGAACACTATCAACTCCACAGGACAATGCACATCAAAGCTTTGTTTTAATACATAGATAGATAGATCCGCTTCGCTTTAGAATCCTACTCCGTGGGCGGCACCTGTTACATTCCAGTTTGATTTATTCACAGATCTCCCGTGGACTCTGTGGCTGTGAGTACTCCCGGTGCTCCATTCCACACACACACCCCGCCTCCCTTCCTAGTCATTTCCAAATCTAGATGTCCGATCTTGCAAGCTCCTACTCACAGGAGTCATCCTTACTCCTCTTGGCTTGAACAGGGACCATATAATTGATATGCGCCAGTTTGGCAGAATCAGCCGCCGCTTTACTTCATGTTTCCCACCAATGGGTTCTAGTTTTCAGTGCAGTGTTTTGGGGGTGGTTTCTGTCGCGAGATGTGCGCATGGAGCAGCGCAGGACACCAGCCGTTTCGCAAGGAATAGGGGTCCCATATAAATGACCCCTATGTGTATTCTTTTTTCTTTGCTTGTCCAAACTTTGGTTCAGAGCGTCCCATGTTGTCTGAACTTCCTGCTTCTTCCTCCACCCCCTTACACTTTAAAAGAAAATCGTTGTAGGTGATTCAAAAAAGAAAAGCACAAGATGAGCCTTATTGATTTTCTTGCTTATATAATAATGCCGTTTAGGTGTTAGGAAAACGACCAGCGTTCCTATTTATTTGCGCTATAAAGTAGGAAGTTTTGAACTATGTTATGCAAAACAAACATCTGATCAATGTGTATTGAAAATGCTGGCAGTTCGACTGCGGCTTCCTAAACCTGCGTATAAAATACACTTGTTTGTTAACAAAGAGCTGAGAGTGATTCAGTAACAAAAACAAAACAAAACAAAAAATCGGTTTAGACTAAAATTTCGACCACGTCAAATCAGTATTTAGCAGGTTACAACTATTCTCGCTATTCTAGTGTGATTTATGCTGCTAATGCGATCCTGCACGAAGGAGATTTATTTTAGATTTAATTATTTAAAAATCACCTCATGGCATTGAAAATAACCTCGTAGTGGGCTGTAATATTTTGAATTATTGTTTTTAATTACAATTGTGCACGTGTTAAATGACCATCCAGTCATTTTTCATGTAATTGAGAATGTTGGAATTTTTCTGTTTTTAAAAATTGTGTGTGTGTGTGTACACATATTCAAACGCTTTATATCTTAAAATAGTGTTAATGCATGTACACAATATATTATAAAGCGTTTGAATATATGCACACACATACAGATCTTTTTCTCTATGTATATAGTGAAATAATATAAAACTACTTCATATTTTAAATTATTTTCAGCTTATAACAATATTTTCCTTAGACGCTTAACAGGCCTAACTAGGAGTTGGAAGCTTGAACTATTAAATGCAAAGTTATATTATTTTTATTTCCGTAAGAAGTAATTTTTTCAAATCAAAATACAGGCCATCCCCCGCTCCCTCCCCAGTTTGACACTTCAGTGGTTAGATTTGCCATCTTATAAAATTCCCTGTGCTGATGATTTAATTTTATGGACTTGTTACTTTGTGACTGGTTTTATTTTTGAAAGTTTTTTAGAGTAAAGTCAACAAAGAAAAAGCCACCTTCATAAAACATCAGTTGGAGGAAAAAATAAATGTTGAATGTTGACCATTATTTGTTTTAAATAATATATAAGGGTTTTAAAATTTTAAATACCAGCTTTGTTCGTGCAGTCAAACGGGATCTAATTTGAAACGCAGTGGTTTTTTGTTTTTGTTTTCACAAAAGCAACAATATTTTTACATCTTTCACGGTAGTAATTTTGTAACTGTATTCCCTGCGGCTGCGAAGTACCCGATTTCTTTTCTATTTATATGTATCCAAATGCTTTCCTATATTAAGTGTGAAGTATACTTTGTGAAAGTATACGGTTGTGAAAATACTTTTACTGTATACATACCAGTGGCTTTATTTCTTGCATCTCTTTTGTTTACCATAAGAACTTTTAAAACAATATAGTTGAATCTGAAGAGACTAGAATCCAGTTACATTTTGTTGATAATAGTGACACAGAAGAGTTTGAAAAATTAAATTTGCATAAGGTTCTGTTAATATCTATCAACACGTGCATCACGTTATATATGTCTCACAAAGATATCAAATATGTATATTACAAATTCCAAATTCCAACCTCTCTGGCTACTCAAAAGTTTTTCCTGCCATTATATAAAATCCCAAATGAAATCACCTGGTATCGTAAGGTAAACAAATTATTTCATTGCAACGGGTCTTATAGCCCAGATTTTTTCTCTCTCAGGGTTTCTTAACTATTTTTAATGCGGATTTCTTGCGATGCACGAATATATGGCTTGATGATAATGAACCTGTGCAATCCCCTTGCCCCAGATTCTGTGTATTAACCAATACTAAAAGCCTATAGATAGCCTCATTTCACTGGGAGAATATTTTGGAGAGGTAATTTGCTATGAAGTTCAATTCCAAATCTATGCACCTCTTTATGGGCTTAAGAATGGCCATATTGGGTCAGACCAATGGTCCGTTAGATAAATGTCTATCCGGGATGGTCTAGACAGTATTTGATCCTGCCATGAGGGCAGGGGACTGGACTCGACCTCTCGAGGTCCCTTTCAGTCCTAGAATCTATGAATCTAGCCTCATATCCTGCCTTCTGACAGTGGTCAGTGCCTTCAGAGGGAATGAACAGAACAGGTGAATTATCCAGTGATCAACTCCCAGCTTCTGGCAATCAGAGGTTCGGGGACACCTAGAGCATGGACACCTCCCCAACCATCTTGGCTAACTGCCATGGATGGATCTATCCTCCATGAACTTCATAATTGATCCAAAGCCACTGAAGCCAATAGAAAGATTCCCATTGACTTCCAGTGGTTTTGGATTAGTCCCCAAGTTTACAAGCTGGTGGTATCCCCCTCCCCTCCCACTGTTAACTTACTTAGGTCCATCTCTTCTTCTTCTTCACAGGAGCTCCTCATGAGCTCATACTCCTCCTCACGCCTCCTGCAATTTCCGCGTTGATCGTCTTCCACCGGGAAGGGAAGGTCCCCAGAATTGTAGGCAGCCTCTTGTTTCTTGTGCAGACAAGCAGGGGGTGGCTGCAGGGCCGGAGGCTCTTGCAGATCCTGGGGGAGGAATCCCTGAGGGTCCCCGCTCTGAGCGCTCTGCTGCTCCAGCTTTAAGATGTCTTTGACCGAGAAAGGGGTGGAAGTGATAGGACAGGGCAGCATCCTGCTCGGACTCCTGAGGGAAATGGAGAGGGAGAAATGTTGGAGCCCCTCCACGATGTCCAATTCTGGGCCCCCTGAGATGGAGGGAGGGGAACGAATCCCCCGAGGAGCAAAATCAGGGCTCCCGGGACTGGAGGGTTGTGTGTGCCAGGACCCTGTAGTTCTTTGGCTCGCTGGGCTGCTTCTGACGTGCTCCCACGGGCTTAGGGTTACCTTGGAATTGTGAATGGGAAGGCTTCCTCCTAAAGGCCCATTGGTCCCTCCGGAGCCACGTGACTACCCCCTGCCTCTTATTTACCTCTTGACTGATACTGCAGAGTAGGGTATCACCCAGAGATCAATAAATATACATCGATATTAGGAAGGGTGTGGGGGGGAAACGGGACATTCTGACAGAGCTAAGCTGGAATGAGGTCAGCCTTTCGTTTTCTGAACTCTTCCTTTGGGTGAATAGTTAATGGCAGGAGTGGGAACAGCAGTTGTTTTAGTCTTAGGAGATTTTAAAAAAAAACACTGCAGGTAATATTCCTCGCTTTCTAGAGCACTGGTGGCCCAGGTTATATATTTCTAATAGACGCAAAGAGGACACATTGAAAAACCACACCCCTGCATACAGATGAAGACTATAAAATGTAATCCAACTGCTTAGCAGCACGATTACTGATGGGTATATATTGTAATTAGTACAGCATGATGGTTAGGATTGATAATACGACCGTGTGCTTCTGCCTAAAACAGCTGTGAAGCGAGCAATTGCATTATGCGTCCTAACCGGTACTTTACTAATTACAAAGCATCGGTAATACTAGGCACTTACATAGACTTCTATATTCTCAGTGGAGCTCTACAATTATATGCAAGGTTGCATGGGTGGATATGTACGTGCATTTATATCCATGTGTACACATAAGGGTGCACGTATGAATAGAATACATTAAAAAGGATCTATGGAAGCAAGTGGCAAATACATTTGGAGAAAATATGCATACTGGGGAAAGGGGGAAAATTTTGGCTCAGGGAAGTTAGTTATATTTTTAGAGCAAATTTCTGATATGCTTGCGTGTGCAAGACTATGGAATCAATGTCAGTTGCACATAGCCAGAGATTGATACGTTTCCAAACAGAACTGATTACATTGTAATGTGGCCGGCTGGTGTTACCCACTTGGGATCTGATATTTAATACAATAGCTTCTGTTACCCAAATTTCCCTTGTTCAGTAATAGCCATAACAATTAAAACAATAACTTAAAATACTGAAATAATTTCTTTTTCAAAAAGAAAACCCATAATCAGTACCTCCAAGGGGGGAGGAGAACAAAACCCACCAGAGTTTCATGGCATTATTTGCCTTGGTTCTTTGTATTTCAGTTTCAGACATTTCTATTGATATTTTTCAGGGTGGATATTATTTTAGATCTATGCTTAGAGATGCAAGAATGGAGTTTCTGGGGAATAACCCGAAGCTTCATTACTTCTGAGAAAAGCCCATAAACTCTCGATAAAAATTACGGTGGAAAAACGAGCTTCATTTCTATAGTTGACTCAGTTTGATCTGAATCTGCGGTCATTGAACAGAGGTTTGGGGGGAGACACTTTTTGAGCCTGGGGCAAAAATGTCAGAATTTAAATTTAAATTTTTCCTTTAAAAAAAATCTTCCAAGATGAATCCTAAGTTAACTATTAAATTTACACTCGAAATAGTACAAGTTGCTTAAATTACCTTTTAAGTTATTCCTTGTTCAGAAAACACAGGTAAAATATAGACGACCAAAAGAAGGAGGGAGTAATAAACCTAAAATCTATAGGTAGATCATATAATACAGAAGTAAATCATAGAATATATTACAGAAGTAGATGACATATGTGGGTAGATATGAACAAAATATCTGAGATTTTCTATTTTTAATTATTATAATAGAGGACGTTTGCTAACTAGTGGCCCAACCTTGTATTCCTTGCTCAGACTAAACTGTCATTAACTTTAATGAGCGTTTGGGGTCCTTCCTTTAGGATGCAGAATCTGGCCCAATTCTGAGTTTTCAAAGGTAATAGTCTAAACCCTTTCTGGACAGCATTCCCTTCAATCATTTAGCAGCACGATTAGGGAGGAAGGGTTCTAACTTCCTTCCCCTCCTCCCTGGGGTTTTGTTAGCTTTCCTGACTCGCTTGTATGTTTCAGCTTCCCTGGGTGTTTGTTTTGCTTATCAAACAGCTCTTGAGCACTGACAAGTTTGGACTAAAGAGCAAAGGAGCCAAAGCAGCCCCGCCCCACTTTGTATTTCCAAAACAGGGGAAGAAATAGAAAAGATTTGCTTAAGCTGCAATAAAATAAATCTAATCGATTTTAGCCTCCATTAAGATCACATTAGGGAGTGGATTTGGGAGATAAGGGCTGATAAGGTGCAGGACTGGGGTGTGGAGACCACCCTAGCTCTTGGAGAAAGCTCTGTGCCTCTGGCCTGGGAAGAGGTTTGGCTGGAGAGAGAAAAAAATCTTCCATCAAGGCTCGAACTCCCTGCTGAGAATGCAGTATCCTAACTCCTGTACTCTGTGCAAACTGTCGTTTAATTACTATCAGGAGCCCTGGGATGGTCCCTAGATCATGGATGTGCCGCGAGCACAACTATGGCAGAGTAGACTGAACAGAGAGTCAGGTTTCTACTCCCAACTGCCTGTGTTCCTCAGTGTCCCCATCTGTAAAATGGGCATACTGATTCTTGCCCTCTTTTATAAATGACCTTTGGGATCTTGGACAGCGGTGTTACTCTGTTGCAAAATTCCAAGTGACACATTTCCTGCAAACATTCTTCTAACGAGTGTTAATTTGCTGATATTCTCTTGCCCACCACATTTCCCCGCAGTGTTACAGACAATTCATGTACATATTTTTTTTTAATATCAGCTATCTAGGCTCTTTATGGTATTGCCTGCATCTGACATTTTCTGCTACGCTGTTAGAATGGAGAGCATCTTACTAGCGGTTTCTCTTGTTGCCTTAAAAAAAAAAAACTGTAAAAAATCCCTTATCCTTAGAGGAATAATTAATAGAAATAGAATATCTGTTTCTCTAGATTTATTATAAGGTTGCCCATCACTATGGTATTTGATCACCATCCATGAAAAGTACATGCAAAATCTCGTTCTTCCAGCCAGGCTGACAAGAACACCTTAAAGTTCTTGGGCCTGATTCTGCACTGCATTATGGTAGTGTAAGTGAGGAGTAACTCTAATGAAGCCAAAGGACTCATCTAGTGAAAAAGTGGGGTGAGGAAGGAATCAGACCTATTGTTTCTTATTAGCTGCCTTCTAGGGTTTGCAAAGATTAACTTTGCAAAATTCTATGAAGAAGAATTATGTAAGTGCTAAAGGTGTCTATATTCAGTCAGGTACACACACATACTTTCTCTCTGTCTGACAGTCATGTCATGTAACTCTGACATGAATAGCCTTTCACACAGTCATCTCATTCACTTCAATTGCATGAGGACACAATACTCAATTGGGTAAGGGCTGCAGGATTGGTCCTTCATACACACTGAGGCACAGGATCAGATTTTCAAAAGCACCTTGGGTGCTGAGCTGATTTGAAAATCTGGCCAAAGGTATTGCAATGGGAGCTGGAGGGTGCTGAGACGTTTTTCTAAAACTGGCTCTTGATTTAAGTGTCTAAATGAGAGCCGAGCTCTGCGGGAAATGTGGCCACTTCTCTGAGCATTTGAAAATCTGGCTCCCAGAGCCCAGACCTGCCCTCCTTTCTCCCACCAGCAATGCCACTGAAGTCTACAGCACTACTCCAGCGAGTAAGGCAAGCAAGTAGAGCTCTGTGCTGCTCAATTCACTCAGGCAAAACTCCCAGGGACTGCATCATAGGTCCAGAGATTCAAGTGCTAGCGTCACTCAGGCAGCTATTAAACCATTATCTCTGACCCCTCCTCCCCTGCCCAATTTCCCTCCTGTTTTTTCACAAATCTATGTCAGAAAAGAATAAAATGGCACGTTCTTTTCATAGCTGGGAATCTTGCCTGCCCAGGTGAAATTACGCAAATTATTTCAACCTGTTCTTAAATGTAATTAGGAAGATTAAGGTACCCGGTTGATATTTGCAACGTAAGCTGCCTTGTTCAGATTCTGTAGGCTTTTTACAACAAGAAGTTATAGATCAAATTAAGTTAACTGCTGAGCTGTGAGGTAATATTCAGATAAACTCTCATCTTAAAGTTTGATACCAGACTTCTTATCTTTGTTGTACTTTGCCATTGCTACACTGAAGCTGAACATCCATTTCAATTAAAATTCCAGGCTAGCTTCAGAAGGCTGGTGTCTGCTGATAGCACTGACAGAACAGAGCTAGTTTTGGCCTTGGTTGGGCTGATATCTCTCCACACCACAAAAATAGCCAAATTGGACTATTAGAGAAGGCTAAATAAATAAACCACCCAAATACAGGCAAGGAAATGAGGGCCTGAAACAGGAGAGAAAATAAATACAATGGAAAAAGGAGAGAAAGAGCTCATGAATCCACAGATAGGTGCTTGTGGCTGTTTTTTAATACATTAATTTCTTTGTGGCAGCAAATATATTTTCTAGTAGTGTATATATTAAAATATATTTGTGCCCACATCGTTATGGGACATACCTAGCATGGATCAGCGTTACATTATGGCATTATTTTTTGGGGTACATATAACAATGGTGACTGAAGGGTATGTGTAAATATAGAATAACATTATTTGAAACGGATACAATGCCTTTGATCTGAAGATCTCAAAGTGCATCACAAAGGTACTTCCTCCAACACACCTGTGAGTTAAATAAATATTATATCCACTTCAGTAGATTAAGAGAGTAGGTCTAGGGAAGATTAAGAGCCTGATCCAAAGCCTAATGAAGTCAATAGAATTGAGTGACTTGCACAAGAACATACTGTGATTCATAAGCAAAGGTGGGAATAGGACCCAAGCCTCTTGTCTACCAGGTTCCTCTCTCTAATTAGGGGAATCCAAAGTTTTACCCACCCTCCTAATACATGTGATTTCTCTATCATAGACTTCATACATGTACATCCGGGGACATGAAATCCAAACAGCAATAATAATCCTTCTGGGTTAGTTCTTTTCCAGAAGATGATACCCAAGATCAAAAGAACATATTGTATTAGTTAGTGCCCAACCTGTCAATTTTCTAGTTTCTCTTCTCATTGTCATGAAATAAATGCATACATATTTTATCTGTATATTATAATAATTTTCATACATTTTGGGCCTGATCTTGCTCCCACTGCAACCAATAGGAGTAGGATGTCGATTTTAAGGTCTCATCAAACATGCTGGACACTTCCTGTGTGTGTGTTGGAAATCATAACAGAGACAAGGAGAGTTCATGAATTCTTCCTCAGCATTTTTGCATGTGAAAGACAAGTCAATTTGCATCCTTTAATTCAGTCACTTACCAGATCACAAGATTTTTTTTCTTTCTTGGGGGAAGAATGTTGTTTACCGTGTTTATGTAGCTCACTTGAAAATGGTATGTTTTCAGAGAATATTGTAACTCACTTGAAAATGCTGGAGAACCCTGGATCTTATTCCCTATTTCTGTACTCTACAGCACTGGATCTCAACCTTTCCAGGTTACTGTCCCCCTTTCAGGAGTGTGATTTGTCTTGCGTACCCCCCCAAGCTTCACCTCACTTAAAAACTACTTGCTTACAAAATCAGACATAAAAACACGAAAGTGTTGCAGCACAGTTACTGAAAAATTGCTTCCTTTCTCGTTTGTACCATATAATTATAAAAGAAATCAGTTAGAATATAAATATTGTACTTTCATTTCATTGTATAATCTATGAGCGGAGGGGTAAAAACATTATCTACTATAGAACAATATAAACAAGTCATTGTATGAAATTTTAGTTTGTACTGACTTCGCTAGTGCTTTTTATGTAGCCTGTGGTAAAACTAAGAAAATATCTAGATGAGTTGATGTACCCCTTGGAAGATCTCTGAGTACCCCCAGGGGTACATGTAGCCCTGGTTGAGTACCACTGCACTACAGAATGTGTATTTACGTGTACATTGTAAAGCAAGGCCATAAATGATGCTTGATATATGTACCCATTTTCCATCGGGTTATATTCTATTCACAGAACTGTGGCCTCTATACAGCACGGTGTTGAAGCATGTCCCATTGGCTTGCATGGGACTACTCACCTGCTTAACTACATTGCTAAATTGGGGCCTCTCCATCCTGTGAGCATCCTCAATTCCCACTGAATGAAAAACCAAAACCAACCAGAGCAGCTCCAAATCCGTATGAATTCTTTTGCGGGGTGTTCATCACATTTCTCCTGCTGAGACTAACTAGAAATTCAGGCACGTGTTTCCAGGTAGGATGTGAACACATACAGACCAATCTCACCTCCTAGGCAATTGGGGCCTGACCCAAAAGCCCACTGAAGTCTTACTACTTAACACTACAAATTGCAAACTGGGGGGAATAGTGGTGGATGGGGTCGGAAGAAGAAATTACTCTCACAGGTTCCCCTGACAGAGTACTGTGGTCTACATACATAAAGAGTGTAGAAACACCTGCCTGGTGGGCAGAATAAGCAGGGGACTCTTCAGCACTTAAGCAGTGCAATATACTTTCTGCAAGAGATTAAAAATCCTGTGTCCTGCTAATTGATTACAATGTTAAAAGGCTGAAAAAAACCCCTTGTTTGATTCACCTGCACACACGACTGGACTCTGACACCACCATGATTCCACTTACATGATGTCCTTTAATTTGCGACCTGGCATAAAATAATATTTTGCACTTTTGAAATCTCAGTATTTTGATGCGTTAAACGCGCTCCACACCCATCTTCACCCAGAGGAAAAAGACAAGACTTTAGACACACATCAGAGGACAAAAAAGCAGTTTGATTTCTATCCCAAGACCTATTCTGCATCCTCTTTCAGAGGCGAGGCAGACTTAAAACATTGTCAATTAATACCAGAAAACGCAGCAATTTCAGGAACCGTCTGACTCAATTTAGATGAGCTTTTCACACACCAGCTGTAAAATTCTTCTTGAATATTTATTGGGGCCCGATCCTGTATTCTCCGTGTCTGCAAATTTCTTATCGAAGGCAGTTTTCGGTGGAGGAGGAATGCAGGATCGGGCCCTTATGATGTTTAATCAAAAGAATAAGGTTTTGACAACATTTGTTTCTGCTCCGATTGAAATCACTCGGTGGTTAGCCATTGGCATGAGCAGCGCTCTCGCTTCGTTCGCATTTGCAAAGGGTTGCTATTTTATTTCATCTCGTGTTTTTGTTCTAATGTGCCTGAGTTAAAATCCATGGGGTTTTTATGTAACCATGTTTTGGGATTCGTGTGACACGCAAATGGGATAGGAATGAGAAATGGTAACTGACAACTAAAAGTTAACGCCCTAACGACAAAGCCTTCTGAATACTTCCTAGATCTTACATTTTTCCAGAGTCTGGAAATAACTCGCCACCGATCTATTCAATTTTGACTCAGGGACAGAAATGAGATTTCTACGTTTCGGTGTCAATTAAGGGCTGTTTAACCGTTTGCTATCGGGATATTTCCTTTAAATACTAAGTATTTTATTTTGATCTGTAACTATATGCGTCTGGGGAGAGAAGAAATCGAAAAGTTGCAAAATCAACAACTCTAGTTCAAAGTATCAGAGGGTAGTCCGTATCCACAAAAACAAGGAGTCTGGTGGCACCTTAAAGACTAACAGATTTATTTGGGCATAAATTTTCCTGGGTAAAAAACCAAAACAAAAAAACTTCTTCAGATGCATGGAGACTCTAGTTCAAAATCTCTTGTCAAGTTTTGTTGTTGTTAAATACAGGTTCTCTAACATGAGACTGACTTTGTTGGATTGGAATGCAGAAATGATATTCACAATATTGTGAGGATAAAATCACCGGATTGGTGATCATAAGAGACGTGAACAGAAACGTTGGCAAAACACTTTCCGCTTGGCAAGGATGCAAACGTGAAATCATTCGGGCGAAATGCACTTGTAGAAAAGATAAAGAATATACGAGTGTTAATGGATGATCACCTATGTTTTTCTTAACGGCTGAGTTAGAAAGGCGTGTGAGGGTTAGAGAGTCTTCAGAAATGTTTGTATTCATGTTTAAGTACTCTGGGGAATACCGATCTTCCTTGATTATTGTTAACATTTCAACCTTCCAGGCAAGTACAGCAAATGAGTGTAGACAAAGCCAAACAGTGTTTAAAACCGTGGATTGGAACCAGTAAAGGTGAGGGTAAGTCTCCAGTGGTTTAAAACACAACCCATCTACTTCTGGTTTGAAAAGATCTACTCTATTTCGTGCCAAATAGTTGTACCTGACTCTGTAGCAATGACTGCACGCAGGTGGTGGTATACTGATTATTAGTAGTGTTATAGTTAATCTATGATCTGCAAATTACGTGCCAAAAACGTTGGATTGTTCTTGCCGAATTTGCTCCTTTCTGGGAGTTGGCGTTGTGAATCAGTTTAGAGGGGGAAGTGTTTTCAGAAGCGATGTGATTTACTGTACACACCCCCACACCCCGAAGTTCAATGTTGGGGTTGAAAGAGGATTAGAAACAGCACATTGGGGATACCGATTCTAAAGGGTTATTTTAAGGCTCTCTTAGCCAGGTAGGGAGGGAGGTAACGTTTTAAGAGAGGAAATAATAGACAATTAAGACGTCATCCAAAACAGTGGAGTGCTAAGAAAGTGTCACAAAATTAATAATTGTGGTAACTTGTTCTTTCTTTCAAATATTGCTAGGCATGAAATACCTTATCTCCTATTACACACACCCCTCTCTGGGTGTGTATCTAATTGAACTTCCATTGCCCTCTCTTGAGAATTTTTTTTGCTACTTCTCTGCAATTCAGGAATCCCCCTACCTCCTTATTATAAGGTAGATTTTTAAACCCGAGCTTCCCCTCCCTTACCCACTTGAGGCTGGTTTATGCCCCTCGCTTCCCCATTCAGCGCCGGTGCAGCCAATCCCCGGGCTAATTAAGCGGGAGTGCAGGCGAGAGGCGATTCCTCCCCGCGATAGATTCATTGTCATGTCTAAATGGCCTGTTTGTGACTCCGGCACCAAAACGCCAACAGCAAACAGACAGTAACATTACACCTTGGCTTGTTGATGGCAGGAGGCAGCCGGCGCCAAGGTAAAATGCTTGGCTGAGATTGAGACGAGCAGGAAGGAATTGGGGGTAAGTAGCTTTATCCGCCCCCGTAATGACGCCTGCTCGGGAGATTAATGTGGAGACGCTGATTTGACTCAATGGGCTTTCAGTCGCAAAGGTGTCCGGGTCCTGGGCGAGAGGAGTTGGAGGGGGGGCATGGAGTGCCCCAGCACTCAGGATTTTGCGGATTTTGTTATTAAAATGGGGGAGGGGAAAGAGTGGATTAGGGGATCTAGGAGATCCCCCCTCCCCCGTTTATCCAATCAGATTCCTCCTCTTGGTAGAGCAAACCTTATCCATCGGTTTCCATCTAACATCCTGTCACCTACTCACTCCCTTGCCTGATTTGTCTATGCCTGGAGTTAATAATTCGCCTTTAGACTGGTAGCCTTTTGGGGCAGGGACTGGCTGTGATCTCTGTGTTCTGTTCTCTATAAGTGCTTATACTGCTCTATTGTCACCATAGTATCTGTGAATTCAGCAAAAAGGGGCCCAGTCTATTGAAGCCTCTTCCTGCGCCCACAATAGAAATAATATCAATAAGCTCTCTACAGCCCTTATTCAAGACATGAAAAATCATGGAAGAATTTGTTAAAAGCACCTGCAAAATGAATTCTGTAATGGCACTTGCATGCCGATGGTGATAGAGGAGGTAATACAGGAGGTCAGGGTAGATGATCTAATGGCTGCTCTGGTATTAAAGTCCATGGATCTATGAATATGCCTGGCTCCGAAAGGGGCTGGGTTTGAGCATTGCTGCCATTATATTGCAATTTCAATGGCATTGAATGTTCTAATCAGCTCTAATTTTGAGTCTTTGGTGCGGTGCATGCTCTCTTGTACTGACATTCTTCCAGGACCATTATATATTAGTATGCAGTGTTGTAACCGTGTCGGTACCAGGATATTAGAGAGACCAGGTGGGTCCTGTTTATAGGACCAAATTCCGTTGGTGAATGAGAGAAACTTTTGAGTCTCTGCAGAGCTCCTCTTCTTCAGTTCCTTGTCTCTTTCATCAACAGAAGTTGGTCCAATAAAATATATTGCCTCACCCACCTTCTGTCTCTATTATATGTTAATGTTGACACTGTATTTGGCCCTATGTACAATTGGGAAGTTCTACTCACCTTGTTTCAGAATACAAGCAAATGGGACAATCCATGAAATTGAAAGGTGGCAAATTTAAATCTGGTAAAAGGAAATACTTTTTCAGCACAATGCACATTTAGCCCGTGGAACTCATTGCCAAAAGGTATCCTTCCGACCAAGAACTTAGTGGGACACTGCCTCTGGAATCCCCACCAGCGATCCTCCAATGCTGATTCCCCTTCCAATCCCCACCACTTATCACCCTCTACTCTGCACACGTACCCACCCGTGCTTTTGTTATGCCTTGACACTGGTCCCACAGCAAATTCAATTTCATGGCAAGAAACCACAGATGATTTAGTGGTCTAGGGAAGGAAAAGCCTGAGAACCACTGGCCTCAGTTGGTATTAGTAATGATCACAAATCATTCACCTCTTTCTGACCAGCAAGTTAATTCTATTATAATTATCCAGGGATATTACCATCATTCTTAACTAGATTAGATGAAGTCAGGAAAAAGCCACTACTGAACCCTGGAGCCTATTTAAATCAGGGTGTCTCTCTGACAATATTGTACCCACGTCTCTATAAAAGTATCCAATTTCTCACAGCTATAACTATAACTCCATCATGCTGATGAGCAATCAGAGCAGGGGCCGGCTCCCTTTGGAAATATGACTCTTCCTGCCTGGGAATGCATGATGTGACTGAGCCAACTAAGTCAGCTGTGTTCTTCCCAAAGGGATTCCGGGTTTATTTTTAAAAGGTTCACAGATCCGAGCATAAAGGGAAATAAAATGTAAAGTGAGTGGGTGATGGTTGTGCGCGCAGTGCCAGATTTTCAAAGCCAGCATGCACAATCCAGGCCAGATGTTCAGAAGAGTTCACTCCTGCTCAGGCACCAGGATAAGTGAGTGGCCAGGCGCAATGTGTTGGGTACACGGTTGGTGCTGAGCTCTTTTGAATTGTTAGCCCTTTTTTCGTTACCTAAATGGGAGTTCAGATCAGAGAGGAAATATGGTCCAGTTGTAAGAGCGCCAGCATAGGACTGGGATTCAAGTCACTCCTTTTCTGTGTGACCTTGGGCAAGGTCAGTCTTGTGCCTCAGTTCCCCATCTGTGCAATGGGGATAATGCAGGAGAGTTGAGGATAGATGATGAGAGGTTCTCAGATACTACAGTAATGGTGGCCAGATAAGTACATAAATCCACTGTAAATCTGGCCCGTCACGTGTAGTTTTCAAATGTGGACCATGTTCAAACAAGCTTTTAAGGCTCAGTCCCATGATGAGTTGTGTATGCCCTCAACCCTACTGGCTTTTGAAACCTAAGCAAGTGTTTCAGGATTGGGCCCTAATGCTACATACAACAGATCCCCCATTATTAAAGAATCTGCCTTCACCTTTACCCAGAATCAAGCAATGGACGATCAGGGAGTTGTCCTGGTCACCCAAAAAGCACAGGCCCTCAGGCAAATCCATGACATTGACCAGGAAATGTGGAACTTTGAAAGAGAGAAGCTCAGTAATCATTAGAGGGGAAATAAAGCTGATCCAAAGCAACCACATGATCTGTTTTATTTTGCGTTGATTGCAAACAGCCTGGTAGTGACCGTATTGGAACTATGGAGCTGTACATATCTTTCAAGGCATGGGAGGAGGTTATCAAGCCTCAAACAAAATGTCAGGAAATGGTTTGTCAACAGAGAAATAAATGAAGAAGATAAATGTAACAGGCAGAGAGGATTTACTAACTGAGAACTCTTCAACTCTGCTTGAAGTCACGCCTGGGAGGACTGTTGCCCGAAGTGTCACTTGCTAGTTGTAGTAAGATGCCACACTCTTTTTGGTGCTAAAATTGGACCATGGAATACACCAGGGGCCGTGTCTCAGTTGGGCAAGTGGCGAGCTGAGGGTTCTGCTTGTATGCTAAGCTGTCTCTTTGATTGTTACCTCATCGTCCCACCCCCATTGGCCTGACTTGTCCATCTGTTGTCGCTGTTCATCTTTATTTGTATTATCCTGGACTGGGACCCTACTGTTCTAGGTGCGCTACAAACAAAAATGATGGTCCCTGCCCCCAAGTATAAGACAAGAGACAACAGGTAGAAACAAACGAGGGAGCGCAAGGAAACAACGTTGGTCATCTTGTCTGACACCCGACCTGTAGAACAGCTCTGTGAAGCTTGACTGCTTGTCTCTTTCACCAACAGATAAAAGATATTCCCTCCCCCACCTTGTCTCACCTATACTGTAAGGTCTCTAGGGGAGGGGCTTCATTACTTGTCTGTACGGTGCAGTGGAGGCCAAACTGACTGACCCTCTGAGCCGCATACAATAATCTTCAGAAGTTCGAGAGTTGGGCACGCCTGCCAGGGCTCATAGCTTCAGCGCCGCTCCAGCTGAAGCCACAAACCCTGGCAGGCACTTCCTGTGGGGCAGAAGCCCCTAGCCCCACCACCCTGCTGCAGGGATGGGTAGAAGCCCTGAGCTCCCCCCGCCCCAGTCTGGGAGGTGGAGAATGGGGGGGGGGGAAGTGTGGGGGACTCCGCGAGCAGCACTTTAACTGTAAAAGAGCTGCAGATTGCTCACGAGCTGCGGTTGACCACCCCTGGTACGGTGCCTAGCAGAGTAGAGAGAGCCCCAATGCTTAATTGAGGTTCCTAGGAGCCCCTGTCATACTATCCTACTCTCCTAAATGCTTCAGTGGCTCTATTCCTTACTGTAGTGTGAGTAAAGCAAGTCGGATTTGTACATAGTCAGAAAGTCAGTATTTAAAGACTATTAAAGCATCGAGATACATGTGACTGGTGCTATTGAAAAGCTCAGATCCCATAATTCGGGAGTCAGGGGTGCTCACTAGCTTACAAGGTCAGGCTCTCCATCAATCTTTTGAAGAAGAGCTGGTTGAAATTTTTCAAATTAAAAATGTTCACATTGAAAAAATCCTTTTGTTCACAAGTGGACATTTTTGCAAATTTTTCCAAACATTTCTGGTTTTTGGCTGTAACTGGAAAATGAAAATGAGCATTTTTTAAAATTTTTCTCTCCCTCTCCTACTTCCCCCTCCCTTTTCTGTGACAAAACAGACAAAAGACAGACAAAGTGGGTAGAGCGGAAGAAGAAAAAAGGAAAAGTGAAAAAATTAACCCCCAATTTTTTTTAATAAACATTTTTAGGAAAAATTGGGACTAAATGAAAAATCCTTCCCTTTCAACCAGCTCTGATTTGAAGGACAATTCTATTTCAATACTGAATTTGCTTAATAGAGACACATCATGGGTCAAGTCAGCAAAGCGCATGCAGATAATTTTCAGTGCACCGATAAAGACTAATTTGACATACCAACAACAGCATGCACATAGCTATGCTGAGATTAGCGAAAGCTCCGGAGCAGAAAGGCAGCACTTGTAAAGCTTTTTGTCTCAAGCTCTGGGATTACAGAAGAGGGATGGCAGATTGCTGACAAAGGCTGGCTGCAGGGCCTATCTAACCTGTTTAAATCTTAGGTCACAGTGCATCATTTTTTGTCAGTGCGAAAGAACATCTTTACATAACAAAACCCAGATGCCCAGTGCTTAAAGTTGCAGTGCTTAGACCATGCAGCCATGACACACACAGCCCTGTCATCTTTTGTTCCCAATTAATCTTGTTTTCTACAGTGTCCCAGCTTCTATTAACCTTTTAAAACACAACAATATTTTCCCAGCAGTATCCTATTCTCAATAGAGTTACAGCATTAGCACTTGCTGACATTGGGCAGCTTTATCAGGCTGTCATTTAGGTGTAAATTGTTCTAGGCTCTGTACAGACTTTGAGTTTTTCATTCAGATTGTTTCCAGTGTAGGACCAAATACTTTGCTGGTGTAAATTGGCACAGCTCAGTTGACTCCAGTGGAGTTTCACCCACTTATGCCTGCATTTGGCCTGTGAAATCACTGGGCCTAAATCTCCACTCAGTCCCTTTTGATTTGAGCAGCTTGCTTATTTCACAACTTCCATGAAATGCTACAGGAGGAGAATCATGGCAGTCTGGCATGGAAACCCAATTATTACAGGACACTTCTAATATGCAGCTTGTTTCTGTTTAAAATTCAGAGCAAAGCATTGAAAAGAAAAGAAACCTCATTTGAAATGAAAGCTGCGAAATCACCGATCAGTGGATGCTTGAGAAATGTCGTTGTGGCATCTCCCTTCATTACTGTATTAAAGGCTGATGCATTTGATGAGCAGGGAGCCATTCCTGAGTGAAAGAATAATGACCCCATCTTGGCAGACATTCCCAGCCAGAAGGGTAGAGAGGATAGAATGTCATCTGGAACCACAGTTTCCTCCTTTCTCCCCTCACTGTAAGCATCTGTGTGGACTTGACTAAATGGGAACAATTCTTATATACCAGGGTCCAGAGTTTCAGTAGTGCTCAGTATCATTCAGGATCAAACCCAGTATCCAGGAAGTGTGATTTTTTTTTTTTTTTTTTTTTGTAAGTAATTTGAGCAGAGGATTGGGATCCAGGGGTACATGAGTTCTAAACTTGTAGCTTTGGGTGTGTGCGTTCACCTCTCTGCCTTAGTGTCCCCATCTCTAACAACACTTACCTGCCTCCTGGGGAGCTGTGAGGATTAATTAGTTAACAACACTCATAATGTACTTAGAAGTTAAAAAGTGCTGAGTATTTTTTATTCATGAATGTGGTGAATAGCATGTGCTTAGTCAGGAGTAGCTGTTCTGCTGTTGATATGCCCTAATAACTCCCAGCAACTCCCAGCCACTGACTAGGCTCCTTAAATCCAGACAAACACTGCAAACTTCTTGTGATCAGCCACACAGTTCTCTGTCAATGCATTTTCAGCCCTGCCGGGAGTAGTCCTATTCTTGGGGCGACTGATTGTATTGGACTGTACATTAGTGTTGTAAAGTGTAATGTCAAACCTTTCCCAGAGGAATTAGGACAAGACACTCTCACTCATTCGCACTCATTACCCAATGGTTCCACTCGAGCGCCGGTCTCTGAAAATATGGGAGTTTAGGCTCTGATCCAAAACTCATTGAAGTCAATGGGGGAATCTTTCAATGGGCTTTGAATCAGGCCTCTAGCATTAATAATTCACTGTTGGTGGAGTTGGTGGAAGTTTGAATTCATTAGGTTATATTTCAAATACTTGTCTGTCATGGTATTTACTGCTTCTGCACCTGAAATTTATAACAACTGAAGAGAGTTATACAATGGGCATTTTCTCACTAAAAATCTCTGATTTATTGAACCTTGAATGCATTGACTTATGTGGACATTTTCATAATTGGTAGATATTGGATTCCAGTATTCCTGGGGTAATGATTCATCTTTACTGGAAAGATGTTATATGCATGACATTCTTCATCAAGGTTAGCTACTTTTCTCTTCCATTTTATGTAATCCTGAGTGGAACCATTTTATCTGTAACCAGCATGTTGATTTCACCTCTTGTTTTGAGGGGTTTGGTTTGTCCCCTGAAAATAAGGGAACATGGGCAGCTCAAGACTCGCATATAAATATGTTTTTTCCTCTCTGTATCAGTTGCAGCGTAGCTCTGTATCAGAGACTCTGCATATCTTCATCTTGGTGAAGGCTCAGTAAAATTAGAAGGTGAATCTGTCCCAATGTTAGTAACAATTTTATCACAATGCATTCATTTTTTCCTCTGAGAAAGTCTATGGAATTTAATAGTGATGAAATAAATAGAGTTCTTTAGAAGTTGAATAGGGTTCAATAGGATCGTCTTCTGGTTAAGGCACTGGACTGGGACCCAGGAGATCTGAGGCTCTGCCACAGACTTCCTGTGTAACCTTGGGTAAGTCACTAAATCTCTGTGCCTTATTACCCCATCTACAAAATGTGGATAATACTTTATTTATCTCACCTTTTTAGTCTTTCTTGCATATTGAGATTGTAAGTGAGGCAAGGACTGTCTCTTACTATGGGTATGTACAGCACCTAGCATAATGGGGCTCAAATCTTGACTGGCACTTGTAGTTCTACTGTAATACTGGTAAATTTTAATAATAATATAAATGACTAAAATCCAATAAAATGCAACAGAGAATGCTCTCCTTTTTCTAAGTTTTATTTTAAACAAATATCTTGTAGAATTCTATACATGGATAAAATTTTCATTTCAGAATTGTATAGCATGGTTAAAAAACCCTCCAAAACAACCATGTAGAAAGGCCAGCATTCTCCATTAAGGGTTAATTAATGTGGGATGAAAATTGGCACAACTGTGTCTTTAAATGCTTTTCATTAGCTAAAAAATGATTTTCTCCTTTTTTTCTACAGCGATCAAAAATAGCTTCAGGGTTTATAAAAACCACGTTAACTAAAACAATGACTTAATCATTTTGAAAAATTGCCAGCACTTTGTTCCTCAGAAACCCTGATGAGATTTTTGCTACTTATTTTTAAATTACCATATTAGTTAACTTTGAAAAATGACAGTTGTGCACATGTTATTTCTTCAATTACTTTTCTCTTTACCAGACATTTGATAAAATAGGAGGCCACAAAAATTTGCAAAATTCAAGTTATTTGGGTGAAATTATATGCAGCCTTCCCTTTAAAATTTTCAGAAATGAAATGAGTCCTCAGAATTTGGTTTCCAGACTCGTCAACTAGTGCCTTAGTCATTGGACCACATTGCCTCTATTCTCAGGTCCCCTGTCTGGGAGGTGTGCAGGAAGTCTGCCTTACTGTGCTCTGTGCTAGAGATAAATGGAAGATTTCAGACTCCCCAGCTGTCCATCTTGACACCTTTCATCAGTGCTCAGCCCACCCCACAAAACTGTAGTTTAAAACATATATTTTTAAATTAGTAAAATAAACTCTGTGCTAGGAATATGCTCAATGGTGCAGCTCTCAAGGGCTTTTTGCCTCAGTTCTCGGCCATGCACCTTTCTGTGTTGGAAGTTGTGCAGAGCTCCACCGGCTCAGAGGAAGCACCAGAGGGCGTCCTTGCTCCTGGAACTTCTGGGGACACAGCCGCAGTGCCCCTGCCTCCTGTTTCTACCCCCCTCTCAAAGCCCAGAAGCTGATTGCAATAATTGACGTACTGTAGCTGCAATCGGTGCAACACAATGATAGCCCGAAGGCTCCCTCTTGAGCCCTTTACTCAAGCAGAACTCCTGGTGAGGGACCAGATTGTGGTCGCAGTTACAGCAGTATAAATCGGGAGCGTCTCTCCAGGAGATAAGGGAGTGACTCTGAACTGTCATTGAAGTAACTGAAAGATGTTTCTTAGGCCCAAGGCGTTGTATGCAAAATCATAAAGAACAAGAAGCCAAAATTGTGATCTCCCTACTTATGTTTTACTCAGTTCTTTCTCATGCATACTCCCGTGGGCCTGTTAAGAACCAAGTAAAACTATGAAAGGATGCTAGGGTTTGGCCCATTATTATTTGATTGGATATAGTGCACACACTCTCTCTCCTTTCTCTCCCCCCTCTCTCAGGGTGTTTTATTGTTTCCTATCATCATAGTATCTGAGCACCTGCCATTTACAACAGATTGACAATAGTGAAGTCCCTAGCCGATTTCATGGGGTTTCTGACTCTAGTGGCTTTTAGGGGTTATAGTAAGCTCTGTTTGGGGTACTTTCTTGGGAGAGGAAGGGGGGGGAGACAGATGGGGAAAAAGAGGGTGTGTGTCGTTCTGGTGGCAAAGCTTTTATCATTCTAGTTTCATATTCTGGAGGTCCCCAAATGATACGTGATCAGGTGCTTCATTGAAATGCCTGAGGAAATCCTCATTTGGTCAGCAGGTGGCACAAGAGGGATAAGCAGCAGTGAGCAGACTGAAGCATGAGACTTCAGCTTTAAAAGACAAGTGCGGACTATTGTTTTGAGCTTTGTTCATGTTTAATTGGGACTTTCACACTGGAGCAAACTTGGGGGAAAAAAAACAAAACACAACCACGGTTTGAGAATATTGGACACACAGAGCAGTTTGCTTGGCTAGTCATTTCCTGTTTTTCCCCAGGCTATTTTCTCCGATATTTGTGTCTCCTTCAGAGTTTTCTCTCATGCCTCCCACCCTTCTCCTTCCCTTTGATTCCGAGTCTGTAATCTTGTATTTGTGACATTGCAGGAAGTTGCTCTGGAAATTTAATATGATGCCACAGATTCGGCATTTCTGTTGCAGGATCAAGTAGGAGAAGAGTGGTATGGGAAGCAGGAAGCCTTTGAACAATAAATGTAAAGCAGGAAGTACAACAAGTCAGAGGCACTCTGTAGATAAATACTAATCTAAGATAGCCATCTAATTCTAATCTAGTCTCCTCTAAATCCATCTCATCTCAGAAACCCAATCTGTGCATCTGTCTAATCATCCAGTGCATCCATTTCATTCTATTGTAATCCCCCATTTACCTAATGATCCAGTCTTAATCTAATCTAATCCTTCCATCTCACTCTAATATAATCTCTGGTCATCTAATTTAATCCCTACCGTTTATTCATTTTTCTAGTCATCCGGTCTAATCTAAATCTAATTTAATCTGTCAACACTTCTAAACAGCCTGTCACACTAGTTTCCAGACACTGATGCATCCCTTAATATAACCCCTCCAATACTAGGAATAGAGTGGGAATGCAGTGAAGGTATTTTCACCCTCTACCTCCATTCCAGGGAGACGTCTAGATTGTAAAATCTTTGGGATAGGGACTGTTTCTCACTGTCCAGCCCCAAGCACAATAGGGCCTGGGTGTAGGTTGGGGCCTTTCACTGCTACCATAATACACGTAATACGTAATAATGATCAATGGTTCTTGTGAGAACAAAGGTGGGCGGGGGAGGAGTCTTGAATGTTTCAAGGACTTTGCAGTGACGAGGGGCCGTCAGCTCACTTTAAAGGAGCAGAGCAGCAGGACTAAGCAGAAACATTACCCGGCCTGGTTGCTCCAGGGCGGGGCCAGAAGGAGAGCTGTTGCTCCAGCAGGTGGTGGATAAGTGGATTGGAAGGGAGTGGGGTGACCAGTTATCCACCTAAAGGCCTCAGTGACTGGAGAGGGGAGTGTGCCACTTGGTTGCCCCATAAGAGGAAATCATGGTGCTTGGTAGGTGGGTAGCAGGCTGCAAGGCCTCCTCCTATAAAAGGCCACGTCAGAAGGGGATGGAATGTCTTGCAACATTGTAAGTGCCCCAGTGAGACATTCAGAGGGAGACTTTGGGTTCAAGTAGGAACGTAAGAACAGACCAATGGTCCATCTAGCCCAATATCCTGTCTCTGACAGTGGCCAGTGCCAGATGCGTCTCAGCAGAAATGAACAGGGCAATTGTTAAGTGATCTCTCCCCTCTTGTTCAGTCCCGGTTGTCAGTTTAGGGACGCCCACAGCATGGAGTAGGTGGAAAGTTAGAGTAGGGGTGGTAGTGCTCCTTATTTTTACCAAACAAGTTTGTCCCTCTCAGAGGCAATGCATGGGCCAGTGGGCTGGCTGCGGCAAACAGGAAAAGCCCTAGTCCTAATCCCAGCCCGGCCACTCACCTCCCTCTGTGCCTCCGGGCAAGCCATTTAACTTGCTGTGTGGTATTCTCCATCGTGGAGTCTTTAAAACTCCAGATTGGATGTCTCTTTCTAAAAGATAAGATCCACAAATAATTGGGTTCGATGCAGAAATCATTGGGGGAAATTCTCTGGGCTGTTTTCTGCAGGAAGCCAGACGTTAGATGATCATAATGGTTCGTTCTTAAAACCTATTAACCTCTATGCCTCAATTTTCCTTATCTGCAAATTGGGGATATTAACACTTTTCTATCTCATGTGTGGCTTAAAGTCTGTACAGTGGTTTGAAAATATTAAGCATTATGCAAATACTATTTATTGTTAGGTTTGACAGACTTAGTGAAGTGGGTGGATTGAGTCTGTCAAATTTGTTGGTTTTGTTTTCCACTTTGTGGTGGCTGAGTTTTACCATATGTGTTTGTTTATTTTTTTGTTTTTTAATCTGAGACCTTTCTTTAAATTGAAAAAAAGGACTTTTGGGAACAGGGGAGGAAAGTCAATTAAAATATCTGAGCTCAAAAATAAAGTAAAATTAGGGAAATTGCTTAATTTCTATCTGAGGTCACCTGTGGACTCCATGCACGATAATATCGAAACAAAATGCAGCCTCATAGAATTAATGGGGCAGGGGGAAATGCATCATGCATTAGGAACTATTACATTCCATAGAGTTCTTCTTTGTATTTTGGGGGCAGGAGACACACGCTGGCTATGAGCAATTTCCAAACTCTCTACGCAGTACTTTGAGGGGAGGGTGTGTACTGCATGGAAAAGTGATTAGAAGTCAACTTGGAGACACATTTTGGTGTAAGTGATTGTGGAATTCTTTTTGGAATTAAGAATTGCAAAGAATTCAGTATGATTAATGTTATGACAACCAGTGCCAAAGGCAGTCAGTACATTTTGTCACTTTCATCTAATCTTCCGCCAAAGGGAACAGACTCCCTAAAATATAAATTAAAAATAATATATGCGTCAAGGGATAGAAAACTCATCTAATGAAACTATCAAGGCCACATTTGGCAGCTCACAATGATAATATCCACTTCTGTAGAGTGCTTTTGATCTAGGGATCTCAGTCCTTCGTTAATTAAGCCTCACAGCTGACCTACTCGGTTTGGCTATCCATATGTTACAAATGGGTCAAATGAGGCACAGAGAGCTTAAGTGACTTGGCCAAGGTCACACAGCAAGTCAGTGGCAGAGACTAGGCTAGACTTAGGAATCCTGACTCCTAGTCCTGTGCTTTAACCACACTTGTACCTTTGAGGTCAACCCTCCTGAAATCATTCTCATGAACTCAATGGGAATTGCAGGTGGTCAGCACTTCTTGGAGTCTGGCCCCGGCTTACTGGGCAGGTTCCTACCTTGCCTTTTACCTAGGCTGCTATTGATCTGGGCTCAATCCTTTAACACTTTCCACGAAGAAAAGGCTGCAGGGTCAGGACCGTGTAACTTGCCTTCATAAGGGCGAGGTGGTGGGAACGGTCACATCCTTAGAGTGGTGCTAAAATGACTTAATCTTGGACCAAATTCTGCTCCCGCTCCCACCGTGCTGGCAATGGTGGGAACTCTAATACAGACAAGGCACCAGCATTCTAACAGCTCGCAGGGTCTAGAATGTCTCTGAGCTATGATGAGAATGTCTGCAGCTGATCTCTGTGCTATCGCTGTCTCTCCCACTGATGGAGCTGCATCAGGGGGAAATGTTAATCAAAAAGGACTTAATGCTCCATTCCCTTGCACCTTGTGGCAGTGTTTACACTTGTGCTCTTATACCCACTGCACACTCATTCTGCATAAGCGTAAATGATGCTGCTAGGTGCAACAAATTGGAGAGGCAGGCCCACTATCTTTCCTCCATTGTATTTCTGCCTCTGCTATCTGGAGCTTCCTCCTAGCCCAGTTTTGCAGACTCGGGGTTCGGATGAATTACAGAGAAGCAACAAATCTTCTGCTAGTTTTTCAAAACTCGGAAAGTTTTTTAGATTCATCCACCACTAACAAGGACCTCTCCAATAATACCCTCTGTTTTTCACATTCCCCTCATCCCTTCCAACTCTAATAGGCATCAGGGTCCCCGTGTTATCATTCACACCACTACAAAAGAGGGTGCAAAATACACAGTTGCAAAATACACAGTGCTGTAGATAAGGCACTAGACTGGGAGTCAGAATATTTGGGTTATAATCTTGGCTCTACTACTGACCTGCTGTGACCCTTCCACTCTCTGTCCTCTGTTTCCCCTCCTTCCCTTTGTCTAGTCTGTTAGTTTGTAAACTCCTCAGGTTAGAGACAGTCTCTCACTGTGTTTGTACAGCCCCTAGCACGGTCAGGCCTAGAATTTGGTGAGAGCCTCTCGAGTCTACAGTAATATAAAGACTATCAGCTTTGCGCTGGTGCAGATAACTACATGAGATGCATGGAAGTGGTGAGTCACTGGGTTTAAGTGAAGACAGCATTTGGCTTAATGTTCATTCCCTGCTCAGTGCACCACAGCAGAGAGTCTGAGCTGGTGTGAGTCTTGCACTGTATGACAGCATTTTGTTTTCAGTATAGCACAGAGCAGTTAAGGTTTCAATGTATTATTCAGTTAATGTTCAGAGAAGGTTATTCAGGAAACATGGCATTGTAAGACTGCTGGGAGCTGGAGGGGATTATACAGCAGCTCCAAGAGAGCAGAGTGAAGTGTTCATCACCTGGAGTAAACTGTTGAGGGGCAGGAGAGTGCTGGGAAAGTGGACAAATTGCAATCACTGCTTTGCCATTTTCTGTGGATTAGTTTCATAAACCTAGCAGCTTTTCCACATCCCTGTAGGTAACTGTATAGTGTCCAGACCTCCTGATTAGCACTATGCAAATAGGGTCAACAGATGTGAGTAAATCTGAATATCACAAGATTTATATTTGCATTTTGTGGTTTTATTGTGCTAGGGAGCCATTTATTCAACTGAAATAGTTGAAGGTCTGGTCTTTCCACCATAAAAGAAAAGACCCAGATTTCATGTTGTTTTGGCCCATTCTGTGTAGTGTTAAAATAACTATTGAAAATCCAACAGAAACACAAAGCAGAGATGGTCCCAAGTTACAAAATGTGAACTGAATCTGGCTCCATACTTTTCCAAAGTTCAGGGAGTGCTCCCTATTATTATCTGTGTATTGTACAGTTTCACCTGGAGTCTCAAATGAGAACTGCGCCTCCCATGTACCAGGTGCTGTACAGACATGTAATAAGAGAGTCTCTGCCCTGAAGATCTTACAATCACAGATGAGTTAAAGGGTGGGAGAAAGGTAGTAGTATTATCTCCATTTTATAGTCAGGAAGCAGAGGCAAGGAGATGTTAAGTGACTTGCCCAAGGTCACACAAGAGCTGGGAATTGAACACAGATCTCCTGAGCCTCAGCCCAGGGCTTTAACTACAAGACCATCCTTCCCCAAAGCTGGGGCTTTGGTTTGGTCCGCCTGTGCAGTATGGACTTCAGCTATTGGGTTTTCCTGTCTCTAACTCTGTGCTTCTGCCAGAGGGTTTTACACAAGGGGTTTTGTCCGTAATTCTCTGAAATCAGAAGTCCTTGACTGAGTACGACCGAGTGTGTCGGGACTTTGTTTCTCTTGGTCCCACAAAGAGTTTTGGATCCTTCTGAGGACTGTCTCAGTAATCCCCAAATTCTTTATCACAAGGCTTCCGTGGCAGTCTGCCATTTCTAATAATTAAATAATCCATCATTGTGGTCTGCTCAGTTCTCTTTCGGAAGTAGCAATTGGTCCCCTCACTAATGCCTCTCTTAGCCAGGGAGGAATTTGCTCTAGTCACTGTGACAAAGAACATACCCTACTTTATAGGGTGCTGTCTTCATAAATCTGATGCATTCTTTCAAAGAATGGGTGGGCGCACTTTACAGACATTAGAAAGACAGAGAGGTCCCTGCCTCAAATAGCTTCCAGTGTAAACAGAGTCTGCTCCTATATTTGGGAAGATCTGGGCATGCCATGCTTTGGCAGCGAAGTAGTTAAAGTGCATACTGCCAACTTCCCCGAGTACAAAGCTGCCATTTCAATCATAAGACTCCAGTTCCTTTGGGCCAAAGTCTGACATCAGCAATGGAACTGATGTTATCCAGCCAATCAGGGGCTGATGCATCACTTGTTTGAGCAAGCAGCGAGAAGTGGTCTTAGCAGCCAAGAGAGAACAGAAGTGTGTGTACAGGAGAGGGGGTAGCCTGGTTAATTTAGAAGTCTTTTAAAATATGACTAAGTTTCTTTACATTATTAAAAGTCTCTTTAAAGAGCAGCTGCCTCCTATTAATACTGCTTGGGATGCTAATCTTCCCTCTGATCTATCTTTAGAGAGCTGCCAGCACAAATGGGGATGTAGCGCAAATGGGTGATGTCAGTCACTATGTGGGCTTCAGATCTGGGCCCAAACAGCTGAAAACACAATGGTGCCTCCCCGAAGGAGGAAGGGGAAAAAAGGGAAAGAAAATAATAGATCCAACTTGCTCTTCAGATGGATTTGGAGAAATCAAGCTTTTTGTTGTCCATTCTCCCCTCAGCTTTAAAGGTCTGTGTGTGCAAGAGTGAGAAGGGTGTCTTTGTGGCCTGAGAGATCTGGGTTCAGTTCCCAGCTCTGACACAGACTCCCTGGGTGACCTTGGGCAAGTCACTCGTTGTCAGATTTGCGAAAGTTTGGGGCCAGTCTCCCAAATCCTCAGCATCTACAACTGGGGGCCAAGTTTTCAAAAGTGCTCAGCTCCCATACAGGCGCCTAAATAAGGCTCTGATTTTCAGTAGTGCCCAGCAGCTCGTGTTGTGACTCTCATGGCCAGATTTTCAAAAGCTCACAGCATGCTGAGGCCCTTTGAAACTCTGGCCCCATATCCTTGTTGCCTCATTCCCATCTGTAAAATGATGCTTCCTTTCTCCCACCTTTTGTCTTGTCCGTTTGGATCAGAAGCTCTTTGAGTGTAGTGCCTAGCACAACGGGGCCTCAATCTAGACTAATGCAAATAAGAATAATACAGTGCTGGAAACTGATGGTCACTGAGTGCTCTCTGCACTGCACAGGATGGGGCTATAGGAGAAAGGGGTTAGAGCAGTGGGCAAACCTCTGGGTGGTTCATGTTTGGCTGTTTATCTGAAGCTCTTTTGTCTAGAAAACAGACGCAAGTGGAGTATTTCCTCATATCCACCCGATTCTGCCCAGGTACTGCAAATAAGAGCCTTACTTGTGGTATGACGTCACTACCACGTCTTACTGAAAACCCCATGTTCGGGAGCCGGCAAAACAAAAATGGAGAAGGTGGCAGGAGTAGAACTCAAGCAAGCAAATGATCAAACAAAGATTAACCACCCTTTTCTCAGCTCCGACAAGACTCAGCTTCCTGTCCCTGGCCCCTAGGAGCTTACAGGTTAGAGAAGTCACACAAAGCTCAGCAGAGGGGAAGAGTTCACAAGAGGGATGGGGATCGCTTAGGAGGAGGGAAGGAGGGGACAGATCAATGAGAGTGGTGGCTTTTGAAGAAGGGATTTTGGAAGGAGGAGAAAGAGGTGCTTGGTGACTGAGGTGAAGGAGTGTGTGTATTCCAGGCAGCCGGCATCAGGCTGAGGTCTGGTCTAAATGAGAGACTATATCGGTACAACTATGTTACTCAGGGGTGTGAAAAATCCACACTCCCGAGTGATGTATTTATACTGACTTAACCCCTCATGTACACAACACTACGTCGGCAGGGAGCTTCTTCCGCCAACACAGCTCTACACCTTAAGTGTAGACTTAAGAGTGGGAAAAGAGACAAAGGGGATGGGAGGAGAGATGCAGGAAAGGGGACATCTTACGGGCTTGGGTTTGCTGCTGTAAGAAATGGAAAGCCAGTGGAGGGGTTCAAAGTGGGAGGCAGGCAGACGTGATACGAAGGATGCTTTCAGTGACTGCATTTAGGACAGAGCTGGGCCAAAGAGGAGAAATTTGCATTAATCAAGGTCCGAGATACGAGTAAGGGCATTTGTAGTGGGTCCAGTGAGGGGTTACTGTGGCTATCCCCTCATCTCAGGAATGGAGTCTGACGAGAATTGCTCATTCAGGCTTGCTAGTTGCTGCTATACTGTAGCGTGGGCCCATGGAGGGGCACTGGGCTAGAATTTGGCAGACCTTCTAGTCTCAGCTCTGCTTCTGACTTGTTAAGTGGCCTCAAGCAAAACCTCTAATTGCCCTGTGCCTTGATTTCCCCACCTGTAAAATGAAGACAACAGTATTTTGTTTGTCTTGTCTGTTTAGATTGTGAGCTCAGAGAGGCAATGATATTTGCCTGCCTTTGTAAAGTGCTTTGAGATTGACAGTGAAAAGTGCTGTATAAGAGCTATAGATTCTTTTATTATTATTTATTATTTAGTAGGAGTGGTAAAACATATAGTCTGTATCTCAAACAGAAAGCTAAGGAAAAATTTCTCAGGTTTATTATTACACCTCTACCCCTATATAACGCGACCCGATATAACATGAATTCGGATATAACGCGGTAAAGCAGTGGTCCGGGGGGGGCAGGGCTGCGCACTCCGTCGGATCAAAGCAAGTTCGATATAACGCGGTTTCACCAATAACGCGGTAAAATTTTTTGGCTCCCGTGGACAGCGTTATATCGGGGTAGAGGTGTATTTATACTACAATCATACCTAGAGGCTCCACTGTGCTAGGCCTGACCAACTCTTAAAAATTAGATCAATCTAGTTATGGCGCTCAGGGCTGTGAAAAATGTCATGCCCTGAGTGCTGTAGTTAGTTCTACCCAATCCCTGGTGTAGACGCGGCTAGGTCAACGGAAGAATTCTCTCCGAGAGGTGAATTAACTACACTGATGGAAAACCCCCTTCCATTGATGTAGGAAGTGTCTGTACTGTGGCACTACAGTGGCACAGCTGCAGTGGCTGTAGTGTAGACATACCCTTACTTTGCACACTGTCTAAAAGTCTGTCTACACTGCAGTCTGACTGCAGCACATGGAGCCAGACCTGAGCTAGCTTTGATCTAGCTCAAAGAACAGCAGCAGTGAAACCCTGGCGGCATGGGCTAGCTGTTGAGTATGTACTTAAAGTCCTGGGTGGGCTTGTACAGCCTGTGCGGCTGCAGCTTTGCTGCTGCTGGTGTTTGAGCTAGCTAGATCAAAGATAGCTTGGGTGTGTCTGTCGGTGCTGCACTCACACCTCTATTTGGTGTAGACATCCCCCGAGACCCTTTTCTAAACAAACAAGGTGTGAAGGGAGACAGAGGTGAAGTGATCACACAGTAGGTCACTGGGAATAGAACCCGAGTCTCCTGACCCCTAGTTCAGAGCGCTATCCACTAGGCACGGCTGCTTCTCCGAGATATAATTCAGGCGCACCCCCCAACCACCTACTGCAAGTGACTTCAATAGGACTTTGAGCAACAACTGCAGGATTTAGCCTTTAAATGATTAAACAAATCCTGTGCGAGGCTACATTGGCTTCTCCAGCCTTCACTGGTTTCTTGGTGTTATTAAAGTATGAAAATGTCAGGGTGCCGCATCCGTATTCGTTAGGCATTGACAGCTGGTTGCTGATAACAAGGTGATGGCTCCTTTCTTGAGATACTTAACAACGTAAGCAAACGAGAAGCTTGGTTCGGAAGATGGGTTAGGCTTTCATTTGGCATCCAGTATATTTCTCGCTCTAAGCTGTTGCCCTTTGACATTAAGCTGGGCTCTGAGCAATTCTCTTCTCCCACGTCAAAGGGGATGGGGATAGGGAGAGAAATGTGACTGGGATCAAAACTCTTTCTGACTTACTTTAATTTCCTCTGTTTTCTTAATCATTTCCTGACAGTCCTTGAGCTGCCAGGAGAAATCTTTGCACTGATGCGGTGTAATGAATTCCCAGGCTCCCTCCATCTCCATGGGGTGAGCGATAAGGTTTTTCAATAAAAAAAGCTAGCACCTCTTCTTCATCTTCAGTCGTATCGTTTCTTCCCTGGGATGTTTTAATAAACCATTGATTTGCCTGGCTCAGACCACATCTGACCATTGGTAGTAAGGGCACGTCTACACAGGGATGCTTAGGAAAGTTAATCTGAATTAAATGAAGATGCAAATTTAAAGTGGGTTAGTTAAACCACATTAAATCCCTGTGTGGTTGCTCTTTTCAGAATTAAAGTGGCCTTAATTTGATTTACTTTAATTCACTTTGGAAGGGAATTAAGCTAAATCAGATTAAAGCCACTTCAGTTCTGAACAAGTGTGTCCACATAGGGGGTTAATGCAGTTTAAATAACCTACGTTAAAATTTGCATCTTTATTTAATTCACATTAATTTTCTTGTGTGTCCCCATGTCAACAAGCCCTAAGTAAGATCCAGATCCTTAAAGGTATTTAGGGTCCTAGCTTCCGATTTCAGTGGAAGTTAGGAGCCCAAATATCTTTTGAGGATCTGGGCCTAAGTTAGTTAAAAGTTGTGCTGTCTCTTTTCATAGTGGTACCACCAGAAAAACTCCAGTGACACTTTCCCTTTCTGCCACGCCATCTAGCTGTGGATCTCAAAGCACTTCCCATTCATTCTGCTAAGCCTTGCAATCTCCACTGAGAGGTATGGAAAGAATACCCCTGTTTTACAGAGAAGTAAACTGAGGCCTAGAGGGGCTGAGGAGTTTGTTTAAGGTCACACATTGAGTCACTGGCAGAGAATGGAGTCCTGACTCTCAGCCTCCCTTAGACTACACTGTACTTTCAAGAGCACATGAAACATTTTACAGCCTCAATTTATTTTATAGACTGTAACCAATTAAACCAAAAGGTGCAAGGAAGGCTTGGGTTTTTTTTTTACAAGCTCATTATTTAATTTCTCCGGTCTCTCTCCCTGTCGGAGCATTTATTGGGCACATTTGAATATATTATGTGGAAGTTCCCAACAGTTGAATACGCTCAGAGCATCTGTTGGAGGTCTGGATGCTGGGAGGGGGAAGAAGACAAGACAGCAGAACCAAAAGTTACGGGCATCCGCTCACTAACTATACTAAACAGAGTGGAGATGAGCTGCCCAGGAAAGGAAGACATTGGTGAAGGGCAGATTCTCAGCCAGTGTAAATGAAAGTAGCTCCATGGAAACCACTGGAGCAATGCTGATTTACACCAGCAGAGGATTTGGCCCGATGGTGGCTGTTTCTGTTTCAAATGGGCCTTCCTCAACACTAAGGCCAGATTCCAGTTGCATAAAATGCCTGGAATGCCACAGCCCGAGTAGTGGTGGAAGGGGGCTATGCAAAGTTTGCCTCTCATAAATTCCTTGGACCAAATCCATTGTTGGTGTAAATTCAGTGGATTCCTACCAGAGGTGACTCTGACTTCTTGTGGGCTGGAATATCTCCCAGGATTTCAGTTGGGGAGGAAGGCAATAAGATACTGCTGTTATCTTCGAGCTCTCTTGTTGCAATGAGAAATGTGTACATGATTAAAGGCAGTTCAGGGCTATGAGAACAGCTCATTATTTACTCAGCGTGAGAAATGTATCACTGCGTGAGAACAATATCTACTATCTCCATAAGGAACCGCAGTATGCATGAGAGGTACCCAGGACAAAGTATCACAACAGGCCACCATGTAAGTGTATGCATGTCATTTGGAAAGGCATCAGGGTTATTTATACATTCATATCACGACCACTGTGTCAATATCGGGGGGTGTTTACAAAGAATAACACATCTATTGCTAACAGCTGCTTACAAAATGCAATTCTCTGCTATCCCTGTCCTGTCTGAACACCTGCTCAGTTACTGAACCTAATCAGCAGAAATACTGAATAAATATGTGCTCCTTGCTCCATAGCCATGGTTCAGCTTGACAAAAGATTGGATTCCAGAGCACAGAGACCTTTACTGGGGATTCCGAGTTTTCTGCACCCTGTTTTTTTTTTTTTTAAACTCAGGTGACTGGTAACAAGATATAGTTGTTGACATCTCAAAGATTAGCCAGGTTCCAAGCTGTGCAAGGCTTTATTGATTCTAATCAAGGCTTTGCGTTGGACTTGGGAGTGTATTGAGTGTCAGTCGAAGGCAATTGCATCAAACAGTTGCAAAGAAGTGATAGTTACCGCATAAGTAAGAGGGGCTGTAATATTAGGTTTGGCTTGTGTTGATGACTGTAGACATAGGATTGGTGCTAAGATTTTCCCAAATGACTAGTGATTTTGTGCGCCTCATGTTTTGGGGTTTCCAAAAAGAGAAAGCACTGAGCATCCACCCTCTGAAAGTCTGGCTCCTTTAATTATTTCAGGTTGGGCACTCCAGAACGGAGGCAATCAGTATCACTAGTCACTTGGGAAAATCTTAGCCTAGATCTGTACTTGCCCAAAGTTCAGGAACGCTTAGGATCCAGAGGTCCCAACTCATGTAGGTTTTGAGTTAAAAGTTTGGATCTCTTCTCTAATCCATTCTGTAATAAATCTTATAACAGGAGGGCTAAAATTCAGGCTCGGTCTCCCCTAAGAAAACTCAATGTCTCTCATAACTGGTCCTCAATATAATTGAGTAATATTATATTACTATAATATTCTATTATAAAAAAGCTTCACAATGCTGGGAGCTGTGCAAAAGTCCTCGCTAAAGCAAAGAGGGAAAACCAATATTGTCCTTCTGTTAATCTCATTCGTCTTACAGAATGTACCACTCCCCGTCATTAAGGGAAGTTTGCTCCTTGACCTGAGAATACAGCTCAGAAGCAAGTGTCTTCCCCTGAGGTCTCATGGGTGGATCTGCCTGAAGTACCTTCCTGTGATATAGCGATAAGACATCTGTCTTATTGAATAACATCAATCAAGTCTTAACCATGCCATGTCAGAAAGTGTGGGTTGTGACTGACTCATCAACACATCTTGCGCAGAGTTTGCTTCTCCAGTCCCAAGGTAGTGACGGGGAGGAAGCTGCTCTTGCGTCTTTGTGACTCTTTGTACTCACTGCTCCACCTATGTTGTCATTGTGTTTTTCTGCGTTACTTGGGGGACTTTCTGATTGTCTTAAGGCAACCCATTCGGCTCTGGCAGTCTGTTATAAAGTAATTGTTGGCCTTGTCTTTTCCTGAGATGGTGGCTTTACCCAGAGGAAGGAAAGATTTACCTCTGGCAGGAATGTAGCCTTCATGGTCTGGATATAAAACACGGTGTTCCTTGCCTGATAGTTGAACAAAATTCAGTAAGAGTAAAATTCACACGGAAGTAATTGAAACTGTTTGCTAATTCAGTAGTTTTGGGAGGTGGTGGTGGGGGGAACACAACAACCACCACCCAGCTAGTCGTTCATCCTTTTGCTTGTATATTTTCTTGTCTATTAAGTATATAACCTTTTTGGTGCAGGGATTGTGTAATGCCCTGTTTGTATGGCATACAATGGGACCCTGATCCTGGATTGGAGTCTCTAGGCATTAAATGATACAAAAGATTAGTAATAATAACATATAGAAGGCAGTTCATCTCAACACACATTTGTAGCTGAAGAACAGAAGTAATCCTGAAAAACAGGTATGAAACAGTTAACGATACCAGCACTTAGAAAAATATTTTAAATCCTCTCAAAATAACTATCAAGATTAATTATCAGTGCAGTAAAAAAAAAACTTGAATAATTGGAATAAATCCCCTTTTCTGCTTGTCTGTACTGTATAAATTCCCCAGCGGAGAGTACAGTTGTGCTAGGATTTCAGTGTGATTGGCAGCAAATCTTTGATGATTTTATGGAGGTTGGTTGATTACTCCAATCAAAACACTGTATCGAGAAAAGAATAATGATTTGTTTTCATAGCAAAATGCTCCAACTCCTGAGACAAAAAAAATAACCCTGAGCAAAACTCAAAGGACACAACTGGAATTTTCACCCCAGGAAATGGAGAGAAAATACTGTGGATATACTTTTCTCCGGACAGTTTTCCCTATAAACAGAGGTTCAGTATAATCAGGTTGTTTTTTTCTGATTGCAGGAGTGCCTAGATCTGGGATCTACATCAGGACCCTTTGGTGCAAGGTGCTGTACACACAAACAGTAAGTAGTTCTTGCTCTGAAGCGTTTACAGTCTTAGCAGAGACAGGCAAAGGGTGGGAGAAAGAAAGAAGTCAGATTGTACACTGCAAGGCATTGAAACAATTTCTGGTTTTCATTCTACTTCATTATAAAGACAGAAGAGGGAGCATTGTCTAAAATACAGGATTGTGCATGGGGAGAACTGGGTTCTGGTCCTGGTCCTGACACAGGCTTTTGGGCAAGTTGCTTAATCTCCCCATGCCTCAGTTTCCCCAGCTATATCACGAGTGTAACAGTTACCTACCTACATCACTGATGGGGGTGGGGTTGGCTGTATATTTTGCTAATGTATGTACACAGTTTTGGGACATACACAACAGTATAGAAAGGCAAAGTTAACAGTGCTTTGGTATGGGGCAAATCCTGACTCTCCTTGGCTGTAGAGGGTCTTCTTGCTTCAGAATGAGGCCAGTTTTGGGGAGCTCATGCAGCCCAGTTTATGGGGTCTCCTTGCATGCTGCCACAGAGAGGGAATTTGGGGGTAGAGCAGGTGTATCTGCCATGCTGACCAGTACCCCTCTGCAGAGGGCATTCCCCTGAGATTGGAGTATCAGCCACAAAGTAGCAAAGAGTCCTGTGGCACCTTATAGACTAACAGACGTATTGGAGCATGAGCTTTCGTGGGTGAATTCATCTGTTAGTCTATAAGGTGCCACAGGACTCTTTGCTGCTTTTACAGATCCAGACTAACATGCTACCCCTCTGATACTAGCCACAAAGTAGCTTAACAGCTTTGTTCTATAACCCCAGAAGAACTCCCCATCCAACTCCTGGGCACATGCTCAGGGGCCAAGATTGGAATGAAAAGTAGGTCTGATTGTATTGAGTCAGCCAACTACCACAGAACTGCCCTCCTCTGACCCTCAAGTCTTTCTTACTGTTATCACTTTTGTTGTAGATGTTCTCTCCTGCACCAAATTCCTCTGTCCCCTCCTTACTTTTGAATTTACCATGGCATTTCATCCTCAAAGAAAGAAATAAGAGAAAAATCCCATGTGTACATATGAACAATTGTATCCTCCTATGTATTTGTATAGGTTTCATTAGCTTTTCCAGGTATGGGTAGGAATGAAAATGCTGCACATTTCTGCTGTGCTTTTCATCTCAGCATCTTAAATGGCCTGGCAAGCATCAATTACTCTGAGCCTCTGATCGAGGTAAGTACGTATTATAACCAAGGACTAAAACTGCGTGAGGTTCTTTATAGCTTCTGGCTGAGATTTTCAAAAGAGATGCCCAATTCCCATAGCTTACTTGGAAAATTCCAGACCCTCTGTTGTGAGCATTGATGTCGAAAGGGTGAAACTGCTCCATTGCTAAATTATATTGGCTTCTGGTGATAATGGAGGCATTGCTTATTTTTGTAAAATTTGTGCTTTGATAAAAGGGACAACGTTTGACCACATTTGCAATGGCCTGAGTGAAATTTAACCATTGCCATCACATTCCCCACCTTGCTAAAAATGTTGAGCCCAATCTGAAGTCCTTGCTCATCCAGTACTTCAACTGATTTCAGAAGAAACAGTTTTAGGGTGGCCTATGGCTCAACAGATTACTAGCAATCCTACCTTATCTTTCCGTAGGGCCCAAACATCCCAGTGGGCGTGACCCTTCCAGATGTTGTTCTGTTTGAGACTAAGGTGCACTGCAAGTTTCTACAGCTCATGTAGTATCTGCAATAGGGTGACCCCCATTTTAGTGCATGGTGATTTGAATCCGGTTTGCGTTCGTTATTTTGACTTCACCGTTGGCATTTTTAGGAACATAGACTGGGACAGACCAGGCTTCCCTCTATTCTTGTCACCAGAAGCGGCCAGATGTTCCAACGGAAGGTGAATCCTGCCCTCCCATAATTGTGAAATTGGGGTATTGCTTCAGGATCCTAGCAGGTGATTTTCTTATGCCCTGAAAGATGTGGATTTCTAGCCCTTGTTGTCATATCCTCGCTCACGTAGCTGCACTTGCGACTCTTACTCGCATATAAGTCCAAGATTTGAATAAATGATTAGTGCTTTTGGGTGCCAGACATACACCACCTTAAGAGGTCTGATTTTCAGGAAGTGCTAAGCATCCACCCACTGGATATCAGGCCCCTTTAAGGCATTTCAAGCTGAGCCCCCAAAATCATTTGTCATAAATCTTGGGCATCTATTCTACACTTATATTGAAACATCCTTCTCTTTATCCATTTAATTCTTTTCTGCCTTTTCATTTAAGCAAGTTGCTTGTGTCATGGGAAGGGGCACTAGAGATTAAATTACAGTTTGAACCTTGCATTATATTTCATCATCCTACTTGAGGTTTTTTTTTTTGAAATTTTTTTATTCTAAGTCACACTTGCTGAAAGATGGTGACAGAGACAACATGCATTAATATAGAAGGCAGCCTCTTAAGAAAGGCAGAAAAGTCCCAGAGTTAGGAAGTGAAGTGAGTTCCCAAACTTCACACCCAGACATTTTATACAAAGTCATTTTACGTGCCAAAGGTTTCTCTTTTTTTCCCCTCTCCTCATAACTATAAAGAAAGCCGGAAGGGTGAGGGCCAGGAAAAATTGAGATGATTTCCCCCTGGTTATATAACGAAGCTTAAAAAAAAAATAAAGACAATATCAGTCAGTCAATCACGTCCTTTGGTCCCGAGCCAAATAAAATTATCCTTTGTTTTGTTTGTTCCATTTTAAGATGATAATGGTGATTTGATTACAACCCACATTCATCATTTAGAGGTGATTTACTCTTCTAAAACCTAATTTGTGCATAGTTTTGTACTGATATCACTACTGCAGTTAGAGCTGTGATTTTTTTTTTTTTACTGTAATACTTATAACTAGAGCTGGTTAAAACTGAGTTTCCATTTCACGAGAAATTCTGACATTTCAAAATTTCCAGCTAAAAGAAATTTCCAGAACAATTCATAACTCATTTGGGAAATATTGAAGTGACTGTATTGAAACTCTTGGTTTCAATAAGGTTGAAATGTTTCATTTTGACTATTATAAAGTATGTAACAATCGAAATGATAAAGTCGAAAGAGTGTTCTGATAGTTTTTTAATCAAAAATTTTGATGAAATTGGTACATTCCCACAAAATGTTCTGATTTTGTCAAATCAGCATTTTCTGATGATTGGAAATTTTCCAATGGATTAGTTTTCCCCAGCTCTAGTTATGACAGTACAAATCCCTAGTGAGGACACAGTTAAAGGTTCCTTTATACTGGTATAGGCCTGGTCTACACTAACCCCCCAATTCGAACTAAGGTACGCAACTTCAGCTACGTTATTCACGTAGCTGAAGTTCGAAGTACCTTAGTTTGAACTTACCTCGGTCCAGACGCGGCAGGCAGGCTCCCACGTCGACTCCGCAGTACTCCTCTCGCCGAGCAGGAGTACCGCAGTCGACAGCGAGCACTTCCGGGTTCGACTTATCGCGTCCAGACAAGACGCGATAAGTCGAACCCAGAAGTTCGATTGCTTGCCGCCGAACTAGCGGCTGGGTATAGACGTACCCATAGATTATTCTCCTGCCCTCGCAGGTGTAAGTATCTTTCTGTCACTTTGGGATGCTCAAGGATGAAGAATTTGATTTAAATGTTAGATGGCGTTGTTATTTTCTATCTGAAGATCTACAGCATGTCAGATGAATATATACATACTCTCTTTAAGCTAACATATTCAATATCACAAGTAATGTTAGTAGCATTTTGAATAAATGATGTATTTTACATTTTGATCCCAGGAATGATATATAAAAACTTATCACATTAGCTTCAGAGGTGACTCTCTGTTCCGTGTGAACAATTGTACACTTGTCTAACAATAACAGATATTAGCCCAATCCGCATCAATGACACTGTGCTGTTACTCCTGGTAGTAAAAATGCATTGATTCTTGAAAAGGGAAGCAGAAGAAGAATTAACTGAAGTACTAACCTCCTGCCTAGCGGAAGCATTGCTTAGATGCTTGCAGCCTTGAGAGCAAAGAGACAATGGAAACTGCTAAAAAAAGGAAAAACCCCAGACTTTTTTTTAAAAAAAAGTTATTTTTAAGTTACACATGGTACAATGAAAACTCCTGCTCCCAATATTTATTGCTTTTCAAACTGTATATTTTTTATTTCTGTATGATACAAGAGGGCTCCTCCGAGGGCCTAGGTCACCAAGTTGGCATTTGGATAGCTTGCATAAAAGCCTTCAAAGGAATGCCTCATTTTCCTCAGTGGTGTGACAGCAGGCATAGCTGAGGTAAGATCGCTGGCAGTGGAAACAGTCTATGAATCAGTCATCAGTAGAAAGCAGACCAATAGTGCACTGATTTCCTTAGCGTCATTGATTTAGCTTGTATTGCAACAGCCAACAAAAGTTAATAATAGTCATAACTAGAGCTATGAGAATAATAGGGTTTTTTTGTGTTTTCTGGGCGTGCTGAAAAAAATTCATTGAACGTCAAATGAAATGGTTCATTTAGTTTTGAGCCTGCTTTTATTTAAAAACGTGGTTTTTGGTCAGTTAAAAATTGAAAGTGTGTCTATTTTGAACCCTGAAAAATGGAAACAACTTCAAAATTGCTCATGAAATCATTTCCCCCTTTCTCAATCAACTCAAATACATTTTCTTCTTTGATTGAGTCACCTCTTGTTCTAATATTAGGGGGCAGTAAAAAAGTGACTGACCTCTCTTTCCAATAATCTATCTTTTGTAATGGTGAATGGGAACAAAGTCTCCTTTAATCCCTTCTCCTTTTCCAATAAAGACGATCTTCATTTTTGTGATCTTCATGGAAAGTTAGAGAGAGATCCTGGACTATATGTAGATAAGAGTTCTGTGTGTGGAGCTACGTGAGATGAAGGAAGCCTGTAAATTAAAATAAGGGATTCTTCTCCCTGCAGAGCTATTTATTATAAAGATGGTCTCTAAAAAGTGCTTTTACCTTCATTTTACTAATGATTCTGCTCTGTCACACTCTCTCTTTATTAAAGCTTCAAGAGTCTCCCGTGAACAGCGGGATTTGAACGTGTGACTTTCAGCATCCATCGCACAGGCTTCTACCTTATGCAGTAAGAGTTGCTGTAATGGGCAGTACAGTAGGTGCTTATTCTCTGTGGACTACTCTCTAGAGGTGACATGAAACACTTGGCCACTAGACTATCCTTCCGCCTTTAAAATGTATTGCATCCCTTGGCTATGGCACTGGACTGCAACCCGGGAGACTTGGGTCAAATTTCTAGCTCATCCATAGAGTGACTTGGGCAAGGCCCAGAGGTATGTCTACACTGTAGTTGCAGCACCTGTATCCATACCACAGCTAGCTTTACTCTAGGTTGGCTCCTATACCAATGGCAGCGGAGTCACAGCAGCAGGGGCTATACAAGCTCACCTGTACCCGGGCCCTCAGTTCCTGATCTGTAGAAATGGGGTTGAGAGCACTGCTCTACCTCACAGAGGTGTTGTGAAGATAAAATCCATTAGTGACTGAGGTTGCCTAGCTACTAGGGTGCGGAGGATCCTATGAGCGCCGAGATAGAACTTGGGCTGAAAGTAACTAGCAGGAATTAAAGCCTGGGCTACACCTAAAATTTAGGTGGACCTAGTGGTGTGAAAAAAAAAAAAATCACTCCTGAGAGATGTAGTTAAGCCAATTTAAGCTCCACTGTAGCCACCATTAGGTTGATGGACTGAAGAATTCTTGCAGCGGTGGATTTACCACGCTGATGGAAAAAACCCTTCTGTTGCTGTCGTATGTATATGTCTGTGCTACAGGGGCACGGGTGGTGCTGCTGTAGCACTTGCAGTGCTAAGAAAAGATTAAAATAAATAGGCCTTAATATTGGTCAGTATGTTCTCTATATCTTCTTTGTTCATAGGTCTCATATTTGTTAGAGAAAGGTACCTTGGGTGTCAAATCCACACGGCAGCTGGGGGATTTCTAGCCCATGGATAAGTACGTGCGCTAGCTTTGAGCGAGCGTGGTAGTGGATTAGACACTCAATGACATAGCTGGGGTTATATTCAGGCAGCTTGTCTGTACTGCTAGACTGACCGTTTTAGTGAGCTAGCTTAATCAGAGCTCGTGTGTAAGTCTACATGAGCTGGAAAGTCCATCTCCAGATGCAGTGTAGACAGACCCAGTCTGCGTTCCTACAGCCAGTGTTAGCCCAGTCCCTTAGTTAAATAATACTAGTGTGAAGTCATGGGATAGCAGACAGACTGTAAATTCCTTAGTGGCTGGAGCCTGTGTACCTATAATGCGCCAAACCTGTTTGCAAGGACATCAGAAGTTAACCTGGTTGGCTTTTTTTTTAAACCACCCCACTTTGATTTATTGTTAAAGCATTTGCAAGTCAGCAGTATCTTAGAAAGCTTTGTCTTTCCGAACAGTGAAGGTATAGTGAAAATTAGACACTAGAAAAAGACTAAATTTAACACTTTATTTTGTCTCAGAAGGAATCCACCATAGGCCTCATATTAAGTTATGCATCTTTAATTATAAAAATAAGCAAAGAAAATAACTTGCATCTCTCATTACCATGATATGTTTCAAATAACCTTTATATGAACACATGGAGCTTTAAAAATGTAGTTTAACAATAAATAATGACATATACCAGATATGCTCACTGTTTATTCCAGTAATCGGCCAAAAAAAAAAAAAACCAAACCAAAACCCCCTAAGTATCATTAAATTATAAATACATAATGCAAATTTATAATGGCACAAACATGTCTAAAGTGCAAACAAATCACAATGAGAATCATGCAAACGCTTCTAGATAAGCCTCTCAACCCCCAAGAAAATCACTTCGCAGTGAGCACAAGACAAAAAAAAGCATTAGAGATTAAATGTGTGAAACAGTCAGACTCTACACTGAGAATCATTTTTCCCTATAAAAATTGTGTGACTGTATTGCAGTGCTAGTATTACTATAGGCCAAGGGGGGAAAAAGTGAGACATTAGGCATAAACTAAGCAGCTCAAATATTTTTGTGAAATAGGTTTTCTCTACACTGAGTAATTGTGTGGGGGGAGGACGTTAGCTATCAGTGTAGATAGGTAAAGCCACTAGATGAGATTTATCCCTCTTGAAACCACAGTAATAGGGTTGCTCTGGAAAGGACACCCCCCCCCCCGTCCTCCCCAGGTGAAAAAAATGATAAAAATTGATTGGAAATGTTTTATACTTTGGGGGATCTGATTGAAAAACCACTTTTTTTTGACAGCCAAAGAGAGTTTCCACTTAATATTCAAAATGTTGGGCATTTAAATAGCCTTAGGAAAAAAACATGAAAACCTAAGCAGTGTTTATACAAATAGTTGGAAAAAGTTGTCAAGCCATTTTCCAACAACAACAAGACGACGTTTTGAGGGAAAGTGTTCTACCTGCTTCACAAGGTGAGTTTTACTGGTTGAAATAGCTGCTTTGCACTATGTATGTAAAGGGACCACAGCTCCAGGGCAGCTATACTGGTAGCTTTAATTGGAGCAAATCCCCAGTGTAGACACGCCACTGTGTAGTGTACTTGATACCCAAACTCTGGTGAACTTCCTGTTCTAATGTCCTTTTCCTAATGGTGCATCTCAAAAAGTACCTCTCACAAAGTGCTGAGCACCTGCACCTGGTAAAATCAAGCCGTTGCTACTTGAGCACCCATAATTCCCACTGGAAAGCATGCAGCACCTTGCAGGATTGGATTCCAGTATACCTGATAGTGTTAAGAATGAACTACAATGTTGCACCTAGCTTGAACAGGACTGCATAATTCAGAGTATGTTAAAAAAAAAAAAAAAAAAAAAAAAAAAAAAAAAAAAATAAAAAAAAAAAAAAAAAAAAAAAAAAAAAAAAAAAAAAAAAAAAAAAAAAATCGGTCAGCAACGTTTTTTTGCTGCTTACAATTTTACGACAGCACTTTCGGGCTACATTTAATGAAGACAGCAATTCTGGAAATGCTGCCACTGCATCTGGTTTTAATATATTAGCAGCAAGTCATTGTTTAAAGGCTTTGTGGTTAAAAAGTTCTATTGCTTTATATTTTGCAAAAAGAGATGTCCCTCCCGTTAGCTTTTAACAGAACTTGATTAGCTTCTTGACTAGCCGAACCAGAGTCAGCCACCCACCAGAAGTAGTTTCTAACTGGGGAGATTTTGGAATGTGCGTGTGGAATCAGCCCTGCTGCTCACATGACACAACACAAGGTTGCTTTTTTTGGCGTACAGAACCAAGACAGACTACTGTTCAGAAAAGCTGCTCTAGCCTTCAGCTAGGAGTGAAAAAAAAAAAAAAAATCAACTTGTAAGCCTCAGTTCAGAGCCTCTTTTACAGAAGAGCATAGTAGGAAACGCAGGCTTGCAGGCCGTGTGTTTCAAGTGGCTCGCAACAGGCACAGTGATGCATGTGTTGGGATTTGAGGAGTTTCATTTTTTGGATTGCCGGCTACCTTTAGGCATACCAAACAGGGCTCTATTTTCCATGTCGTGCCTCAGAAGTGACCCTTCTGAAGGCTGCAGCCATGATATTTAAGAGTTGTTCTGTCAGCCATTTTGACAATTCCCAGATTAGCTTTTTAGCAGTACTTCTGCCTGGGATGCAAGTTAAGTACCATGGTAACCCCTGAAGGTAGCTTGGGCAGTCAGAATCCAGCCGATCGGTGAGTATGAATAGCTACTCATAAGTTTTTTACCAGGTCCAATTCTAATACATGATGAAACAATTTCTCTCTCTTTCATTCTAAAAAGGCCACAGTGAGGAATGTGTACTTTTGAACATGATAGAGATACTGTTTCCAGGGGAAAAAATAAAGCTAAGGTACAAAACTAAATTTATATGCAATAAAATTATTATATTCTGCTTCTTTTAAGCAGACTCTTCTGGAATTTATGTACAGTACATGACAGATTTTTAAACTATGTATACCACAGTTAGAGCAAGACCTTTAATACTCTAGTTTTAAGACAGTTTTGTTAAGGATTCTTTTAAAGCTTTTAACAGTTAGATACAGTACATAAAGATGCTGGGGTTTTTAAACCAATGCAAAGACTGACCAACTTAAAATCGCTTTCACCACATGGTCTTGCACCTCATGCTGTCATTTTCACAGTGCAACTAAACAAACAGTCCTCCATGTTTTGTGAGTGCTAGACCTGATTGTGGTAGATTAACTGGGCAATGGAGTTTTATGACAGAGGATTAAGACTGTATGTCACTGAGACCAAGAATCCAAACATGACATTCATATTCGTCCATGGCCAGCACAGATTCATAACACAAATTCCATTGATATCTTTAGGATAGATCCATTAAAAGCTATCGCCACCTACCAGCCTCATAAGGTTAAAACTATTTGAGTTGGTTTCAAACTGCAAGGGTGTTTGAGCTACAGTTCATTGATAATTTGGTATCTGCTGAAGAACTGACTGTTGTAAAAGCCTAGGTTTATGATTTTCCTTTTTTTTTTGGTGGGGAAGAGAAGAGAGATGGAGAAATTTCAAAGGCAGAAAGCTGGGACATTGAACACAGAAGCCTAGTTCCATGCAAATTTGTTTGAGAGGGATAAAAAATATGAACGACTAAATCTAAAACCAGTTTCTAATTGTTGTTAAAATCAGCCTACAGTACATTTGGATGGGTGTATTAACTCTTCTAGAAAAAGAGGCTTCTATATTGGTAGTGCTTAGATCCCCTACACACCCATTCTCTCTCCCCTAAGGAATTATGCACTTTCTGAAGAGGTACGTTTCACATGGGATGGAATAGACCCCTCACCTCGGAGGTTCCTGAAATAGATTTTTAGCTTTTGAGGCTCAATGATACGTCGCCTGTTGAAGTCTGCTCTGGGGTGCGTTTGAGAGCAGTGATCTGTTTGCAGCAGATGGAAGAGGCTGGCCATGTTGGGTCCTATCTTCTCCATCAAACTGTCTTTGATGGTGCTGACAGTCTCTTCATCACATTCCAATAAACTTCTCACGAGCTTGTTGTAATACCTGGATAAATGAACAAGACAGTTACTGAGGTAATAGCACAGGAGAGAGAGTTGATCCCAAGCTAGAGCAAATCAGTTTGAAAGAGACTACTCCAGAAAAGTTGTGCTGCTGAGAGAGAACTGGAATTGTCAGGGTTGGTTTTTGTGGTGTATTGAGGACTGTGCTGAAATTGTAAGCTATTACTGCAAGGGGCTGTGATCCCAGGTCCTGCTCTGTAACAGTTTCACAGCAAATGCGCAAGTTATAATACTAGCATCAACTTACATAGATTGCTCTCTATCCCAGAGACTTAACCCCATATACGCATCTCCATCTTTGATTCATGGAGTTACAGTACATGTGTGTTTCTGGGACAAAATTCTAGTTTTGGTTAACTAGTCCTAGCCATGCTCCTGTTAAGCTTCTGAATGGTAAATACACAAATTTGGGTTCTAATTAGTAAATGATACTCTCAGATTTTTTTGGCAAGTCGGTGTTGGACTAGGAGCAAAGGTATCAAGGTGGTCACATTTATCAGGACTTATTCACTAGTAAAGAACCATTAAAATTGTAAACTCCCCACAAACAAGTGTAATATCAAGACCATAAGCTCAAAATAGATAGATAATGGACAGAAATAAGTTTTGGAAGATGTAGACCCTTATGTGTGCCAGAGTAGAAATTCCCTATGCAAAAATTATTCCCTAACTATTTACCTTAGGGCTTTTTTTTTTTTTTGCAGCTTCCTCTGAAAAATCTGGCACTGAGCACTGTTGCACAGGATATTGGACTAGATGGACCATTGGTCTGATGTGGTATGTACACTCCTATAAAGGAATCTGAATTTCTAGATGCTTCTTATGACTCTTCTATGGAGATTTGACACCAACCCTTTCCCCGCTTCTATGTAGTCTTTAGAAAGGGTTGAAGAAAACTAGGTCAATGTAGGTCGAATAGCTTGACAAACGCATGCATTCCTCAGGGGATGAATTTTTTTTAGGATTTACAACCAGCAGTAGCATGCTGAAGATGAGAAAGTTGGTTAATTTAATCAGGCCCTTTTGCCTTCCACAAGGGACTGCAGTTTCTACCCTCTACTGTGGAATCTTATTTTAGCACAAGGCCCTGAGTGTATGCTTTCCTTGCTCTCCTGTTTATGAGAGAGAGCCAGGAATTTGTGCTGATCTGTTTCCCCATCTCTGTTTGAGTCAAGCAGAGAAAGAACAGTGCTCAAAAGAATTCTCCTCCATGGGACTCAGAGAGAGAGAGAGAGAGCTGTGTTGATTCTTCCTATCACTTGTTCAGGTTTGTGCTGTCTGCTTAAGGGGACTTAAGAGTGCAGGGCAATCCTATTGATCTCCTAGAGAACAAATTGGAGAAAGTGTAGCAGTATCAGAAGTCCTGGGTGCTACTGCCCAGGAGGATAATGGGGAGCATATTACCACATCTAAGGAGGATGTGGGCAGGATAGAAGGCCATAGGGTAGAGAAGAGGAAAAAGACAGTGCTCTTTTCACAGATGTTACCTCAGGCTTCTTCCTCAACTGCTATACCTGTAGTGTGAAGAGAAAGGCCTGGGAGTTTGGAGTAAGGTACTAACATTAACTCAGAAGATCCCATTAGGGAGTTCTGAGTGACACTTTCTATGATGTTTACAAAGGGTTAGAGGTCATAAGCAAAGTACTATGTTTATAGGTAGAGCTGGGTGGAATTTTTTTTCCTCGTGGAGAAAAATGCATATTTGGCAACTTCAAAACATTCCGTAAATTCACGTTGAGGTGACCAAATTGTTTTTTGATGCAAACAAAAATTCTGAAAAAAAGTTTACACATTTTGTTCCAAAGTTTCTTTCAATTTTATTTAAAAAATTGAAAACAAAATCCCACTTAATCTGATTGGCACATTAAAAAGTTAAAAAAAAACAAAAAAAACAAAAAAAGTCTTCTATAATGATGCAAAGATTTAAAAAAAATTTCATTTTCAGGTTGAACCAAAATAATTTTTTGAGAGGTGAATTTTCAGAGAACCAAAAATATCCATTAGTTGCACAGCTGTAGTTACAGGTACATCAGGAGAGGTTATAGAGAAGCCCTAATGTTAGATAATTTAAAGACTTTTTGGATTCAGACAACTCCGTGGCCATTTATGAACACCTCTATTGATCCTTTACCCTTCATTAAGAATTTACACTTTATATGAAGGTTATATGTATGAGAGAATGTTGTCCATTTTATTATGTGCTGCTGCAGATGTATCAATGCACCACAGAAGCGAGTGATTGGGAACTGCCTAGTAAAACATCTCTTCTTCCTGGTGTCAGGTTTTGCTCAGGTTAGTATCCTTTGCAGAAGAGGTTCTATTGGATGATGATGATCTTGTGTTTATCATCAAATTAAACTTTCAGATTCTATTCCCTTGCCTACACCCTATTCCATGCCTTAGCTATCTCTCCAGCACTCAAAGTTACTGGATAGAAATACAATCTGATGTTTTTTAAGAAGATTATTAAATAAATGAATTTTAATTTCAGTAGCTACAGCATGTCCAGAGGCAGAAAGGCCTTCCTCCTTCACGGCTACTGACTTGAGATTAAATCACAGGAAGCTGCATGACCCTTTAACTACTTCCTGTTGGAATTCCGTGCCAACTGGCACATTCTTATTTTGTGTCTATGTTGGGACTTGGGCTGGGAAAGCAGGATGCTTTAGGAGAACTTAGTGTAAACTATTAGCTGGGAAATCCTGCTTCTTTTGTTACTCAACATGTTACAATATCCTTTTGCTTCACCGTTAGTCCAAGGCTGTGTGTGGAGTAGTTTCCTTTACCACATCTTATCCCAAGACGTGGGTCTTAAGGAACAGTGACCTTGTTCTAGGGTTTGATTCTCTACTTGCTTTGCACCTTGTGGCGTGACTTACACCTGTTCTACCATTTGAGTGCTAGTGTGTTTACACACACACCCTCAGTGTAAGTGTCCACACAAGGTGTAGAGAGTGTCAAGTCACCTGAACTCTTCATGCGTGCAAGTTAAACATTTATACCCAAGGGATTATAAAATTAAGGGCTTGTCTATGTACGCCTGTAGCAGTATAGTTACGTGGTACAACACCCCCACCCTGGGGTAGATGCAGTTATACAGGTGTTTATAGCATTCCCTTTCCTACATAGGAGTAAGAGTTATCCTTAGCACCCTTATATTGGGAGTAACTGTATCCACACTAGGGATTGTACTAGTACAATCCCACCCCCAAGTCAAAATAATTATAACATTGCAAAAACTAAAGAGACCTCTGACTGCAATGTAGACGTAGTGATTGCAGCATGGGCAGACATCCCCACACTAGCTTTACCCTGCCTTGTTCTAGAGATGACAGTAACCTTCTATTTTATCAGGAGGCTGGGAGTAGGGAATGCTCAGAATCCCATAACCTAATGGGTCATGACAACAAAGTCATGGAAGAGCCATTTAGCTGGTGCACCCTTTAAAGCATTCTCAGTTATTTATATTAAACACAGAATGAAACTGTTTACTGAAGAGAGGTGGAGTTGCCTTGAGAGGAAATTAAGCTGCAATATTCACTAAGGGCTGGTCCACACTGAGGCGGGGGATCGATATAGGAAACGCAACTTCAGCTACGAGAATAGCGTAGCTGAAGTAGACGTTACCTATATCGAACTAAAAGTATCTACTTCGGGTCCACGCGGCGCAGGCAGGCTCCCCCGTCCACAGCGCTTCCTCCTCTCGGCGAGCAGGAGTTCCGCAGTCGACGGGGGAGCGCTTCTGGGATCGATCTATCGCGTCCAGATGAGACGCGATAAATCAATCCCAGAAGATCGATCTCTACCCGCCGCATTAGGCAGGTAGTGTGGACCAGCCCTAAGAGATGTTCAACATAAGAATTAAAGGGACACTCGCAACATTTTCAGACATGTAGTTATCTACCATCTATCGCTATAAGTAACACGTCTGCTAAGTATAACAAAGTTAACCAAAGAATTCTCAGCTTTAAGTTTACTTTGTGCCTTTCAGAGCTCTTTGTCTAGCTAGTTTTACTGTTTCCCACCTGATGTACAGAACTTTATAAACATGAGCAGGGGATCAGAAAAAAAAAAAATCTGATTCAGAGTATTTTAAAACAAGATTTTAAAAAGCCAGGAAGTACTATTTAAAGTGAGCTGTATCTGGAACATGTAAAAATTAGACTCAGGTTGAGAACATCCCTTTAAATGTGCTTCATTTTGTGTTCTTGTATGTTTCACATAAGAAAACATCCACATACCTGTTTGAGAAGTGATTTGGAAATTGGACAACTTCAGTGATTGCTTCAGGATTACGCTTTGCAATGCTACACATGTCCAGTTTGCTGTAACATTCCTCCTGCACCTCTGAGATCATTCTTTGGAAAGTGGAACACCTCCGAATGGCAAGGAAAACCTTGGACGTAACTCCGTTTGCAATGCATTTCAGGCTCTCTTTCACAAAGGCTTTTCCCTGCAAATTTAGAAGCAGCATTATCTGAATGTGCAACTGCATAAGTCATTCATAAAATGTTAACACATACAGGGCCGGCTCCAGGCACCAGCCGAGCAAGCTTGTGCTTGGGGCGGCAGGTTCTAAGGGGCAGCATTCTGTCCAATCCTAGAGTGGCAGGGCCGCCCTTTTTTTCCCTTTTTTTTTTTGGTTCGCTGCTCCGGCCGCCCTGTAGGGGGGCGGCGGTGCGGAGGAGGGTAGTGCCCTGCTGGGAGCGGGCTGTGCGCTCTGTCTGCCCCAGCCGGTGCCAGGTCTGCAGCAAGCCCGGCAGCCCGCGTCCTTCCCTCCCCGCCGACCTTCAATTCACCTGCAGGCGGGAGCAGGCGGCACAGCGGGAGGGGCTGAGTGGCAAGCGCCCCGGCTGAAGGAAGCCCTGGCCGCCCACCTTCTCTCTCTCCCCCCCGCTCCCTCCCCCTGCTAGCCGGGGCACGCACTCCGCTGCAGGGGGTCCCCGTTTGCACCCTGGCTCCGGCCGCCCTCCAGGGTTGGGTTTTTTTATTATTTTTTTTTCCTTCGCCGCTCCGGCTGTCCCGCAGGTTTTTTTTTTTTTTTTTTGGGGCAGCAAAAAAGCCAGAGCTGGCCCTGAACACATAGCAGCAATTAGCAAAAGCAGGGTATCCTTGCTGTGATTTAAGTGTTGTGTCAAAAGCTTACTCAGCAATAAAGAAACCCATTTATGGTCAAGGCATTTTGTTCCACGGGCTTGTATTCCTAATTATTGTAAATATAAATATTGATTAATGCCCAGTGGTCCCCCTCAGGATTAAGGCCCCAATTGTACTGGGCAGTGTACAAACACAATACTTACTCCCTGTTCCAAAGAGTTTCCCAGTCTAAGCAACAGCATCAAAATGGTCTAAGATGCTAGTGGCACAGCTGTGTGATAGCAATATTGCAGATATAGGGGCCAATCCTGTAAGGTGCTGAGTGCCCCAACCTTTAAGCAGGCTTTGAGGCTCACATCCTGATGTGGGGTGTTTCATTTTACGGCACCCTGAGATCTTCCAAATAGTGTCACCCTCCCCTATTGGAAGAGATGGTTATTATGCCTACTTTATAGATGATAGTAAACGTCCCTAGCAGAGCCAAGACTACGATCCTTTACTTATGCCCTTTCTCTAGCTATTCCACGTGAAAAGAAGAAAAAAAAATCTGCAGCTCCAGAGAGTCAGGCTCAACTGGTTTTGCATTCCCAGGGCTGAAGACTTCCAATTCAAATCACACATCCGTGCCAGGTTACACAGTCAGAAGAGTGACTTTGTTAGAAGAACGTTTATATTTCCTCCTGAAGAGGAAATTTAGCTCTCTGCCCCATAAGACGGCCTCTGCCAAGTCCTCACACACAGCACACACTATGTGGAAAATGTACTGTAGAAAATCTCCCGGAAGAATAGATTTGTGGCCAAAAAAGCAAAGTCCTGGTTCCCACAAGCGCATCTAAGTATTAGCAAGGCCCATTAGGAATTATGGGTGGCCTGTACAGAACCCATTGCAGGATCAGGACCTATTAAAATCTCCATTCCAAGCATTTGAGTGCCATGGGGATTAAGCAAGCACTTTGCTGAATCAGGGTGTAAAGCTGGCCTGAATAAAGAGGAAAAAGAGGTTAGCCTTGTACTATACCTGAGTGTCAAATTTAGCAGCGCTGTAGAGGAAGGACTTGCAGATGTCGTACATTCCATCCGTGTCACACGTAGAGTTCTCCAGGCAGGCAAACGCACCGCAACCCACCTGGAGGGCACTATTTAAACAGCGAACCACTTCAGCTGGAAGACAGGCATAGGACATTACACAATGCTTCCCACTTCCATAGCCCCCTTCATCTGAGGGCACAAAGCACGTTACCAATGATTAAGTTACAGAAGACTCTTGTAGACATAGTCCTGTGTCACAGGATTTTTTTTTTGGGGGGGGGAGAAGGGAGTAAAAACAAGAGGTACATCTCAGGCATGTATTAACTGAAGTCATGCAATAAGCCACCAGCAAAACTTGGAACAGAACACAGATCTTCTGACAGTCGCATGTCCTAGACTCCTACAAATTAAGTGAAACTGACCAGTAGGAAACATTTTTAATATTGACCTGAGCCATTACTTATCCCACTTTTTGAGTTTACTCAACCTTTAAATAAAAAAGGTGTAGAGCCCACTTAATGTAAAGTTAGTCCATCTGAGGCAGAGATGAAGGAGAAACTAGTGGAGATTATGCATGTTTGGGATACTGCTAAAAGCCCTGGAGCTCCAATAGTTTATTAGTCTGAAAGGCAGTCATGATGAATTGACAATATCTAGATCATATATAATGGCTGAAAGAGAAAAATGGAATCAATAGTGCATAGGGACACTAGCCAAAATAAATAAATAAATAAATAAAATGTGATAACTTCATTTTCATTCTTGTGGCTATTTTGAAGGGAGAAAAGCTTTGACTAGTGTTGAGTACTTTATCGTGCTAGGAAGGAGAATGTTTTAGTCCATATCTTAGTCCAACTGCAGCATAGATAGTCCCTGGTTACTTGCTACATATTAATATGGTACCCAGCTCTTCATAAGCAGAGCACAGCTCTGATAAAGGTTTTCATGAAGATAGAATCAACATTTGATCCAGAGAGTTAAACTAATGAAGATCAATGTGTAATTAAAATAATTCATACATAGGCCCCAATGTGTGTAAACGGCAGAACATAAAACATTTCTCTGTATTAAAAAATGATATTGGGTGTATTGAAACTATGAGCCAACTGTATTACCACCCTAAAGTTAACAGGTATTAACCTTTTCTAGCAAGCTGAATGTCTGTCCAATTATGTCCCTGTGCAGGGCATATTCATTACTTTTTGTCAGATCTTGTTACTGACATTCTTCAGGGAAGAGAGTGAACCTAGATTCTCAAATCAAGATATTAGATGTCTGTGACAGGAGGATATAATGCAGAGTGGTAGAGGAAAACCTGTACCAAAAACTAGCTCCTAATCGAAAGAGGGGTCTGTTACAACTGCTATCTTTTGAGGGAAAAAGAAATGCAGCCCCTGTGCTCCAATACCACTTACACACCTGGAAAGAAAGATGTGATATTATCCTATTCCTAATTCACCCCGGCCATCTCAAGTTGTTTTCATAATTATATGTTTTGATAGGTTCCGATTATAACCTTGCTTTCAGCAGGTTTAATATGCATTAGGGTTTTATTGTTTTAGGCACAGTGAACTAGAGAGAGATCTTATGTTTCTATAGCAACCAAATACAAAAGGAAATTGAGCAAACACCCTCATATAGTACTGCAAAGCCCTGCAGATCTAAAATAAAACAGCTCTTAATGAGCTCCAAATTAGAAGATCCCTCCTCACTGTCTTTACCTTATATTTTTACGACAGATTTTTATTTTTCCATTGCTTAAGAGAACATAAAATGTGCTCAGTTCATCTGGACACCTACAGCACACGAAGTAGAGCCATTCAGTGATGACTTGCTAGTTATTTCTCTCATCTATTGTAAAGGCTAATTAGGTAAGCGTGCTTATCATATTGTCATGTTACCATTCTGACCAATATCTATAGGCAATTAAGACTACATGTTAACAGTGGACACGTTTAGCTTATTACATTCTCTGGAGTGGTATTAGAAAAAAAAATCTTGTTCTTCCCCCCTTTGAATACACAGATATTTAGCAGAAGGAGCTTTAACTTGCTAATAAGCAAGGAATTTAACATTAAAGTGTATTTATGACAGGGGAAAAAAAACATTCAACCTGCATGAAAAAAGTGCATGTAACTCATTTAATATCTGCAATTCTTACACACACACACACACACACACAGAGCAGATTACATGCTGGTTTATAAACCATCTCCTGAAATGAGATTATTTCCTGTAGTTATGCATCAATATTACACAGAATCAGTTTCCTAGGATTTTCGCTTACATAATTTATTGCTAACAGCCACGAAGGGACAGTCTATAGCAAAGCTTAGCAGCGGAGACATTTGCAACAGTTTAAACACATCAGGGCTCTCAGCCCCTCTTTGAGGGGTGTTACCTGAATTCTGTGCTGCAACCCTGGTTTTCCTGGGGCTCACAGAGTCATTCTGTTCGGCTTCATAAGATGCAGAAGCACTGATCACCAGCAGCAGGAGAATAACTGACTTTTGGAGCATTCTCTGACAAGTTTCCGCTAAGTTTTTGTGAGTGTCTCCTCTTTCTTCGGCTTCAGCAAAGATGCGGATCTGGATACACTCACAGAGAAAGGAGTCTGTCAAGGACTTGGTACTGCTGCAGCCTTGTACCCCTAGCTCCTGCTCACTGGGGGACCAAGAGCAAAGCTCAGGGCTTTTATAGCCGGCCTTATCTATCCCCCCTCCAGGATCTGGAGCCAATCAGGAGGTGGTATAGGCAGCCAATGGGATGCTGTGCTCATTCAAGCACCAGAGCACTGGAACTTCACAGGAAGAATATTTTCCAGCCAATTAAAAGGACCTGCCAAACAATAATAATAAAAAAAAAAAAAAAAAAAAAATAATCCACAAAAAACAGGGGGAAAAAAAAAAAAACAAAAAACTTCCTGTGATTAATTTTGCTCAAGGAAATTGCATGACAACCCTAAATCTTTCCCAAGATCACCTGCTTTTTAAAAAGTAACTTAGTAGCTACTGCAGGAAAACACTGATATTATAGTCTATCATCTATAAATAAGTGGATCAGCTAATTAAAGCAGAGGCATTTTCATGTATTACACAGAATGAATATTTGCCACATAGGTTGCATACAGTCAATACTGCCAGTCAGCCATGCACACAAATAACGGACCCTATCTCTGCATACATGGATTATATACACGGTGCATATATACCCCCCCCTCCCCAAATATGCAGTACACACAGAGTTCATGCACAATCACATGCAAATATGCACACATCACACAAACAGACCATACATACAGTCCGTAAACCCTCCAACACAAAAATATGTATATTGATACACACCCGTGCATAACCACAGTACATGCTTCGACCTATGCTCACAACAGCACGTCCTCTCCCCCCCCCCCGCACCCTTTCCCAGAAACAAACATTTGCTGACTTTGTTTTAATAAACTGGGTATTCCTGCCTGACACTTCATCATAAACTTTTTTTGGATGATAGAACAGGAACAAGCTTGAGAAACAACTGTTGATCGTTTTACTTTTTTTTGTTGTGGCTGGTTTTAAACTTGACAAATTTATGACCTGAAGAGGAAAAACATTTTTTAAGCTTGGTTTTTAAAAAGCAAATGATGTTTTAAGACACTGGAGGCCTGGTTCGTATTTGCACCAGGGCCCCTTTACAGCACTCTGACAGTGTAAAGGATTTTAAGGGGGCCTAAAAGTAAGCAATGCTGGCCCTAGATCTTGAACCTCAGGGTAGGAGGGTGTGTGGGGAAGAAAGATTTATGGGTTTTAAAAAAAAAAAAAATCTAATTTCTGCATTTCAGGAAAAAAATAGAAATAGATACCAAGTATCATTCATCAGAGGGATGGGAACGCTGCTATTCCGTGGATCTCAGAACACCTCACAAACACGAATAGGTTTATCCTTACAATGCTTCTTTGGGGAAGGAAAGTGTTGTCTCCATTTTACAAGATGTAGAACTGTAGCAACAGAGAGATTAGGAGTTTGCCAGCATGAAAAGATTGCACCCGTTTACTTGAAAATTGGGTTAAAAGCTGATTTAGTTAAAACAGCCCAAAAGCCCATAAAGACACTCTAATTTTGCTTAGCAGTGACTTACTTTGGTTTAAATTTAATTCAGTAAGAAAAAAAATAGAAGTAAACCCTTCATGAAACAGAAATAAAAGTGGGTGTTGTACCAATGTAACTAAATCAGTTTTAAAAACACCTCTTTCATTAAACCATTAAGTTTGTGTGTAGAAAGGGACTGAGTTGACTAGTCCATGGTAATACATGGAGTCTGTGGCAGACCAGAAAATAGGCCGCAGATGTCCTGAATCCCAGTCCAGTGCCATGATCTCAACCCTTCCTCTCATACCAAGGATAGGGAATGACGCAGCAGTGAAGAAGATGGGGCCGTTATGGTTCTGTAAGTGTCTCTTCAAAGGCATATTGCTGCATCCCACTGAGTTTAATGGAGCCTCTCCATAGAGAGGTACAGGAGACATCGACACCACAAATTAAGATGTAATTATTGCATGGTAGACATAGCCACAGTAGCTTTAATTTAGCTAGCACAGATAATAATGGCAGGACCCAACTCAGGCTACTAACCTGAATGTGGACTCAGAGTTCCCAGTGGGGTCAAACTGGGGGAACTAAGCCTGTGCCATCCTGTGTTTGGCTAATGCAGGTAACAATAGCAGTGGACTAAAGTTAGCATGGGTATGTCTAACCATGCTACAATTACACCTTAATTTGCAGTGTCAATGTACCCACAGAGGCAGCTGAAAGATAGGGGCCATGCAGCAAAATCCTGTTCTCATTGGTATACTTGTGATCAGCTTCAATTGGAATAGGATCAGGCCCTGGGCTGTACTCCTGCCTTGGGGGGTTAGAATTACAGCCGTACCAGATGTTCAGAAAACATTCAGAAACGTTGAAACAGAAGGGGTTTGTGTTTCATCTCAGGTTTGTGAAACGGCGCCAATTTCATTAAAACCTGAAAAAACACTGTGGGTTTCTCCACCTAGAAAAAATAGGACCAGTCCAGTTTGCAAGTGAAAATGATCCATGGGGCTTGATTCTGATCAAATCAAAGGGAACATTGGCATTTACTTCAAAGGGAGCTGAATCACCACTCTATCTAGTTCCTATTTGATGGGCGAATTTTCCTAAATGTTGAATTTCAAATTCCAGATCTGAATTTTTGTCTCCCCCCCACAACTAAGGTCAGTTTTCATGCCAAGTTTTGAATGCTTCAATTTACTGCAAGAAGTTTGCAAAACGAAAACCAACCCCCCCCCCCCACACACACACACAAATATTTAGAGCCCTTTCTATGAATGACTATGGGGAAATGGTAAACTGGTCAGATTGGTAAGATTCTGTAAATTTTTAAAAAATGAATTATTACTTCCGTTATAGTTACTAGAGGTCTGATCCATTGACTTCAATGGGCTTTGGAAAAGGCCCTATGTGCAGTGATGCTGGCAGGTATTAATAGCGACACTAGTCAGATATTTCTAAAGGAAGCATGGTAATAGCCAGCTATTACAACAAATATTTACAAAAGGTGATTGAAAGCAGGCGGCTGGCTATTGTAATAGGAATAGACGTGGTTACAATTTAATCTCTCTGGCTATCATGGGGCATTTGATCAACTCACATGCACACGTGAAGAGCTCAGAGCATTTTACAAACATTTAATTAAACCTTAAAAGAGACAGATATTATCACCCCAGTTTTAAAGATGGGGAAACTGAGGCAAGGAGAGATTAAGTGAGTTCCTTGAGGCCACACAATGAGTCAGTGTCAAATTTGAGACTAGTCTTGGGGAGTTATGTGCAAGATGCTCCTTTGGAGGTATCATTCAGGAATACTCCCTAGTTCGCTGAGAGACATATCAGATAGTAAATGGCCACCACGCATATTATACCAACACATGATGAAACCCCCCTCCTGTCCTTTCTCCTGAAATCAGCATACTACTTATGGCTCTGGAACACAGACATGGCTTATATTTTGTGTAAAAGTTCTAAATAAGAAAAAAATGACGACATTAGGAATTGTTAGACTAGGAATAGACGAGTGGTCCATCTAGTGCAGTGTCCTGTCTCTGACAAAGGCTGGTTGCAGAGGTTCTGGAGCAATTTTTATAGAGGGGGTACTGGCAACCATTGAACCAAACTGTAAACCCTGTATATCATGGAAACCACTTTAAGCCAGGAGGTGCGGAAGCAGCCCTAGTTCCAGCATCTATGGCTGGTTGTGGATGATTCAGGACAAGTGCAACAAACAGGAAGTGGTCTTTGTGGAATAACCTTCCCATAGGGGAAGTTTCTTCCTAATTCCCTCATCTTTTGCCCTAAAGAATGAAGATTTATATTCCCCTCACCCCCACCACCAAGATCAGACCAAGGGTCCATCTAGTCCAGTAATGGACACTTCAAAGAAAGGCGCAAGAAACCCTGCAGTTGGCAAATATGGTACAATCTGCCCATAGGGAAAATTTCTTCCTGACCTACTCAATGAGAAGTTAGTTTATGCCCTGAAGCATGAGGGCTTATATCCTATTCAAAACATTTGTTTTATTTTTTCCAGCTGGGACATAATGCATATAAGAAAAAAAAACCCGATTAACCTTGCATGCATCAGCCCTTCATACCATCTCCAACAATAGATCCTGTTAAACTGACTAACATTTGCTATTAGATAGTCATTTGTTCCCAAAGATCGTGTTGATTGTCAAGTAGAAACCTGGAGGAAAGGAAAAAGGCAAAGGGAGGAAATCTAGGGGGATAAATGAACAATCAACTCCCTTTTTCCTCAGATGCTTTCGTGTTGGATGAGTGGAAGCTGCTCTCTTTTCTCTTCCATTGTGTAATAAGATCCTGGTCCACCTTCCCCCGCCCACCTCCCCAAGAACACCAGCTCCCTCCATCAGCTCCACTGCGGACGGACGTGAGCAACTGCATCGCCTCAAGAGTTAGCAACGCTCCGCTGATTTGTTCCCCACATAATCCTCGCACGTCAGCGTCTTTCAAACAAATGGAACTTCTTAAAAAGACCTTCAGGAGCTGTGACACTTTCACCTCCCTCCCCCCCTTCACCCTTTCCTTAAACTCTGCCGTTTGACACAACTTGAAAGAGCCACACAGCTCATTCAACAAGCTGGAACTGCAAAGGGGATGGTTGTAAACCAGGCACAATGAATGGCTTTGCCTGTAAGGGATAGACTTACATAGAAGCAGGAGATTAGGGGCCAATTCCTGCCAGGTGCAGAGCCCTCTCCACTCCACTGAGCCCTAAGGATGTTCAGAACCTTGTACGAGGGGCTCAGGACTTTGCAGGATCAGGCCCCGAGTTTGCACTGTCCAAAAGCCTTGATACACAGCTAAGAAACCAGATATTGGGCCATATCCTGAGCTGGTGTAACTCAGCATAGCTCGATTGTCTTCAATGGAATCACATCAATTTATGCCAGCTGTGGTGCCTGCCTGTTATTTTTATGTACTTTGGGGGCCAGATGCTAGACCTGATTCGCCACTCTCAGTGGTGTAAATCAGGAGTAGCTCCTCTGAAGTCAATGCAGTGACATACTGGTGTAAAATTGTACTAAAGAGAGAAGATAATCAGGCCCTTTTAATTCTGTGTAACAGGCATCGACATTTGGCCTAAAGAATATGAAAGTGGCTATAGAAATCACTTCAACTTCCAGTGAGGTTTTCGGAACCTTACCATAGCTTCTAGAGTCTGGATTTTGGCCCCTAAAACTGGTAACAAAAACCAAAATATTGATTATACAAAACAATCCCAAGGAAAATAAAGAAAAAGCAGAGATTGGATTAATGGTTAACTGCAAAACCCAATGCAATTTTACATATGGAGCAGCTATGTCACCATCATTAGATATTTGGTTCAGACACAGCTGTTTTATGTCTAACACAAGGTAGCGCTGTTATATGGGGAGCATGTACTAATTACACACAAACAAATTAAACCATCGGAAAGAGAGATCTCCTTATGTTCCTTTTCCTTGTGATTCGTTGATTTTACACTGTTTGGAAAAAAAAAAAATCGTGTGTCTACTTTAGAATATTTCTGTTGAGCTTGATTTGTTTCTGATAAATACAACACACTGTTAGGTGCGACCATTCAAAATAACCCTATATTACTTTTAATCCTATGTTGTAAATCCCAATGACATCTTTTAACAGGCTTTTGATTGAGACCAAATGTATTTCACATACTGGAGGCTGCCCAAAAGCCATCAGACATTTACATCTTTCACGACTCGATCTTGCAAGGCAGTGCTCTGGCTTGATCCAGTCAATGGGAATACTCATGTGCTTAAGTGCTCTGCTGTATGAGGACCAGACTGCTGTCAGCACCAAGCCCTCACACATGACTAGATTGGACTGGATTGGAACTGGGAACCTAGGACCAGGTATTGATATCCTTACGTACAGTAAGCGGCATCTTTCTCCATGAGTAGAACTGTTAATTTCAATGGGCCCATTCAAGGAGTCAGATATTACTCAACACGAATAAGGGCAGAAGAATCTGTTCCGTAGAAGAGAAAAAGCTCTCTGTTGGATTAGCAATTCCATGCCGTGGCATCTGCATGCACAGCGTGTACTATTGGCAGGAGCAGAGCTAGTCAACAGTGTTTACAGCTGCTCCTGGGTATGCTCAGGGATAGGGAGTGACACTGCACCTTGGTGGCCAGCCTGGAAGACGCAGGCTGAGTGTGGTGTGGACTCAGTGGGCAAGGCGCAGGGGTCACTGGCTGCAGCAGGGATGGGTCCACAGGGATTGCCAGTGACGTCTGGGATCTCCCCCCTGTGCTGGACTCAGTGACTGCTGTGCTTGGGAACTGCTCCACTCTCGGTGGGTGACTCAGTTTTGTTTCCCTGCTCAAGGCTGGAGTTTTGTTGGAGAAGGAACTTTGGGCCAGAAGCCCTGATGGCCCCGTGCTCTGTGCGTACCATGTGAAAATTTTCTGGGGGTGCCCCTGCTTCTGTGAGCAAGCCCATCCCATTTGACAGGGAATAATATTATCTAAGCAGTGGATGAAGAACAAGGTCAGATTTTGCCCATAGTGACACAGCTGTAAATCAGGCGTAACGGACTACAATGGAGTTACTTTGGATTTACACCATCGTGAACGGGGTAGAATATGAATGAGGTAGGGAGATTTGGTTAGAAAAATTAGGAAGTTTTGAAATTGACATAAAATGGGGGGGAGGGCAGGGGAGCTTTTAAAACTTTCAGACATTTTTCCCCCCCCTTATTTTTCCAACCAGCTCTAGATATTCACTGACAGGCCTGAACCAAAGTCCACTGAAATCAATCGTTCTATTGACTTCAATCAGAGATTCCCATTTACTTCAAAAGGCTTTGGATCAGGCCCTTGATCAATGGCTATTCTACTTATGAATATGCAGCAGTTTGCCTTGTTCCAGGCCAGCAAAATCTCACTTGACTTGTAACAAACATTCTGTTTTTCTAAGTCTCAGCGACTGATGATACTGACCAATCTTTTAAAACAAAAATTATTTAGATAACTGCCTTAATCAGATGGGGAAATCTGACTAAAGCATAAAATTAAACACTTCAGAGCAAAGATATTAGCACATTAATATGGAGATTTTTTTCTCCCCTCCAGCCCCAACTCCTCTGAATGCTTTAGCCCTGGATGTGCAATTTGCATTGGAAAGTGTAGGAGTCACATAGCATTAACAGCTGTGAAATTGGTGTCATTCTTAAAGGTTAAAATAAACCCAGCTATTTCCCCAAGCTGCCAAACATTTCTTTGCAAGATCTATGGACGGGGGGCTCCCCATGAATCATAAATCTGCTTTATTCACTGCAGAGATGACCCTGCAAAGAGCTGGTCTACCTTCAACTCCAGTTTATTGGGAGACAAGGGCGTTCGCGGCTCAGCACCTCGCATGAGTAAGGCAAGAAGGACTTAGACCCAGGGGTACATTTTAGTTTCATGGCAGCTCTTTGAATAGGAAGTCGCGTGACAGCCTCGCTGCTCTATGCGTGAGAAAGTTGCTCGAAACCATTCTAGTTACTGGAATGCATTTTGCAAGTTTCATTTTTGATTTTTGCTGTAAAAAGTTACCGCCCCTAAAGCTGGCACATTAAATGTTCATGCTGGTAGGATAACCAACATATTTAACATGAGAATTGTGCTTTCCCCCTGATTCTTCAGTAGCCAGAGAACGTCACCCTGAACAAGCACATCAACTTCCAAGCCTAAAGTAATGCACTGTCTTGTTAAAGAAGGTAGGTGAGGCCAGTGGTTCTCAACAGGGGTACACATACCCCTGGGGGAACGTAAAGTCTTCCAGGCAATACATCAACAAATCTAGATATTTACCTAGTTTTACAACAGGCTACATAAAAAGCACTAGCGAAGTCAGTACAAACTAAAATTCCATACAGACAATGACTTGTTTATACTGCTCTGTATACCATACACTGAAATGGAAGTACAATATTTATATTCCAATGGACTGTATAATTATACAGTAAAAATGAGAAAGTCAGCAATTTGTCAGTAATATTGTGGCTGTGGCACTTTTGTATTTTTATGTCTGATTTTGTAAGCAAGTAGTTTTTAAGTGAGGTGAAACTTGGGGGTATGCAAGACAAATCAGACTCTTGAAAGGGGTACAGTAGCCTGGAAAGGCTGAGAGCCACTGGGTTAGGTGACGAGAGCTGCAGCCAAAGCCCATTGAAGTCAATGGGAACGCTCCTCCCATTGGGGCAGATTCTGTGTAGCTCCTCACAGCACAGAAGGTGCAACCCAGAGGAAGTAGGGCCAAAGGTGACTTTAATCCACCTGCATCTGGGGCTGGCTGAGAGCTAATGAGGCCCCTGGCATAAATTGAAGCAGTCCTGGGGGTTGCTTTAATTTACAGAAGCTGTACTCAGCCAGACTACGGATTGCTCTGCAGCCCAGAATCTCTGTAGCTATGGGCCTTCGCTCCCTTCTGCCCCCCAGTCCTACCCCTGGAACACACACCTATGCTGGTGGCTAAGAGTGGGGCGGTCTCCCTCTGCAACACCTGCACTGAGGACTTCTCCCCCAGGACCTTGTGGCTGTTTCACACCTCCTGAATGCTACTGGAGTCGTACTTGGGGGTGAAGCCTAGGGAGGCAGAATGGGGTCCATTGACTTCAATGAGCTGTGGGTCAGAACCTTGATGCTGAAATGGAATCTTGGCATCAAGGAAGAGCAATCCAATGGGCTAATTTTAGAAGGGGAAGAAAAATGGGGAAATTTGTCATGAAAAAATGCATCCCCTATCTCCCCATTAAAACAAAAATCTATTTTTTCCCCTATGACTAGTCTAAAACTGGGACGAATAAAGTTGTGTGAAAAATCTGACCCTGTTCTTTTTCAAAATTTGAGTTAGTGGGGAAATTGGTTCCATTCCCCTCTCCCGCCCCAGAAAAATCTTGATGAAAAACAGAAAAACTAAATATTTTGCTTCAAAGTGGCACTACAATGCCTCATGGGAGCTGTAGTTTGCATGCTTTATGCCCCCATTTTCCCCTGGCGGGGAGCTCTCTGGCTGGACTATGCCTCTCTTGATGCATCACTTTCTCCCCTTTTGATGAGCAGGTGCTCTAAAAGGAGCCCCTGACTCTTTAAGTCAAAAAAGGCAGAGACAACCATCTACAAGATCTCTATCAAGCGTTCTTAAAACTACAATACCCACCTGCTGAAGTGAAGAAACAGATTGACAGAGCCAGAAGTCACCTACTCCAGGACAGGCCCAACAAAGAAAGTAACAGAACGCCACTAGCAGTCCCCTTCAGTCCCCAACTAAAACCTCTCCAGCGCATCATCAAGGATTTACAACCTATCCTGAAGGACGATCCCTCACTCCCACAGATCTTGGGAGACAGGCCAATCCTCGCTTACAGACAGCCCCCCAACCTGAAGCAAATACTCACCAGTAACCACACACCACACAACAAAAACACTAACCCAGGAACCTATCCTTGCAACAAAGCCCGTTGCCAACTGTATCCAGATATCTATTCAAGGGACACCATCATAGGACCTAATCACATCAGCCACACTATCAGGGGCTCGTTCACCTGCACATCTACCAATGTAATATATGCCATCATGTGCCAGCAATGCCCCTCTGCCATGTACCTTGGCCAAACCGGACAGTCTCTACGCAAAAGAATAAATGGACACAAATCAGACGTCAAGAACTATAACATTCAAAAACCAGTCGGAGAACACTTCAACCTCCCTGGTCACTCAATTACAGACCCAAAAGTCACAATTCTCTAACAAAAAAACTTCAAAAACAGACTCCAATGAGAAACTGCAGAACTGGAATTAATTTGCAAATTGGACACCATTAAATTAGGCTTGAATAAAGACTGGGAGTGGATGGGTCATTACACAAAGTACAAACTATTTCCCCATGCTAATTTTTCCCCTACTGTTACTCACACCTTCTTGTCAACTGTTTGAAATGGGCCATCCTGATTATCACTACAAAAGTTTTTTCTCTCCTGCTGATAATAGCCCACCTTAATTGATTAGTCTCATTAGAGTTGGTATGGCAACCCCCATTTTTTCCATGTTCTCTGTGTCTATATATCTTCCTACTGTATTTTCCACTGCATGCATCTGATGAAGTAGGTTTTAGCCCACAAACGCTTATGCCCAAATAAATTTGTTAGTCTCTAAGGTGCCACAAGTACTCCTCGTTCTTTAAACCTAAACCAGTTTCCCCTCAAAAGGCAAGATTTCAACCAGCTCTAGTCAAAACATTGTACAATTCTGTGACCAGCCGCGGTTAATTTTAATAGCTTATCATTCAGAGAGGTGACCTAATGCCCGTGAAAAAGTTATTTAATGGAGCAGAGACTCAGGCCCAGAGAATGTAGCCCATGGTAAATAATGTTCCTGATCTGTTTTTTTTTTGGGGGGGGGGGGAGACATTAATAATTCAGGGCTTTTTTTTATTTTAAAGGTAGGCAGATAAACAATGACCTGTTGGCTCAGTAAACACTATGTTAAAAAGAAAAGGCACCTAATTCACCACAGTGTTCACTATAACCTACGAATTAGTTTGTCTGGGAAGTTTTAATTTTTAAAAGCTGTCAGGATAATTTGATGGAAAGCCGTCATCACATGGTATTTTAGAAATCCTGTAGGAAACTAGCATGAAAAATAGAACACAATTACTTATTTATGAGAGGATCAGAAACAAAGAATACAGATTCAGTGGAATGGTGTCAGTTTAAATGTTACATACACGTTTTTGGGGTTTATTTTAAAGGAACAATGGGAACACTGAATTACTGGGGGCGGGGGGAAGGGGAGAGGAAGATTTTTCTTTTTAAATGCATGGGTCAATAATAGGAAAGAAAAAAACATTGATTTTTAAATGGTTGTGATACATATTTAGTTAAGGACAAAACTCATATGTAAGGAAGACGCCATGCTTCCTTCAGAAATCAACACTTGGGAGACTCATTGATGCTGGAAAGTTTTGACATTACTGTATTCTAAGCTCTAGTGTGGAAGCATCATCTTGTGGCTGAAGTACTTCCCTGTACCTCAATTTCCAATTTGGCCACAGACTCACAGCGTGACCTTGAACAAGCCACTTAGGGTAAGTCTACGCTAGAAACAGTTGCCAACCGATCAGTTTTTGTTAGGGGAGTGATTTTGTTGGCAAAAACCCTTGTGTAGATGCAGTTATACAGACAAAAAGGTGCTTTGTTAGTATCGTTTATTTTGCTCGCTGAACTGGTATAAGCTATACTGGCAAAAGCACATTTGTGCCAGTATAATGAGTCTACATTACATCAGTTTGTTGGTATAGCTACACCAGCAAAACTTTTCTAGGGTAAACTAGGCCTTAATTGCTCTGTGCCTTAGTCCGCCATCTGTAAAAATGGAGAGGATAATAAATAATAATAATAAAGAAAGAAAGTATTACAATTATTTTTTGCATTGCAGTATTTAGGAGTCACAAGTCATGAATCATCATGGTAGGTGCTGTCTGAACACAGGACAAAGACAGTCTGGTTTGTCAGCCCTGGTGCCTCTTCCACAGCTCCAGGGAATCTTAGATTGTAAGCCCTTTGGTATATGTATATGTTTATACAGCATATGTTTGTATGTGTCTGTACAGCACCTTGCACAATGAAGTCATGATTTCCGTTGCAGCCTCTACTGTAATACAAAGAACACTTCTGCAAAAAAATTATGTGCTTTATTTATGCTGTTCCCTACGTCATCACTCATCAATCCAGGATGCTATTTATTAAATAATAAAGAAAAATGAATATACCAAACCATAGAAGGGTGTGGCACTTGTGTTGAATGCAAGAGTGTTGGTCCAGATTTACACCACCATAAAGAAAGATCCGAATCAGGCACTAGAGCTTTTTGTTCCATGTCCTCACCCAGCCTGCATCCTTGAATGCACATGGCATTCCCATCTGTCACTGTGGATTTTCAATTGTGAACATTACAAAATAAATGGGACAGCAAGGAGTTGTGTGTGTTATCTGGGTTATAGTCACTGGGGTTATGGTCCAATAAGAGGATGCTTAACTAGACAGCCCAGCCAGAACAATGAGAAAGGATTGATTTTGTCAAAAAGGCAAGCCAGCATCTTTCCCCCTGCATTAGCCTAGTGGGCAGTTCTGGATTTGTCTGTTGTCTTTTACGGGTCTGATTTGCATGGTGAACGTCAGCACCTGCTTATGCAAACTGGCAAGAAAAAGGACCATGGGGCACTTTGAATAATTTAATGTGGCTTCTAAGCTTAGAAAAACAAAACTGAACACAAATAGGGGGAAGCAGATTCATCCTTGTGCCAATGCAGAGACTGAGGGGAGGTGGCCAGCACCTCTCATCAGCCGCCAGTTTGGCTCCTGGTGCAGCCCAGGGGCTGCCCTAAATTGTGCCTCTGCTATAATGGCTTCTTTGGGCCACCGAAGGGGAGCAGAACACAAGGATGCAGGAGTGATCTGACCATGCTTCTCACAACCCTGATCCACCCCCGTCTCCTCCAACCCAGCCCTGCTCTGCTCAAAATGCCTCTTGCCCCCAAGGCTGCTCTGGAGACAGTTCAGGTTGGTTCCTGAACCAGGGGTATTCCCAGAAGTGGGAAATTCTGCCAGTCCTAAGGTCCCTTTGCAGCAGCCTAGCTGGTGTAAAGGGAGTGTATAACAAGGATGAATCTGGCCCATTGACTATACAGGTATATGATCAGGAGAGGCCATGGTCCAGAGAGAGACAAGAATGTGTGTCACCAGCAGGAGGAGAGCCATTGAGGTGATGGGCAGATGAGAGTAGATATTTTAAAATAAGAAATGCTGTGCTAAGGGTACTTCAAACAGAGACAAAGCTCAAACCACAACCTGGATTCTCACCATGTCCCCAATCTTCCTGAGAACTGGTGGTTTTATTTGGATATTTGTTTGAACTCTCCAATCTGCTGCATTTAATCGGGGAATTTCCCAAGTACAGCACTCTCACCAGCTCTAAATTTTATTTGACATTTTCCTTAAGGGCCCAGCTCCTGGATTCATGTGATTACAAGAACATGCAACTTTCGTTTCAAGGTAAGCTTCTAGCCCTCAAGGTTGCAGAGAAAAGTCTTTAAAAGAACCCCAGATTTATCATTTAAAAAAAAATAAGTCTGATGATTTTGGAGCATGTGGGGAGACACCGATTCCCAGATTTGCTGTGTATTCATCTTCCATTTTTCTGAAGCTGTCTGGTTCTAGATTGGAATGAAAATGTCCTAGTATGCCAAGGGAGATTGCGCTTATTACATATCCAGTTTTATGTTGTTCCAGGGGGTCTGGAATATGTTGTAAGTGCCGTCTCCCTTGGCATAGTCCAGGGGTCGGCAACCTTTCAGAAGTGGTGTGCCGAGTCTTCATTTAATCACTTGAATTTAAGGTTTCATGTGCCAGTAATACATTTTAATGTTTTTAGAAGGTCTCTTTCTATAAGTCTATAATATATAGCTAAACTATTGTTGTATATAAAGTAAATAAGGTTTTTGAAATGTTTAAGAAGCTTCATTTAAAATTAAATTAAAATGCAGAGCCCCCCAGACCAGTGGCCAGGACCCAGGCAGTGTGAGTGCCACTGAAAATCAGCTCGCGTGCAGCCTTCGGCACGTGTGCCATAGGTTGCCTACCCCTGGCATAGTCAGACACTTCCACTCCAGTCTGGAACCAGATAGCTTCAGAGGAAGGGAAGATGAATACACAGCAAGAAGTTAACCAAACCTTTTCAAGTGTTCAGTGTGTATAAAATGAGATCTACATCCAAGCTTTTCAGGTTCACCCGTCTCCCGTATGAATGCTACCTGTACCTACTAAAGACATTTGCTTCCTCTGTGCACACGTCTGTGTTTAGTAAGATGTGGTTCTGTGTTCGTAAAATGAAGCAAAACAGAAGCATTATGGAGCACAAAATGGCTCATGGACTAGTATTGGATTTAAGAACCTTCTACCCTCTATGTTGCAGATTCAAATCCAGCCTAAGTCGGTAGAGACCAGCAGGTACATTACCATCTCTGATAGTTATTCAGTGGCCCGCGTGAAATGGATTTGTTGAATCTCAGACAAGTGCCTCATGGACTGGGATCCACATCACAGAAACCACAACTGGTGCTAACAGTTGGCATCTTGTCAGCAATCTAAGATGGACAAAATGGGGCTTAGAGACTGAACTACGGGGTAGTTTTGGGCTGGAGAGCAGCCTCTAAAAGTGCCACATTTGAGACCAGAATTCAAAAAGCTCCTGCAGCTAAACAGCCTAAATGACCCCCTCCTCCTAACACAGCCTGCACCTCAGGAGCCCATCTGCACAGCAAAAGCTGCAGGTCTGGGCTGTTCGAACAAGGGGCAAATTCTCCACCCTACCAATGGGGAGTTGAAGAAAGCTAGGGGGGAGGAGAAGCAGGAGGAAAGGGAAATAGAAGTCCAGGGAGACCGGGGAAATAGAAGTCCAGGGAGGTGAGAGGGAGACCAGGTGAAGGGATAAGGAAATAAATCGGAGTAGGGTGATCACTAAGTTGACTCTAGAAGAGGCATCAAACCTGCATTTGCCTAGGAAGCCGCTACACCTATGTACAACCCTGGGACGAACTTCCTAAAGGGAATCTCTTCAGACCAGGTGTGGGGCAACGTGGGAAAACTCCCAACACCCGTGTCCGTGCTTGTGGTTTGTAATAGAGTTCTTCACTCTCTCAGCCCGATACCTTACATTTAAAAATAAAACAAACAAACATAGGAGTCAAACAGGTTTTACAGGGTATGGTTTTCATATATCTGTGTTTCCCGCACGGGCACCGAACACACTGGCATGGCCTGTGGGTGAATATTAAACGAGCAGAGGGGTGTGAGAGAGAGGAGAAGCCGTGAGAGGTGAAATTAATGATCCAGATTAGCTGGAAGTTTAATTTAGTCTTTGGTGGCTCTTTCTGAGCTAACCCTGGGAGAATAGAGACATTGCTGAATGCAGAAATCAGTTTGCACAGCAGACAACACACCACCAACCAAGCTGTTATCTTTTGAAAGAACAGCTCCCTTTCTAGTCCTAAATTAAGATCTGCCTCCAGATTGCAGTTACATCAGATGGGACCTAAAAATGGTGCGTCCGCAAATTAATGGGTCTTTTACAATTGTGGCTCTAGTACTTGACTGTAACAAACTTTCTAAGATCTTGTTGGAACTGGGAATTCGCCCTGATTCTCACTCCTGCTCCAGTACAAGGTTGGTGTACTCAAAGAAAGCTGTGATTTGCTCCAATGGAGCTTAGCTCAATTTCAAACAGGGGTAAGCTGCACCAGTGTTAATAGCAGCTTGGCCTGTCTATACCAGGAGTTTCCACTATCTATCTATCTAGATATCTATCTATGGTACTTATGTGACTCCCAAATTTGTTAGTCTCTAAGGTGCCACAAGTACTCCTGTTCTTTTTGCTGATACAGACTAACAAGGCTGCTACTCTGAAACTTGTACTACCTGAAGACCTCAATCCTTATTTTTATTTTATTTATCCTCACCACACCTCTGTGACATAGCGAAGTACTATTACTCCCATTTAACAGATGGTAATGGAGGCCTCGATCCTCAAAGATACTTAGGTGTGGTTCTAGTGAGCATTGCAATGCCTAACCCCTACACCATGTAGCAAGCGGCAGCCCACAGCAGCGAGTCTCAGAGCTCGGGTGGACAGACTCGGGCTCGCAGGGCTTGCGTCACAGTGCTAACAATAGCTGGGTAGACGCTGTGGCTCAGGCGGCAGCATGGGCTCTGAAACCCAGCTGGAGCCGCGATGTTTGCACAGTGCTGCCATGCGAGCCCAAGTCTGTCGACCCGAGCTCTGAGACTCGCTGCCGTGGGCTGCCGCTTGCTACATGGATGTCCCCTAGGACAGTGACCTGCTGCCTGACAGACACCTCAGCCTCGAGAAAGGCACCCAGGCTCCACATACAATGCATGGGGAGAGTTAGGCGCCTAACAAAGGGATCCTCAGAAGCCAGCCAGCTGAGAAGGGAGTCTCCTAAATTAGCCAGGAAAGAAATGCCAGGAGGGGGCAGGGACAGGAGAAAGACTTGGGCATGTAAGAGGCTGACAGACCAGATAGGTGACTCTCTCCACACAGAATCCTCAGCCGCAAACCTTCCCCTGAAGTTAGGCACCTAAGCCAGGTCAGCCATTGAGGAACCCGTAGCAGCCAAATTCATCTGTCACTCTCTTCTGGTCATGCTCACTACCTCTCTCACACACTCACCCTACATTTCCCTGTGCCCACAGCTATCCTTTGGGCTGGTGCTGTGCTCCCACCTATTGGTAGCCTGCAACCAGCCCTCCTGCTGATGGGTCTGATAGGTATGAGACCTTAGGCATTCTCAGAGCATGCCCACGGGATTGGGCCCCACTGGCCCATTTCCATCCCCGCCCCAGTTTGAGAACCCCACTTTGTGGCATCTGGTGCTTTAGCTTAAGTTGGGGCTCTGAGCTGCTCGTTAGCTGTGGGGTTCAGGCACCTTTGCAAAAAGGGGATTTGGGCATCTTTGGAGTTAGGCAGTTTTGAAAGGGTCAGTGGCATCTCAATACCGCTGAGAATCTGGGCCTAAATGATTTGTCCCAGGTCACTGTAGCGGGGTGGCCATTTTCTGAGCCCCCCTCATGGCCTGGGTCACTTTGCAGTCACCCTCCTGGGGGCCTCTTACAAACTCTCTAAGTTCAAAGGCAGTTCAAACAATCCCCTTCTGGGGGTCCAATTTATTGAGTCCTTAGGTGCGAACTGGCCCTTTAGGCCCCAATCCCAGTTCCATGTTCCCACTAGCCTGAAACAACAAACAGAACACAGATTTACACAGTCTTCATCCCAGTGTCAGCTGGGCACAGCCCCTCCTCCCTGAGGGACTCTCTTTCTGCTTCCCAGCGCCTCCTGCCTGGAGTTTGACGTTCTCCTCAGCCTCTCTCGGCTGGTGCGTTCCCCCTGCTGAATCAGGGCCCTGCAGGAGCCTCTCGCTCCCTGCAGCAGCTACAGATATAGCTGCAGTTTCCTGGGCTTTCTGTGTTGGAAGCACCTGATTCCTCTCAGCTGCGGCTCATTCTGTAATTTGGGTAGGCGAAGCCCCAGGCTCTCCAGCCCCGGGGCAAGCCACCCTGTTACACTCACACAGGAAATCTGTGGTAGAACAAAGAATTAAGCCCAAGTCCAAGGCTAGTCTCCCTCATCTAGAGCTCCTTCTTCTCACTAGTGCGCTGATTGGTGAAATAAGTGCAAATTCCCAATGTGGAGAACAATTACTTATCAAGGCAAAACAGATGGGGGCACAGGATTCCCCCCCCCTTTCCTTTCCCCCTATTTTTATGAAAAAAAATGTCACATGCAGAACTGGTGCTGATCTAAAAATGCAGAAAATATCTCACAAAAATTTTTGCATTTGGGAAAAATTTTCAACCCCGTACGAGCTGGTAGAGGAACAGCAAAAAAGAAAAAAAAAGAAAAGGTGATTTAAAAAAAATAGGATTCCAAAATTTTCATTGACTTTTCAACTGCTTCTATTAACTCTCCTCTCCTGCCCCCGATCAATCTGGAAACTTCTCAAAGCAGCCTTTTCGTGTTCGGTCCCCGATTCAGCAGGAGTCAATTTTAAGCCCGTGAAGAGACCCAGGGAAGTCAGTGGGATGCTGGAGATGTTTAAAGTTAGGCACGTGTAAAGTTAAAAACCTTGCAGTTCTGGGGCCCTCCACATTTGTAATTCAGGCAGTGGCATTGTGCCACAATCTCAAATTAATGAGGCAGATGATGGACTAGAAGTATAATCTCTAGTGAAGCAGCAGAGAGACTGACGGATTGGTATGAGCGTTTTCATTGTAGAATTAAATGAGAGCAAGGAGCAAGCCGCCATCAAGTCACTGGGAAAATTTAGGCCTGATCCATTAAGTCAGTGGTCCCTAAACTTGTTACCTCACGCCCCCCTTACTCCTATCTATGCCATGCCCCTCCGAGCTGGGAGCAGGGCCACAGCTCCGGGAGTGGGGGGCACAGATAGGGGTAAGGGGACCAAGGCTGGGGACGCAGCTGGGGGCCTGGGGACGGGGGCCATGAGCAGAGCTGGGTGGTGCTCCTACCATGCCCCCCATAGGGGCTGGCCTGGGCCCCAACCACACCCCCCTCCGAACGTTCCTCCGCACTCCCCTAAGGGGGCACACCCCACAGTTTGGGGACCTCTGCATTAAGTTGACCAACACAGATGAATCTCTGCACGCATACAGAGTCCTATGGGCTTTAATGGATCTCCATGAAGGTGAAATGATCTACTCACTGAGATCAACTTGCAGATCAGCTCCTTATTATGTATGTCAACAGCCATCCAGACGGGGCCTGTATTTTGGTACTGTATGTCTGTACCAGGCAAGAAACACAAGCACTCAGTATCTGTTAAATTGTCCGATAAGTACATGTCTCATGGCCTCCCCTTTCTGTGTCACGGTGGCTCCCCCATGTTCTTCATGTTCTGCAAACACACAATACCCACCCACGTCAGTTAACGAAAAATTCAGCACAAGGGATTAAGGTTGATTGCAATAAAATATCTTTCTAATATGACCCTCTTTTCCCCCCATTATCACTCCTAGCCTGTATCTACTTCTCTATGTAAAAAATTGCTAAGATTCTATCAAAAGCGACTAGGGATTTTGGGTGGCCAACTTGACACACCTTAAAGAAGCCTGATTTAGAAGGCAGGTGCTCAGCACTGTCTGAAGATCAGGCCACTTTGAGACACATCAAACTGGGCACTCCTTTAAAAAAAAAAGAAAAAAGAAAAAGCAAGATATCCAAGATCCAAGAGGAAGGACTGTCCATTGGTTAGAGCACTAGCCTGGGACTTGGGAGAGCTGGGTTTAATTCCCCGCTCTGCCACAGACTTTCTGTGTGTCCTTGGGTGAGTCACTTAGCCTCTCTGTGCCTCGGTTCCACATCTGTAAAATGGGGATAATAGCATTGTCCTACCTCACAGGGATGTTGTGAGGATAAATACAATAAAGATGGTGAGGCGCTCAGATACTATAGTGAAGGGGGCCATATAAGTACTGGAGACAGATAGAACACACAAAATCACTTCTGAAAATCTTGGCCATAACATTTATTTTAGTAAATTTGATGTTTATTACTTCCATTTTTACTCCTCTGATGAAGGGGCAAATCTTGTTTGCTCTATTCACTAAAGTAACCCTCCCATTGCCGTGCCAGTTTAAAATTAGATAATACAATAAAAGATCTGTCAAGACAAGATGCAGCATCCATTTGAAGCTTTATTCCATTCATTCATTTAAAACTAGACTGAACCAAGCCCCAGAAAACATACTATAGGGAATAATCCTGTATTGTTCCAAGGAAACGGACTAAGTGACTCAATAGATTTTTTTCTATCTCTAGATTCTAAGATTCCCAATCCTGCTGGCCAATTTGTTCGACAAATAAAATAAAATAAAAACTTTCACTTGCTATGTGCTTTCAGTTTGATGACAATGCCTTTGGAATCTCAGATTTCTCTAACTTTCTCCAGTCAGCAAATTTATCAATGGGGCTGCTACTAACTCTCCTTAAAACAAGACAATTGCTCCACAGTGATCGTTGTAATAAGAGGCTCTGCTAGCAACTGAGTAGCTAATCCCAAAGAGATTAGCAAAGCTTTGAAAAGCTTTTACCAACATTATACCAGGAAGCTACTTATTTCTCGGATGAGAAATCTTCCCTTAATCTCTCCAGCCTAATTGAAGACAAGACAATTTAGACGGAGACACCTTTCTAGGAGAAGGCGGCATCTTTATGGTGCAGGGGAGTTTGTCTCAACAAGGCTACCAGTCCCAGTGGCTTCAGAGCTCACCTCTATCCTAAAGTCTTTTGCTGGTTAGGCACTTTTTGCTGGTTAGGCTTTTCCTCAAGAAGTCAAGTCACTTCACCACTAAAGAACCAAGTTGTGATATCCTTATTTACCCTGAATGGTAAGGGTGAGGGGTCACATCAGGGACCACTCAGAGGAGTTGCTTTTCACTATGAGTAAGGGCATTAGAACCTAGCTGTAAATCACTAGCGGCTAGATTTGTAAAAGAGCTTGGCATGTTGGGTACAGATCTTTTTTTGAAAACTTGGCCACTGCTTAAACGGGAGATGAAAACGGAGTCAGGGAGATCTCAGGAACTGGCGCCGAACCACGGATCGGTCATTGAGAAACATTGGACTAGGGGACTCCATCCCATTTTAGCAGACAGTGATCTGGCCTCAGTGATTCATGCCTTCATCACCTCTCAGCTGGACTACAGCAATGCAATGTACCTGGGCATAAAGCCTGCAGCGCTTAGGAAATCCAACAGGTACAAAACACTGCAGCAGGTCCCTTCAGCAACAATGGCTACCGCAAGTACATCAATCCTGTCCTCCGCTCTCTACATGGGCTTTGCATAAAATCAAGTTCAAGGTTTTGGTCCTTATCTTCAAGGTGCTCCATGGTGGGGCTTAGGATATCTAAAAGAGCAAGTAAAGCTCTGAGTTGAAGACCGTAGTCAACAACGTCATTCCTCTGGCAGAATGGTGCTCTCTACAAGAAGAATAAAATGGAGATCAGTGGAGGACAGAATTTTCTTGGGGGCTGATTCAAGATTGTGGAATGAACTCACCCAGGAACTAAGGACGATCACAAACCTCACCACTTTCTGCACCAAGCCCAAGGCATTTCTTTCACCTTACCTTTTCTACATAGCAATATGTACATAAAAAGAAAAAAAATTATCTAAACAAGACCCTGCACTGCACACACTTCTCCCCCACAAGACAGGATGAGAACATAAACAACATGGCACTAGAATTTACTGAAAAATTTAATATTTGTTTCCAGGATAAATCTGAAAAAATATTGTTTCAAGTCAACCTGAAATGAAAATGTTTCAAAATATCTGACTAACTGAATTGAAGTGTTTTGTTTTGATTTCCTGGTTTTTAAAACATTGATATTTTTATTTTAAATAAAATTGAGGAATATTCTGAAACAAAATGCTCCTTGGAAATGAAAAGTCAAAATATTTCATTTCAGAAATGATGACAATAACTGTTTCGACATTTCAGAATTTTTTTCCTCCCCTCCCCAATGGAAACAATTTGCTGAAATCAACCCAAATTCACAAATTGCTTTTGTTGACCCCAATATTCATTTTTCGGCAAAAAAGGGTTTCACATGAAAAATTTTGGCCAGCTCTACAAGTGACAGATGTCAATCATATTGTGTAATGCACTACTGAAAGGTACTCAGATACTATGGTGATGAGTGAAATATCCACTTACCAGGGGATCAATGTGCGGCAATTGATCCACCGGGGGTTGATTTAGCGGGTCTAGTGAAGGCCCGCTAAATCGACCTCCGATCACTCTCCCATCGACTCCGGTACTCCATCGGAATGAGAAGCATAAGGTAAGTCAACGGAAGAGTTTCTCCCGTCGACCCAGCGCAGTGTAGACACTGCAATAAGTCGACCTAAGGTACGTAGCTGGAGTTGTGTAACTTAGGTTGACGTAGCCCCGTAGTGTAGACCTGCCCTAAGAAATGATATAGAACAGAATAGGAGGGGTGTGTCTAAGGCATAATGTCTCCTGGTGCTACTCCTGGAGTGGGGCAGTTTATGCGACTTAGTCCAAAGTGGTGAACAATGAAAATCAAGCCAACAGGTTTTGTAGTATACGGCGCTTACAGTAGTGGTTGGTGCTATATACTAAAGAGCCACATTTTCAGTAGCCAACTTGCCCAAGCAAATGTGCAAGCTCATCCATTAATAGCACTTATTAATTCTGGCACTGCAGTATAAAACCTTGAGACAGAATCCAGTTGAATATCTAAATATATTAACAAATAATGTCATTAATGAAGGGAAGAGATAAATGCAATATAGCTCACTATGGGCCTGATCCAAAAGCCATTGAACGTAGTGGAAAGCCTCCCATTAACTTCAATGGGCTTTGAATTCACATTGAAGGGCACATTGTGTTAGAGCTTACAATAGACCTTTGCCATAAGAGCTGTCTGATTGGAAGGCAGCGCCTCCAAGGACCTGATTGACTTCCAGAGGCTAAAAGAATAAAGTTCCAATTTGGAAGTGAAATCACCACTGTGACTGTGATATAGACCAGAGCTATTTATGGATCAGATTAACACAAAGTCTTTATGAGCCATCAGCTGTATAACTGTGGTGAGTGAATCAGCAGACTGTTAGGCTAGGGGCCAACTGCTAATTGAAAATGGCAAGAGAAAAAAAAAAGGATGGCGTTTAGTATCTAACCGTTAAATAGACTGCAACTGTGGCAAATACTTTGCACAGTTTGGACCTGCTTGTGCCCAGCCCTGAGAGGGGGGAGTGCATGAGGACCACCTCTCTCTTGCATCCTTGTGTAAGGCACAACTGCAGTAGTTGCACTTCCCTGAGTGCAAGGACTATACAAGGATTGCACCTATATAACAACCACCAAGTGAAATATCACCAGTGATAGAACCCTGGACCTTCAGCACTGAAAGCATTGGATTTACCACTTGAATGAAAGAGGTAACTCCATCAGGTGGTAGCTGTAGTAGATTATTTTCTTATGTAGACCAGCCACTAGGGGGGGACATGACACACTATGCTAGTGTGAGTTGTACTCTCAGCAACCTAAGCCTTTCCAGAAGGGAAAAAGTGGTGGCATGGTCCTGCCCCTTGTGGATCAAACAGTAAATCTAGGTGTCCTAATGGGAGGATACATGCTGTGTCCTGCAACAGGAGAGAGCTTCCTGTCTGAGTTACAATACCACTCTGGAGCTCGCATTGAGTGGTGCATCTTTGCACCACTACCAGTGTAGGAATGTACCCTAAAAAGAGCCCACGTATGGTCTTTAGATTTAAATTGTCTTGCTGCCATTTATTCTGTTATTTTATAGCTTTAGTACAAAGCCACATTATAACAGTTTCTTTTTCTCCTCTGGCCAAAAATTTCTGCTTTGTTACACAAGTGCAACTCCATTAACAGAATGGAATTTCACCAGGGGTCTAGCAGGGTAGCCCATCAGGTGTCAGGGGGTCACAACCATCCTGTCCTTCCCGTATTGTTAAATGGGAAGAGTGTTCTAGCTAGATCCAGACCAGATGGAAGAGGGCATGTAAAAGGGGGCTGCTTGAGGGAAAAAGCTGAGAATCACAGTATACAATACATGCCTTGTAATGATATGTTTCCTTGCAATATATTATTCAGTCACTATGTCTATGTGCACTGTATGGGGTCCCAAACAGAGTGCAGTCCCTGGTAAACAAAGGAGACAAAGCTGGAACCCAAGCTGTGTGGAAGCCTGTTTGTGTTTATTGATTATAGTTGTTTCTTTAATAAATATCTCCTCTTTAAGAAACACTACAATTCTATATATGACATGCCTGCAGCAGACTGACCTTGTACCTGATCCTGCATCTTTTACTCCTGAGAGTAATCCTTACTTTCACAAATAGACCCTTATTTATATGAGTCAAGTCTGCTGCATCTGACTCCTGATTATACATAAAAGACTTAAAGTTTCAACAGATCTTGACAAAAATACTTGTAAAGAAGGTACTTGAATGAAAAAGCCTAGTCAACAGAAGTAGACAGTCTTGGAAAATGCACCTTGATATGAATGAATATATTTAAAGCATTACTTGGATGTTGTATTGAATAGAATTCTATTGTTTCTAGTGTTGTCTACCTCCTGAAGTTAATTTCTCCCTAAGTGATTGATAGGAAAGTCTATCTAGCTAGGCTAGTCACTGAACACAAAGGAGGATTTCTGATAATAAATGCATGTAGCTACTTACAATGGCACACAAATAAAATAAAACGATAATACAATATAGAAAATAAAACAATGTATAATAATAAAATTAAAATAATAATAAAAAAATACTATAAATGCGTGTAGCTATGGACAATGCCACTGAGGCCCATTTCCCCAGGTGTGCAGAGTTTCATGGTAATCTATGCAGTGATACCATTTATCTTTTGGTTTGAGACAAGGAAAGTAAAAATTAACTTGTCCCATCAGCTAGATTAAGTACACAGTTTAGAATCTGATTCTGAGTCAACACTAAAACAGGACGGAAAAGGGATATTTTGCCTCTCCCCCGGCCCTTTCATCTGAAAGCATCAATACACTTTGCAGACAACGTAGCCTAATTCAGGAGTGGATTTACCATGAAACAAACCGTGCGGTGGCAATATAGAACAAATCTCTGACAACCTGCCCCCGAGTCCCGGCCGGCGGCGCAGCAGGGCTCAGACAGGCAGGCTGCCTGCATGCTGTGGCCGGGGGCCCCACGCCACTCCCGGAAGTGGCTGGCTGCTGGCACATCTCTGTGTGCCCTGGTGGTGGAGTGGGGGGAAGGTGGCTCCACGCGCTGCCCCCACCCCTGGCAGCATACGGCGACCCGCTGCCCCCCTCCCCACAAGGGGCATGAAGAGACGTGCCAGGAGCAGGGCTAAGGCGGCTCCCTGCCCGCTCTGCCTGCCTCCCACCACGCTGCTTCGCTCCCAGAAGTGGCCGGTATGTCCCTGCGGCCCCTGGGGGGATGGGGAGGGTTGTGTCTCCGTGCTGCCCCCGCCCCGAGTGCCGACTCCGCAGCTCCCATTGGCCGGGAACTGTAGCCAATGGGAGCTGTGGAGGCGGTACCTGCGGGCAGCGGTGCGCAGAGACTCCCTGGTGTCCCCCCCCCCGCTGGAGGGGTGTGTGTGCCGGTTGCTTTGGGAGCTGCGCCACCTGAGGTAAGCGCCGCCCTCCTGCCCCCCAACCCCCTGCCCGAGCCAAGAGCCTGAACCCCGCACCCAAACTTCCTCCCAGAGCCCGCCCCCTGCACCCACTCCCAACCCCAACCCCGCCCCAATCAAGATACCTCACTTTATTTTCATTTACTTCCCATTACTTATAATATAGGAGGAGGATGAAGAAAAAAAGAATGAAAAAACAGGGGAGAGATAGGAGAGAATGTTCTTTTTCTTGGCTGGGTCCCGAGGGGGGCCCCCCGAAAATGAGGCTGCGCACAGGGCCCCACTAACTCCAAATCCGCCACTGGCCTAATTACATCATCTCTCTGTGGTAGGCACTGTTATCCCCATTTTATAGATAGGTAAACTGACCTACAGAATTAGGAAGAGGACCCAGGCATCCTGACTCCTAGTCCCCCCTGCTCTAACCAACAGATCACACTCCCCTTCCAGAGCCAGGAAGAGCACCCACAAATCCTTACTCCAGTCACTCATACTTTCATCACTAGACCTCCCACACCCAGGAATAGAACCCAGCCATCCTGACTGCTAGTCCCCTCCCCACTGCTCTAACCTCAACCCACAATGCTGGTTAGTCTGCTGAAATTTTTAGATTTATTTTCTGTGACGATCCAGATGCCTCCACCTGATCAATTCTAAAACCATCTTCAGTGACACATTATGATACAGCTGTTCTCATTTGCATCCTTGCAGCCAGAGGTTGTGGTGGGTTGAGTGGGAGAGAGACAAAACCCACATTTTATTTCCAAGTCAGCCGAGACTTGCATGCGAGAGCTCTAACCTACCACTAAAACGGTTTCTTTCTGTGGTTCGGGCTTGTGGTGTCCCACCAGCGAGACACACCATAATGGAATTAAACAAATAGGGAGGCAGCCTGGCTGTCTGCCTCTTAAGTCAGTGGATAAGTCACTCTGTGTCAGCAGAGCTGTGGTGAGCCACATACTGCTGTCTCATTTCAAACGGTATTTCCCCCAGGAGGTGGTCAGTAATATCCCTGACTGAAACCAGAGACTTGATAGTGGGAATCCTAACTGGCTATTTATCTTATTTAGCAAAGAAACAAGCTGGATTTCTCTCTCCGAGTCCCTGAGTCAGCAGAACTCTTAAGCACATCTTTAACTTTAACACTGACTTCAATGGGACTCATGCATGTACCTAAAGTTAAGCACAAGTGTAAATGCTTTGCTTTGGATGCATTTAAGAGCTTTGCTGAATTGGAACATTGCACTGGTTTTCTATTGTGTTGAACTCCATCAAATTTAGTGGCGGTGATTCTTGGTTTACATCAAACCACATGCCTTTTTGACTCCTTTGTATTCCCATTCTCCACTGAACAAAACCACAGCGTGGTAAATCTCTCTCTGCAAGCACAAGCTGTCTGAACGTCCCCAAACTGAAAAGAATACATATTTGGCATGTAAATCACTCGACATTGCATATGTAGCTTATTAAAAGAGGGATTTCACTTAATAATAATAATAAAAACTCTAAACAGAATCCCTTTCATATTCATTTTAAACCTTGCAGAATCATGTTGACTAAAGACAGACACATGGGCTGAGATATAGCGCTGAAAGAACTGGCTTCTGTTTCATTGGATCCTGCTTCATCGGGCCAACTGATGCAGATGAACCCTAGGAAATTCTCAACAGGGCCCCGGCTAGAGTTAGGCCAGAACTGAGCATTCAGTTCTGAAGAGGACTCTCTGAGAGACAGCCCAGACTCATGCTCTCAAAGTGGGATTTTAATATATGTAGGGGTTGGGATGGGAGAAGCAGGCCAACTTAACAGAGCTGCTTTGCTAGAAAACTGGATGTTGGGTAGCCCCGGAGAGATTCTGCTGGGAAGAGGCATCTGTTTACATATAGGATCTGTGCGCCTCGCAAGCGTGATTGATTTTATCCCCACAGCCTCCCCAGGAGGTAGGAAAGCGTTATTCACCCCACATTATGGGCAGTGAACTAAGGAACGGAGAGATCAACTGTGGGTGTGAGCGTTTAAGAACCTAGCCCTACATGACTTGACCAAGGTCATACAGCGTTTGCGGCAATGTTGGGAACTGACCCCAGATTTCCTGTGTCCCTGAACAGTGCCGTTACACAGGGCCATCCTTCCTTCAGATTTCTGGTTGAGAAAGGATACTCCAGGGAGGTGCTGAATCAGTGCCTTTCCCAGCCAGTGCAGCCCAGATCTGGGGGATCCTGTTGGAGGGTAAATTACAGCCTCTTCCCACCATGCTAAACTCCTCCTTGGCAGAACTTCTGCAAACACTTTTGGCTAAGGCTGCCATAGATCCCAGAGCGAATGTGGGACATAATATTGAAGTCCTTCACTAGGTCACTCCTGAACTATGAGACCATCCCTAATATACAAATATTTGGGGCATCTCACTCTTATGTTTCATCTCCAATGGGACACATTTGCCTGTGTCATGACATACGCCACCCTCACCCCCTTCTGCCTACTGAGATCCAACAACCATCACAGCAAGACGCAATTTGCCTGTTCAAGCTGCTGCTGCAGACACAGCTAGGACCCACTAGGTGGGGCAGGGAAATGAATCCCACTTGTGTTGCCATACCTGAAAGAAAAGCAGGAGAAGATTTTTTTGTTGCTCTTCATATTGCAAGTAGTGGGTATGGGGGGGAAAAATCTTCCCATTCCATAGTTTTGATCCTGGGGGAGGTCCGAGCTTCTTTAAATTACACTTAAAAATTAAAAAAGAAGAGTTGATGATCTGTGAGAACATGATAACCTCTTGGTATTGTCTTAAACCCCAAAGTAGTACGCTCTGTGCTGCAGAGGAAACAGAGGAAGACTGTCCCTGACTGTTGGGGGTTCCTTTCTAAGGTAAAGTCTACAGGGCTTGTGCTCAGAAGCCATTTAGGCTCTTTTGGAAACCCATTTGAAATGGAAAGACAAAACAGATATGTGGCCGGATTTTCAAAAGAGCTCAGCCCCCATCTAAGCCTCTAAATGCAGAGTTGCTCTGGTTTAACAAGAGAGTGATTTGCATTAGTGTAAATCCAGAGTTGCACCATGAAATTCAGTGCCATCATTTACACCGTGTTGGAATAAATCCCCAAGAGCCTGTCCCATGTCCCTAGCCTTGGCCTCATCCTGATCTCCTTTTTTTCTGGCAAACTTGCACTGAACTCAAGAGAGCTATGCCCAACTACGGAGTTCAGGTTCAGACTTATGCTTGTTGACGGTTGATAATTTAATATCCTGCATTCAAAATTCTGGGCAGGTGGGCCCCGAATAGTGCACAGTTCAATTATATTTAGCTTTAGATACACGCACACCCTTTGCACTTATTTGGCACCTCCCATCTGAGGATCTCAAAGCACCTTACAAACTTTAATTGCATCCCCCCATGCAATGCATCTTTTGCCAACTAAGCCTTGACACTTATCACTATGCTGCAAACTATGGTCGCCTGGAACTTAACAGCAGGGATAGAACTTGGACCCTACTTAAAAAGCTCAGCCCCTACCACTTGAGCTAAAGGAGAATCTCTAGTAGCTGTAAGAGGCATATGATATACGACTGATTCCATCCAATAGGTGGCAGTGATGCACATACACACAAGACTCTCATTATCATAACCTCTCTTCACTCACCTGCAAAGTGGATAAGTGATTTTCTTCAGCAAGTCAGTGACAGAGCTGGGAACACGACTCCTGGCTACCAGCCTCTTCCTCTAACTTCTAGACCACTCTGTGCTGCCTCGATTTTTACTGCTTAATTATTTGTGCACTTGAAGGCTTTTTTCCATTCAATCCTGCACTACTTTTGTTTGTCAGGCCAGACTGTTAAATGCCGAATAAGGAAAAGGCCCATAGCGTAGAGCAAAAGCACTAGATGTACTCTGAAAATAGACCATGTCAAGGGAAATGGGTTTTTTTGTTACCAAGTGTCCCTAATCAAACTCTTTGTGACTTAATCACGCTTTTGGCAGCGGCATAAGAAACGAGCAATGAATCAGGTTATTGTATTTCCTGGATTTTACTTTGCTATTGTAGTACACGGCCCCAATGAACATGCTGATTCTACTTCTTTGGCAGGGTTTATTTCTTCCCCCACCCCAGGCAAATCATTCTTCAGAAAGGGCAGTTTCGCTGCTGCTGCCACACAGTTTATATTCCTAATGTTTTAAAAACTCATCTTCAGCACAGATTTAGCATCGCCTGGAATAGGGGACAAAGCAGAAGTGAAGAAAAAAACGCAAAGAGCAATAGAGACAGATATACATTGAGAGCAGGAACGTGGGGGAGGAGGAGAGAAACAACACAGAAGTTGCTTTATAAACACAGGACTCCTACTTTGTTAACACATTTAAATAACGTTAATTGCAGTGCACTACAGTATAAAGAGGCATTTGTAATTGATTAATCTGTGTTTGTCATTTTCTAATTATAGTGAAAAAGAACCCTAATTATTCCATTCTGTACCAGGCAGCTGAACAATCATTAGAGTTTAAGCAATTTCCCTCCATCAGCCCCCAAATTCCCCGATTCTCCCATGTTAATATAAAATCCTCACAGCCTAAGCTTCTTACAACATCTTGCTTCTGCTCATTAGGCACTGCCACCATTTGTAAATTTCACAGCATCCCACCAGGAGACAGTGCTGGGGAGTGGATGGCAAATTTCAATTCAAGCATCTCTACACATATAGAGCTTTCAAAACTTTGCAAACAATGAATTCAAAGCACTTATATCCTGCAGTGATAGGGGCCTTGGAAAAATGATTGAACAGAGATGCCAGGTCTGGCGCCCATTCCAGGCCCAGTGCAGTGGCAGTGTATGTGGACCATACAGAAGCCAAAGTAAGCACTCTGCAAGCCCTGGAATAGGGAAGTGACTAGAGTAAGATCAAGGGGAGAGCTGTTGTTGCTCTAACTGATACCAGGAACCATTCTGGATCTTTCAACAGCCAGGAATCCAGAAGGTGGAAAGGTGGTGGAAAGCTGCATCTGCCCTCTCCCTGCACCCAACGTGAGCTACATCTTTCAGGAAGCACATCACAGCATCCAGCCCATAGATTAGCTACTCAAAGTGGCGTACTTTTGATTCTACAGTACACTCTTGGCCAGACTGTCCAAAGACCTCAGCACATTGGGTGTTGAGCTGTTTTGAAAATCTGGCCACTGGTGTCGCCATGGGCGCTGCTGGATGCTAAGCACTTTGGAAAATCAGGCTTGAGCTCTTCTGAAAACCTGACTCCAATTGTCAGTGCCGAGCACTTGAAATTTGCTCTGGCCTCTTTTGAAAATCAGGACCTATATGAGGCGCAAAGCCCAGGCTACGGCAGGAGAAGAGGAAGCATGAAATACAGAATAAGACCATTCAGAAACTTACACAACTGATATCACTGTTCCTGTCTCTTCTCAAATTGTCTTCCCTTTAACCTTCTGCATCTGTCAGGCTTTATATAATTTAATAAGGGGTGTGTGTGGTTTGGTGGGTTTTTTTTTTTGGTCTGGTTTAAGTGACTCAGGATGAAACACTTTCTCTTTAATTCGGAAGACACGCTGATGACTCAGGTCCTGCTGATGATAAAAAGTCCTAGGGCCTGGCTTTAAACACTGGGCAGGCTGCAATAGCCCAATTCGTTCCAATTATCTGCATAGCACATGTAAATTACAGCATTTGGGATATTTGGTAGGCAATAAAGAAGCAGCTCCACTTATTTAAGGAGAACATTCTAGCAAGTAGCACTACCCTGAATTTATGGCAATGTACCTAAGCTCCAGAATTTGGATCTCTGTTTTCCATGCTGGATCAGGTAGGAAAAAACAGCTAGGCCAAGAGGGAGACAGCTCTGATAACACAAATAGTTTAAATTATAGCCAAGACAGCACAACAGAATCTGAGACTCTGATCTTGCTCAGTGTCCATGCTTGGAAACAATCCCATCATAATAAAGTCACTAAGTTCTTTGGGCAGAGGTGTTGCAGGGTTGGCTCCCAGTTGTTGCATTTTGCTGTGTCATTTTTTAAGATTGAACAGATTTTTTTAAAATCACATGATGCATGATTAGCATGTGGAACTCATTGCCACAAGGTATCACAGAGGCCAAGACGTTAACAGGATTCAGAAAGGGATTAGACATTAATAAAAATAAGAATATCTATAGTTAGAATAATAAATTCTAAAAAGTTAATCAAGGGTTTAGGAAGGGACATAAGCCCTCATGCGTCAGGGCTTAAGAAAACCTCTAATGATCAGGGATTGGAAGGAAGTTCTCTCTGTGGGACAGATATCCCATAGCTGCCCACTGCAGGGTTTCTTGCACCTTCCTCTGAAGCAGCTGATAGTGACCATTCCATGTTCTCTGTTCTCACTCTGGTTCTACCTGCATCTCTCTCTCTGAATGCAATTGGGCTGGTTGAAGATTTTACATCTAAACTTTTTTTTGTCCCTGATGGAAATTTGGATTATCGATTTTTTAACTGGAGAACCAAACATCCAAAAATTGATTTTTTGGGGGATTGGAGGGTGATTTTCAACTCATAATTTGCAGGTTATTGATGAAAAAAATCTAAAATTTCCACTGAAAATTTAGACAAAAATGGGTTTCCCCCTAACCCTGTTGTCATCAAGATTTTCTGAGTGGGGGGGGGGGGGGGGATTTCAACCAGCTCTACAATGCAGATAAAAAAAATAAAAAGTAACTTTCCTTGGCCAGAAATACATCATCCAGTTCCTGAACTGTGGAAGCATCCCTTAAACTGCTCTGCACTGAAAAGAGAGTCAGTTTTGGTGGCGTTCAGGCAGGTCTCTGAAACAAGGGAAACTGGGTGGAGTTTCTATTGAATCCAGTCCTCATGGCAGCAGCCAGTTCCCAGTAATGTTATTCTTACCCAAAGTTTCCAAAAGTACAAGGAAACATTTGGCAATTAAAAAATAATGTTTGGAAGAGTAGTCAATGCTGATATTGTCTTATGGGATGGTCACATTTCCCCCCAGGACCTCATGCTCCCATATACCAACCATTTAAAATAATAACCCCTCCTTTCCCTTGAGTACATTAAAGAGCTTTACAAATGTATCTGATTGAGGCCAGGTCTACACTATAAACTTACATCGGGGTAACGACATCACTCAGGGGCATGAAAAATCCACACCCATGAGCCATGCCGTTATACCGACCTAACCCCCAGTGTAGATAGCATGATGTTGATGGGAGGGCTTCTTCTGTTGACATAGCTACTGCCTCTTGCGGAGATGGATTTATTACGCTGATGGGAGCTCCTCTCCCATTGGCATAGTAGCATCTTCACTGCAGTGTTACAGTGGCGTCAGCTGTTTCAATGTAGACCTGCCCTAAACCTCCGAAGTTATGTCAGTTAGAATCATCAGCTGCTTCCTTGGAGCTAGGCTGATGTACATCAAGTCAGGATCTGGCCCATCATCAATGCCCATTGAAGAGATGAGGCGGCTGAGACACAGGGAGGGACAGTGACTTGCCCAGTGTCAGGCAGCGAGTCGGTGCCATGGCAAGGAACGGAATTCATCTCCTGCTCCAAATGGCATCATCATCCAAGGAAGCGAAGGAGGCCTGTGAGGCACTGAGCAGCCACCATTTCATCAAAGCTAAAGGGTGATGAGGCCACTCCACACATTGCAGAATCAGACCTACTGTGAAACTTAGTTCATGCTGGTAAAGTGCTTTGAGATCTTTAGATGAAAGGTAGCATGCAAATAGGGTGACCAGACAGCAAGTGTAAAAAATCGGGCGGGGGTGAGGGGTAATAGGAGCCTATATAAGAAAAAAGCCCCCAAAATTGGGACTGTCCCTATAAAATCAGGACATCTGGTCACCCTACGTGCAAAAAATCCCACAAAAATCACCACCTCCATTTCTTCTTCCCACTGGAAAAGGGCCAAGGTTAGTAGAATGTGAGTGATACAAGAAAGGAAGAAAGAAGAGGTAATTTGAGGGTCTAATCCAGGGGTTCTCAAACTGGGGGGTCAGGACCCCTCAGGGTGTCACGAGGTTATTACAGGAGGGGTCGCGAGCTGTCAGCCTCCACCCCAAACCCTGCTTTGCCTCCTGCATTTATAATGGTGTTAAATATATTAACACTCAGAGGCTTGCTATGTGAAAGGAGTCACCAGTACAAAAGTTTGAGAACCACTGGTTGTATGGCAGTGCTCACTCCTGTTTATCACATCCCACTTGCTTTGCGCCTTAATTCTCACCAATTCTGAAGCACGGTACTACCAGGTCCTAGTGGGCGACTGGTAGGCAGCCCCACAATACAAATAAATGCATAACAACAATAATTAATAATTACAGGCAGGGTTACTATTATAGTTACTAATTGTAAAGCACCAGCAATCTTCCCCCTACCTACGAGTTCTCCCCACTACAAATGCCAAAAACTCTGCTCTCAGTTGGACCAGCCCAGCCCAGCCCAGCCCACATTAGCTTCAATGGGGTCACACCTGCGGAACGCAGCAGACTTTGGCTCTGCTAGCCCAAGCATTTGGAGCCCATGTGCTCTGCATAATTACTGACTGTCCAGAATGTTTCTATGCCATCTCGATCTGGTGTGCATTGACTACTTCCTCCTTGTGAGCGTGCTTAAGTAATAAAAAAAGGTGTTGTTTCTCAATCTTGCATGGAGCGGTTATTTATAAACTAAAAACAACAGACGCAATGTGATTACTTACTCTATTGCACAAAGACAATGGAAAATTTCTTAGGCACAGTGATACTGTGAAGGGATTTTGAAATTAGCCTCATCATCTTTTATTCATTTTACCCTGAAAATAACAGTTTGTTCGGAAGAGGCATAAACCATCTGATTTTCCATAGACCTTCCTCCTATTCTACTGGAGTCCTTCTCTGTAAATATTGATTTCTAATCAATTAGAAGTTTGCTTTGGATGTTCCCAGCCTTGAATTACAAACAGGGGTTGACTGTAACTTAGGAAAACAATGTTGCTTTCATCGCAAGTTGTTAATTACAGAGTTCCATGAATATTGTAAGAACATACACTTTCCATTTAACTGGCTGTTATGCAGGACACTCTAGTACTCATAACCAAAGGAGCTTGCTTTTCATCAGCACAGAGACATACATGGTAAAATCTGCAGTCTCAGACTGGGGAAGGTTGGGACATCATAAGTCCCTGTTGCTTAATTAAAGAGAGGAAGGATGGTCTTTAGGTGAAGGCAATAGACTGGGACTCAGGAAATGAGGGCTCAATTTGCCACCCTGCCACAGACTCACTCTGTAACCTAAGGCAAGTCACTTAGGGCCAGAGTTTGAAAAGGTGTTTAGGCACCTAGGGGGATTTCAATGGGAATTAAGCACCTGGGTGCTTTTGAAAATCTCACTAGGCAACTATCTGCATCTTTAGTCACTGAAATACCTTTTAGAAATCTGGTCCTGCAACATTATTTTATTTCCATCTGTTATGATTATACATTATTTGTATTACAATTGTGCCTAGAGGCCCCAACTCATATTTTGGCGCCATTGTGCTAGGTGTTGTGGAGACACATGGACTTTCCCTCCAACATAAGTTTAACATCTAACTAGACCAGGCTGATGACCAGGGTACTATCACCCCCTTTTTATAGATGGTGAAGTGAGACAGAGGCGAAGGCCCCAATCCTGCGAACAGCTATGGATATAATTAACTTTATGGGGCTATGCACATGCTTAAAATTATGCACATGCATAAATGTTTGCAGGATCAGGGCTTTAATCTCTCTCTCTCTCAATTGCTATCGGTAAAATTAAGGTAATAATTCTTCTTTTGTCTGTCCTGTCTATTTAGATCAGGGGCGGGCAAACTTTTTGGCTTGAGGGCCACATTGGGTTTCCGAAATTGTATGGAGGGCTGGTTAGGGGAGGCTGTGCCTCCCCAAACAGCCAGGTGTGGCCTGGCCCCTGCCCCCTATCCCACCCCCCCTGCTTCTCGCCCCCGACAGCCCACCCCCGACAGCCCACCTGGGACTCCTGCCCCATCCGACTCCCCTGTTCCCTGTCCCCTGACAGCCACCCCGGGACCCCTGCCCCATCCACCCTTCCCTATCCCCTGACTGTCCCCAGACCCCCTGCCCCTGACTGTCCCCCACCGCTCCATCCAACCCCTCCTCTCATTCCTGACTGCTCCCCTGCGGCCCCGCCCCATCCAACCACCCCTTCTCCCTGACCGCCCCCGGAACCCCTGCCTGCCCCCCACTGCCCCATCCAACCCCCCTCCTTCCTGACTGCCCCCCATTCAACTCCCCTGTTCCTCACCCTCTGACTGCCCCAACCCCTATCCACACCCCTGCCCCTGACCACCACCGCAAACTTCTCTGCCCCCTTACCGTGCTTCCTGGAGCACCGGTGGCTGGCAGCGCTAGAGCTGCGCCACCCAGAGCACCAGGACAGACAGCCGTGCCGCCCGGCTGGAGCCAGCCATGCCACCACGCTGCACAGAGCACCGGGTCAGGCCGGGCTCTGCAGCTGTGCTGCCTGGCAAGAGCTCGCAGCCCCACCGCCCTGAGCATTGCACTGGCAGCGGGGCGAGCTGAGGCTGCAGGGGAGGGGGAACAGCAGGGGAGGGGCCGGGGGCGAGCCTCCTGGGCCAGGAGCTCAGGGGCCGGGCAGGACAGTCCCGCGGGCCGTAGTTTGCCCACCTCTGATTTAGATTGTCACAGTTCTTCATTGCAGGTGTGTACTTATGTACTTCCTAGGTGTTTGTACAGTACCTAGCACAATATGGCCCCAAAATCAGTTGGGGCCTACCTAGGTGCTACGGTAATATAAAGAATGAACAATAACATCATTATTTTGATAATCCAGAATAATCCACTAAAAAGGCAAAATAAACATAGGCTTAAAAACATACATGCGGTAAATCAAATTCTGCCTCAGCTATACTCACTCAGCCCCACTGATATCAATAGGGTTTGCACAGAGCATATTTTGACCCTTTGAGCTAAATTCATCTATATTGCTACACTAGCGGAGCCACACTTGGGATTAAGCTGTGCCCATTACATTTGTACTATGACACAGATGCCATCACAATTTCTTTTCAAGGAGGCCAGATTCTAACAATGCTAACTGACAATACGTTAAAGAAAGCTTCTGGCTATGCATCATTCTTCCTGGAAGTAATATTTAGCCGTTAAACTATGGTTATCAATTGTTATCAGTGACTGTGCATTCCTCCTACTTAAATTCCTCCTACAGTTTCAATTGGATTTAGTATCCTTTCCCACTGGCCCTCTGAAACCACTGGGTAGTGTTGTTGCATTCTGTTAAAGAGCTACTCTACTGTGCTCCTCCCCAGAAGTGGCTGCCCTTCAGACTTGATGAAGTCATGTCCATCTAAAGGACCACATCATGGAGTCTTCATGTGCACTAGCAGAAATAGGAATGGGAGGGGTGGCTGAGTGGGATTTCCATTTCAGTGGGATGCTCCTGTGGACTCAGCAGAAGCCCCTTCATGGTGGCTCCTTGAGGTTCTTGCCCTCTACAGCTTGAGGATGATAGCCAAGGAAAAGAGGGGGAGGGAAGAGCCCTTTGCAGGGTCTCTCCCGTAACTCACAGGGTAAAGCGGAGAATGTTTTAATATAGTTTGAGGCAGAGGCCTCAGGGGAGCTGCAGCCAGGACTGAGCTACCTGAAGTATAGCTGCATAATCACATCATTCTAGGGGTCAGCAGAGCAGAGTAGCAGAGTAGGGCAAGAAGTGTTGAGGTGGATCCTCAGAGGACAGAGAAAGGGCAGCAGGTTTTGGTCTTGATTAATGCGAGTTGCTGCTAACGGGCTGAGGAGCTTAGGGTTGGAAAGCGATCTTCCCCCCCTCTGTGATGGCATGCCTGAGTACGGAAATGAGAGTGGTGCTCAGTTTTCTTATTTTGCTGGATCGTGGAACCTTCAAATAAATAATATTCTATGCAGCTGATTACCGGACTTCTTTGCCTTGCTGGTACCATGGCCCAAATCTCTGGGAATGACTATTGTCCCAGCCCATCATTATGACCTACTTTTTTCCTAGCATGAATAACATCACTTGTGATGCCTGCTTGATTATATATATTATTCCGCCCCCCCCCATACACACACTCTTATTTTGACAAATCTAGCTGTTTGAAGTCTAGCCAGGCCATTTACAAGACATGTATGGTTACTTAATTTCAGATAACAGGCTTCCTTGACATGAAAAGGGAGTGGTATTTGTTCACATATGCGTTCAGTACATGGATGGAAACAAAGGCCCCTGTAAATGATATACTGCCACGTGCTTACTGTGTGAGTGACAATTAGAACCACGCTGGGCAACAATCACAAAACTATAAATACTTACACAACTTGCATCCAGTATTTATGAGCAAGCCACAGGTAAGCGGACACAGATACAAGCAGATATTGTTAATCGTGGGGTAAAATGTCACTGATCTGCTCAGGAGCCAACACCCTATGAAGATGAATAGTGGCAATTTAAAACTAGGGTGAGTCAGATCAGTGTACTAGGAGGTAGCACTGTCAAGTGGTCAGGGCACTAGATTGGGAACTAGGAATCCTGGGTTCTATCCCTAGCTGTGCTGCGTGAAATTTGGCAAATTACTTCAGCTCTGTGTGCCTGTTCCCCCTCCCATCCTTTGTCTGTCTTGTCCATTTAGACTGCAAACTCTTGGGGGCAGGGACTCTCTCACTGTTTTGTACAGTACCTAGCACAATGGAGCTCTGATCTCAGCCAGAACCTTTAGCAGCTCCTATAAACAAATAATAAAACATGAGTCACTTTCCATAGCGGTGCAGTACATCTGCAGAAAGGGTTTGCACTGGGGTGGCTACACTGGTGGAAAACACCAAACAGTGTAAACAATCGCTTAGGCAGATCAGCATCTTTCCCCATAACATTAAAAAAGGAAGAGCTCAGAGGCACAGAGGTGTGTCAGTAGCAGGCAAAAGGAACACTTGAAAACATTAGCATGTAGAGGTTTGTTGGTTATTCATACACTCCAAGTGGTTATTCTGGAGAGCACACCATCTCCTTGAGAACATAATAATAGCCAAAGGACTTACCAGCTGAAAAGAGGAGAAAGCCTGCATCAGTCAACTACAAAATGGCCACATTAGGAAAGCCGCTGGTTCTCTCTCCCAGATTTAAAGGGCTAGATGCCAGAGACCTGAATGCTGGGAAAAAGCATCTGCACAAGGGTGAGCCCCTAGTGGGAAATATATTAGTGAGAAGGCAGCTGTAAAGCTAGTGGGCCTGATTCTTCATCAACCTGGGCTTTGTGCAATAATTTATATCAGTGCAAAGTGAATGTAAAAATGCTACCATTCTGATAGGATAGTGTCTCAGACCTACTTTACACTGGTGTTAATGACTATACAAGGTGCAGGGTAATGGAGGATCAGGTTTAGCAACTCCAGCTAATGTCAGTGGAAGGAACAAAACTCCCGATTCACTGATGACAGGGGCAATGGGTGTAAGAGACCCTGAGATATTCCTCCCTGAAGCTCGTTTCAGTATTTGGGGTAAATAGGTCTCTGTGTTGTGGTCTGTTATTGTGCTATGCAGACTGAGTACAATCTGAGTTTTTTATTGACATCATCCCAGTCTTGGCACAAAATAAAACAAAGTGGTTGAGATTTTCAAAGTCATGCAAAGGATTTAGATGCTTGCCATCCATTAAAATGGTTGAGAATTTCAAAGCAGTCTAGGGGAGCCAGACATACCTTCCCATGTCTCCCTAACAGAAGATGTGTCTAAACCCTCAAGATAGCTTTGAAAAATCTCAGCCCACATTTTCACAGTATGTACCAGTCAGACAATTATTTGGTTGGACTGAAACTATCATCTCCACATTCATCTCAGTGGAATCATCCATGTTCTATTTTTGGGTTGGTTAATCAATTGGCACTTCTCTAGTATTCACTATTCTGTTTCTCAGACCATCCTCTGATCCAAGACTTTGGACAGTTAGCCAGAGGTGTTGCAATCACGGTAGAATGAGAATTCTTAATGAGGATGAAAAGCTTCAGAAAACCAATCTCCCACCCCGGAGCCATCAGCCATTTCTCAAACTTTATGATTTGTCTTACAGTAACACCTAGAGTGCCCAAATGAGATCAGGGCCCTAATATACAAGGCATTGTACAGTCTCTGTCCGGAAGAGCTTATAATGTGAATAGACAAGATGGACAAAAGGTGGGAGAGGAGTCACAGCCGAAGTCGCTTGCCCCCGCCAATCAAGCCAGGATTGGAAGTGCTGGAATTCGTGATGGGGAATTCAGCCCTGTGCTGTAATTAGTTTGTGCTAGGTATTCTATTGACTCCAGTGGAGCTCTGCTTGGTGCTAAGATCTGTTGCTGTGGATGCAGTGACGAGATTGGAACCCAGTTTTAACAGACCCGAGTGGCTCATCTATGTTTCGGAGCAGTTGCCAAGCTTTTCCCCTGTTTCCCCACAGGCTTCCTATGTGCCCATGGGCCCAGATCCTCATTCCATTGATTCCAATGGAAGTTAGGGCCTATATATCTTTGAAAATCTGGCCTTGGCCTCTCTGTGCCTCAGTTCCCCATTTGTAAAATGGGGCTAATAATCCTTCCCTACCTCACAGGGGCGTTGTGAGGATAAATACAAAGATTGTAAAGCACTGTGAGATCTACTGATGAAAAGCACTATATCAGACCTAGGTTTGTTTATTACTGCTATTATTATTTTTTATTGTTCATTATTATTTTATTATTTTTGGGGGGTGGTATCTGTCCACAGCAACCTTCTGAAGTTCTCTCATTATTAACATCTGCCAATTCATCCTTTATCTACTATCAACATTTAGTCTAAGAGGGATTTTTTTCATTTTTAACTTCCTTTATTTGTGCGTACATTAGAGCCTGATCCTGCGAGGTGCTGAACATTCACAATCCCTGTGGATTTCAGGGGGAGCTGTGGCTACTCAGCAGGATCGAGTCCCTCCTCAATTTGTAGCCATTGAAAAGTCACCAGAATGTCATTCGATGCAGAGGGTACAAAGCAGAGGAAACCACCAAGTATTCGGTGTCTGACTACAGTCCAAGTCACTATCACATTATCTATTTTGTTTTAAGAATGGAGCACTTGGAGCAAAGAAAGACAAGGAAGTTCATCCAAAAACCCTTGGTCTGAATTCCCTTTGGGCATAATAAAAATGTGTCTGGCTTTCTATTCCTTTATAAACTGTGAGCAGCAAAAGCTTCAAGTCCACTAACTCTCCACAATGCTGGGCTCCAAATTGCACAGATAGTATCGGTGGCTGTTTGAAAAACAAATACAAGGGGGTAGGTTGGGAGTATGTATGAAATGCCTGCACAGCAATTTAGGTATTTAGGGCCTCTTTCTAGTGACTTAATTGGGCTTTGGATGGAAAAATAAGAAAGAGGGAACTGAGAAGCTGGCCTCAAAGCGCAGGTCTACACTGCAGCTGGGTTTGTGTCTCGCAGTCCAGGTGGACAGACTCATGCTAGTTCTGCTTGAGCTAACATGCTAAAAATAGCAGCGTGGCTGTTGCGGCTCAGGCCCAGGGGAATGGGGGGGTAGGGGAACAGAGGGAGGGGGCTTGGACTCGGGTGTCTAGCCTTAGCTGCCACCTGTGTTGCATCATCTACATTGCTATTTTCAGCATGCTAGCTCGAACCCTGCTGCAGTGCAGACCTACCCAGAGAGTTCAGATTCATAGGCACTGCTCCTGGAAGCTGCTCTTCCAGGCCAGGCTGGTGCAGAACCCCCTTAATTTCAGGGAGGCTCTGAGTTTGGGCAGGAGTCCACTGCACAGAGCTCGTTGCAGGATCAGGGTTGAAAGCATTGAGCCAGTGGTAGGGTAGACATGAATAAACCACAAGATCTTAGACTGATTAGAATGATACCGTGTTGGTTGCAGCTGAAGTTTAAAAGTTGCTCGAAAGAGGCTGGCTTCTAGCCACATGGGTTTAGCGCAAACTTCCTTTGGCTTAATTTCGTGTAACCCCTCTTGGGGTTTCTCTGAAGTTCGGAGTTCAGTGATGGTTTGGAGTTTGAAGTGATGGCAGGGGAATGGGGGCAGACAACCACTGAGATTAACAGTATTGTCACCAGCTAAGGTGTTTTCTCCAGCTCAGAAATGGGACAGCGTGGGAGAAGCTGGGTCTGCTGCTATCCCTGTTCTGTGATTAAGCAGAAGATTTTCAGTTACTGGAGCTGTCAGTCCAGTCCTAAATTCACTAAGGATGGAGGTCACTAATGTGTGAGGTCAGCGCAAGGCCAATGAACCGCAGAAATCCCCCTCACAATAGGGCATAAGTGGGCTATATGGCCCTTGTGCTAGCCCTCACCATAGAGACCATTTCACTCATGGAAAGAAGAACATCACAGATAGCTGCAGTCACCTGCCCAAGGTCGTACAGGAGATCAGTGGCAAAGCCAGAATTAGAACCCAGATCTCCTACCCTTAGTGCGATACCCAGTTGGCTTCCAACAAGTCTACTCACATGAGTAACTGGAGGGAGTAAAGGGTTCACAAACTGGCCCCAAATGTGGGCGCCGTTAAGCTTGACAAGATTACAGCCTGAGGTGGAATGGCTGCAGTTGATAGCTCTGCAAATGGAACCTACAGACAAGGCGGAGCTGCTGGTTCTTCCTAGCAATTGCAAAGACATTAGCAGCATGACTATGCAGTAGTTGTTGGTTTCTTGGGAGAGTCTTCAACTGGAATCAAGAGTTTTCTCATGGTTTTACAAACAGCTATCTGTAGCCATAGTTGGTCCTTAGGTCAGAATGAGGTTTCCTTTCCCCCGCCCTCTCGGGCATGTTGAAAGAAAGAAGTGAAAAGGTTGCACATTTATCTTATATTTTAGTCCCCCCAAGACTTGTCTTTACGTTCCCCCTATTTCTTTAGTGCAAAATGAGAGAGGGGGAAAAAAAAAAGTTCCCCATGGATAATTTAGTTCAGCTGAATTACAATGCATTTACGTCTGTTTCGAGGCTCTCTCCCACGCAGCAACCGCACTGCCTAGAGCTTCCAGCACAATATCTGCACTGCCCTAGCTCTGTGTCAGCTTTGATAAGAACCCTTGTGTAATCAGTGCAACAGCAGTTATCCGGCTACAATACTGTATGATTTCCTCTTGTGGCTTCTTCATTCCTGTTTATAATTAAAGTAGGACTCCTTGCCATGCCAAAAGCTATATAAAAATAAGTTAATAAGTAATAAAAGCATGGCGCATATCCAAGAGCTGACTGCTGCTGCTGTTCTTATTCTTGTAACACAGTTAATGTACGGCGGTGGTGAATAACATTGAGGCTTGGACACTAGATTAGTCTGCTGGAGTTTAGCAGCTACAGAAGGATGCAAGCAGCACAGATGGAAAAAAAAAAGAGGCTGATTTGAGCTAGAAATATGGACTATTTAGCCTGAAAAGTGTTGGATAATTTGCTAGATTGTTTTCACGATGCGGCATTAGCTCTGCTACTTTCAGACTGTCCCAACGTCTCAACTGCGAAAACTCTGAAATGTTGCAGGGGGTTAGAAGCTCAAGCACAGAGCTGAATTTTGCATAATTATTAATTATTTATGGCACAGTGTTGCCTAGCGGCCCCAGCTGAGATCACAGCCCCACTGGGTTAGGAACTTTATATACACAGTGTCCCCACAAGCTTGCTGTTTAAATAGGCAAGGCAGACAATGGGTGGGAGAGGAAGCAGAAGCAAGTGACTTTCCCAGTGTTACACTGGCAGAGCTGGGAGTCTTCCCAATTTCCAGGCCAGTGCTCTAGTCATTAGACCACACTGCCTCTCTCAGCTTTAAAATGAGCCAAACCAAAATCCCACATTTAAGATTTGGGGGATGTTCAAAATCCACCTCCTGAACCATATTTCTTTGCTAATGATCTTATCTTACTCCTTTTGCATTTTTTAAGATTTCTGTACCTACGTGTAAGTGTATGTTTGTAGGGCATAGCTATTCAACTTTGCGTTATTATTATTTATTCCTTGCATTTAGGTAACACCTCGAAGTCTCAAGTGAGGGCAAGGCTCTGTTGTGCTAGGCACTGTTCAGACCCATAGCAGCAGTCCCTGCCCCAAAGAGCTTACAATCTAATAGACAAGAAAGCCAATGGAAGCATTCCCATTTTACAGATTGGGATCTAAGGCACACTGAGATTAAGGTTACGTCTAAACTGTTCTGCAGTTCTGGGGAAGGGGGAACGAATTGCAGAGTGCACCAAGTGTTGTGATGCTGTTGGTGCTACTTGAAGAGAACTGCGTTAATGTGAACTAGGTACCTTTTAGTTCGCGCCTGCAGCATCCACATGGATTAGGTACAGTGCAGCACTTCGGTGCACACGGCAATTCACGCGCTCATAGGCCGAACTGCAGGGCTGTGTAGACAAGCCCTGAGTGACTAGCTTAAGGTCACACAGGAAGTCTATGGCGGAATGTGAATTGATGCCAGATTATCTAAATCTTAGCCCAGTGCCATAAACACTATGCCATTTGGCTATGTTCAGCTCTCTCCCTGTGTGTAAGTGAGCCAGCGTGGGAACAGGAATAGTAACAAATGACTCATGTATTTAACCAAAGCACAATTTTTGAAGTTTTTGTATAAAAGATCTTAATTATTGATCCCAATAGTTACTTACTCATCTCTATTGTTTCTGAATCACTGATTTCAATGGGATGAATTCAGCTCAAGGAATCGCATGGATTTCTAGCCAAAGAATCCAAACCTTTAAGAGTCTCTCAAGAAAAGTATTTCTGTCTGTCACGCTGACTCTCTGCTTGCCTGCCAAATCAAACTCAGCCAGGGGCATGTATAGGGGGTGTCTCTTCTTTGATGTCTTTAGCATGAAACAATCTTTCCCTTTCTCACACCTGAGAAAACTTTCTGTAGGGAAACTTTTTTTTTTTTAAATTACTTGGCTACAGACAATTGCCTGTGTTCACAGATTCCTATCTATCTATCTATCTATCTATCTATCTATCTATCTATCTATCTATCTATCTATCTATCTGTGTGTTCTTTTGGCATAATACAGATACTATAACATTACTTAGTACCTTCCATCTGAGGATCTCGAAATGCTTAACATTAATGAATTAATCCTCACAATTCCTGTATGAGGTGGGGAAGTATTGTACTCTACTGGCTACTTTGTACATGCTCCACAGATGGAATCAGAAGTGCTGTGCTGTGTGTCATAGGCACTATATGGTCTACAGGGACTCTCCCAAATTTGGTCACAGGTTCCCCTGAACCAATGGGTGCCTAGTTCACACAAAGCCTCAGATAACTTTCCTTTTTTTGAAGCACTTGGCGGAGAGGAAGGTGATCAGGAACAGTCAACGTGGATTCACCAAGGGGAAGTCATGCCTGACCAACCTGATTGCCTTCTATGATGAGATAACTGGCTCTGTGGATATGGGAAAAGCAGTGGACGTGATATACCTTGACTTTAGCAAAGCTATTGACACCGTCTCCCACAGTATTCTTGCCAGCAAGTTAAAAAAGGATGGATTGGATGAATGGACTATAAGGTGGATAGAAAGCTGACTAGATCGTCGGGCTCAATGGGTAGTGATCAACGGCTCGATGTCTAGTTGGCAGCCGGTATCAAGCGGCGTGCCCCAAGGGTCTATCCTGAGGCCGGTTTTGTTCAACATCTTCATTAATGATCTGGATGATGGGATGGATTGCACCCTCAATTGACTTCAATGGGCTTTGTGTCAGGTCACAAGAGAGAGTTTTTTAAAATGAATCTGGAGACCAAGGTCGCAGGTTGATCAACGCCCTAATTTCTGACTGGAGAAAAAAAGCATTGAAGGCACGTACACCTCATGGGAGCAGCCCTTACCCCCTAGCACAGTTCTGGGTATGGGTTGCTCATTTCGGTCACTGGGAGATTGCACAGGGAATCTGTGAGCACAAGCTGTTTTTAATTTCTACATGTCAAATGAGACTTGATACTGCAGCTTATCCAGCTTGGGTTAGGAAGATAAAGTCTAGCCACAGTCCCTCTTTTTTTGTGGTTTCCCAAATGTTTTGATTTGAGATTCCTTTTTTATTCCAGACGCAAAATTATTCTGGAGATATGGACTCCACACTGCAAGCGTTTTAAAATACCAGTTGTTTTTAGTGGTGATGGTAACCGAGCAGCACAGATCTTTAGAGGACTGACTGAAGTTGTCCCAACTTAAGCTAGCTGCAAATAGGCAACCCCTTCCAATGACTGTGATCTAAACAAGAACAGGCATGCGTATCCAGCCATTTTACAGTCCCTGCCTAATCATTGTGAATCACAGAGATAGGTTACTTACTTGGTCCTCTATTTCTCATCAATATTCTTCCTTCTCTTCCAGCCATAGAACTGAATATGACCTGACCCAAACCCCATTGATATTAACAAGCCTCTATCAACGGGAGATTTCAATGGGCTTTGGATGACGACATAGGGATTTTTTAAAGTAGTACCTAACCAAATGACTTCATTCTGTTTCCCACCTCAGGCTTAGGAGCCAAGCAAATCCCTTGAGTGATCTTATTTTAAGGAAAATAACAGCACTGAGGTCTAGTGGGGATTGATCTGTAATAGGTATGTATATAGCCCCCCATTTCCATAGCATTTGAGCACTTCACAATCTTTAGTGTATTCAGCCTCATTATGCCCGTGTGAGGTAGGGACGTACCGATGCACAAAGATTGCTCAAGGTCCCTCAACAAGGCAGTGGTAGAGCAGAGAACTGAACCCAGCTCTCCCAAGACGTAGGTTAGTGCCCTAACCACTAGCCAATGTTCCCTCTTTAAATGAGCACTCTTCCTCTTTGAGATGAATACACATTGGGGAAATAAGGCCAAAGAAGCAGCACCCTTCCCCTCTGGAAATGAGCAAAGAGGAGCAAAAAGCGAGAACACTGGAAAAAAGAAGAAAGAAAGGGCACTGTTTTATTTTGCTCTGGTTTTTTTCCTGTTACCGAACCCTCCTGCTTTCAATGCAGACTCAGAAAAGCAGCTGGCATGGGCTGGGGACCAGAAGTGGCAGATGTACAACTGGATGCGGTGTATCCGGCACGCGGGTGTCTGAGGCTGAACTTGACAGCCAGCCAGCTGTGCCAGAGATCTGGTGAAGCCACCCACCCTTGTGAGCGTGTACAGGTCAGAGAGAAAGAGAGCAGACTGGAGGCCTTATCCAAAGCTCATTGACGTCAATGGACTTTGGATCAGGGTCGGAGGGCTCGTCTACAGGCAGGATTGAGAGCTGCACTGGTTTAATTTAAGGCAAGATTTTAAACTGCCACCGGCTATGCTAGTTAATGGTAGAAGTGAGGAGCTGTGGAGTGACTCAAAGTGTGTGAGTGGGGGAGGCGGGCAGGGGCAGATATTTTTTTCCCCACTTGATAGGATTACGGGGCACTAGATGCAAGGTGAGAAGTTGGTAAAGAGTTCCAAAACCTGATAACGTCTGCCAAAACATTACGGGGGGAAACTTCATTTTTTAGGGATATTTTTGGAAGCCCAGAGGGGTGGCATTGGGGTGTGTGTGTGAAGGGGAGGGAAGTTTTCAAAAACAAACAAACAAAACAAACCTAAAAATGTCAACGTTCAGTTTTTCATTTAAAGATACTTTTTTTTAAAAAAGTAACAATTTTGTTGAGGAGAAAGAATCATTTTGTTCATCAAAAAATACTTTGGATGAAAAAGTTTGACCAGCTCCATCTATAGTTCCATTAGTGAGTAGCATTTTACTTCCTGAGTAATCCCATTGATGTTAATGGGACTGTATGTGGATTAAGGTGCTATTCAATGTGTATAAAGGTATCAGAATCTGACCCATAGATAGGAAACCAATAGAAGGGAAATAAATACTTTATGGAATAAGCTAACCACTAACTATTTGTATGTAATATTTATATTATGGTAGAGATTAGGAACCCCAGTAATGAACAATGACTCCATTGTGCTAGGCACTGTACTAACACAGAACAAAATGACGGTCTGTGCCCTTAGGTTAGCTTAAGTAAAAAATTCCCCTGAGTGTTGTTTTATTCCATAAATGTCCACTGTAGGGTTCTTGCTTTTCACTCTGAAACAGCTGGTATTGGACATTGTTGGAGTCAGGATGCTGCATTAGATGCATTTCTAGTCTGATGCAGCATGGCAAGTCCTACTTTTTCTTAAACTTAGAGTAGGATGAAAAAGCATATACATGAATCAGGGCAAAACAGAATTGACGACAGGATAATGTGTTTAAATCTTTGATTATTAAACATTAACCAGGCTGCCACTTATAAATCATCGGGATGGAAATGAATCCAGCATGTTTCCTTGGATCAGATAAGAGATTTTAAAGACACAAGAGGATCCTAACCTAATGGGAAGCTTTGTGTTTTACACATACTTTACAAATTGCTTCAAGTGACAGAATGTCACAGCGGTAATTAATTGATGAGATTAAATTACATTTTATAGAGAAATACGTCCACGTTTCTCCACTTCAGGAGTTTTTATGTATCATCCCTCATGGAAAAAAGCTTCATATAAAAATGAAAACTGGATGTGTCTGGCTTTTATTATTTATTGAACAATGCTCCATTGATTCACAGACCCTCTCCAGACAGCTCATAAACAAGGCCGTTAGTGCAAAGTTTAGACAAGGACAAAGATTTTTGTACTCTTACGTATAATACAAAGCTCAACTATTATCCACACAAGAAGGAGTAGACAGAGCTGGACTTTATAGGGGAGAAATCTGAAGACGTTTTCCTGAAGTGAAGGGGCGGGGGAGGGGGAAAGATTAATCTGAAAGCTGGTGTTTCATGTCTATTTCCTTTTTAATCTCTCTCTCTCTCTAATCCCGATGCATACCCTTCTAGCTAAACTTTCAATTGCCATATCTATCTGTCTGTCTATGCTGTGCTTATCATCTGTATGCTTGGGCTTTCATAACTCCACCATCACTATGATGTCCAAGTGCCTGGCCCATTGTTTTTCCCTCTGTCCAGAAGGCACTGTGCAATAATGCCTCTCTACCCACTTCCCACAGTGGCTCTACCTTTCCAAAGGCCTACTTTGGCCCTGAAATTCAACACACTCTTTCCTTTGGTCCACAGGTTTGAGCCCTTATGGCCGCTTTTTCCAGTCAGGGAAACTTGGCCTATAAATTACTGGAGTGTATCACCCAAGGCAAGCAAGGACTCCCTCAAGTTGCCCAAGAGGAAGTGGAAAGTAGTTTTTGCTCACTCTAGTTAATTGAAGTCCTGTTCCCTTTGGAGGCAATAGGAGTTTTGTCACTGCCTTCGGTGGGAGCAGTACTGGGCCTTAATAATATAAAAGTGACAAAGGAGTGAGGATGAACATATCATAGAATCATAGACTTTAAGGTAAGAAGGGACCATTATGATCATCTAGTCCAACCTCCTTCACAACGCAGGTCACAGAATCTCACCCACCCATATGCCCTGTAAGTAGCTAATACTTAGATTTGCTTTCTCCGTGCCTCAGTTCCCCATCCATAGAATGGGGATAATAGCACTGCCCTGCCTCTGCAGGGGTATTGTGAGGGGGAAAAAAATGTTAAAGATGATGAGATACTCAGATACTGAGGTAATGTGGGCCATACAAATAGCACAGATTTGTGGATCATCTACCAATGGTCCTTGCATTGAACCCAATCCAGCTCCCTTTGAAATCAATGGCATGATTTCAGTGGTAGCTGAATCAGGCCTATGATGCTGGCTCCTCCTCCTTATTTTCAGCTGTTAAACTGCTTTAAGGCAGCTAAAGGTACATTCTGTGCTCTTCCCGTGTAAGCAATTGCTGTATTTGCCACGATCTCCGCAGAAGGAGAGGTGGGGACCGTGGGATTGTAGCCTTACAGGAGAATCGATGCATTAAAGCATTGTCCACCCTGTAAAAAGGTTTGAGAACCCCCTGACCTTGGTGAACCCTGAAGAAGTATTTCCAGCCTTGTTGGAGTGGCTGAGTCTTTATTATTGCAGGCAGACATAGTCCACCCTGGCTCTCATTCTTGCTGCTGATTGTCATTCCTAATCTTTTGGCAACACAAGTACATAAAAAAGTTCCTATGAGTTGGCTGCAACTCAGCTTCCTGGCTTGAGAGGTGCACCACTCTGCCCCACATCCAGCTCTTCTGAATACCTACATTTTCTGTCACAAAGGTCACTGAGTGGGAGTGGGTTAAATCAAGAGCCTGATGAAGGTAGCACCTATTATTTATTTTTTTTACAAGATGGGCCAGACCCTCAGCTGGTGTAAATGGGCACAGATCCATAGATAATCCTTCATACTGCACAAAGATCCCAGAAACTTAATACTTTGTGATTTATATGTTGTAATTTTCAATTGAGACTGGATAGTGTTATTCCTTCCATGCTCCGTTCGGGTGATGTTTTTCGTCCTGTTTTCTATTCCAGCCTGTTTCCTAATTGTCACTCTATTGGAAGGAGCACATCCTCAGCTGATGTAATTTGACATAGCTCCATTGACTTTCATGGAGCTACATGCCAATATACTCCATCGGAGGGATCTGGCCCTTTAAAAATGAACCTCCTGTTTGGTGGGACATAAAACAGAAAGGGATTAAGAGGCATTTAGTTTCATGAAATCCTTTAATAAGTAGTCTCCTTCTTCTGGCTTGGGTTACCATAAAAAGTGAATACTTTCCCTATTAAATCTTTATAGTTTCTTCTCCCTAACAACCTATTCGACATTTGCTGTATTTCTCCATGAAAGGAGCTGTGAAAATCCAAGATCCCCCTTTTAAGGTTCATGGATAGTCTCTTGTTATCTTAGTTCTTAAACCAGTCAATTTTATATCCTTAGACATTAGACTGTGAAAGGGACATTCAGAACTTAGCCGTGAGTGCATTTCATGGCTCAATAAATCCAGAATAAGATTTGTCATAAAACCTTCAGCATCAAGGATTTTTTATACCAGGCAATAACCCCAATTTATAATTATTTCTGAACCCAGAACATCTATCTCCCCTATTTTCAAATGTAAAATGCACTGTGGTCGTATCTTTAAGTGGTGTAGTTATAAGTGCTCCCAACTAATCCACTCATCTAGGGTCTCCATGGCTGGGTAAATGGTTTCAATTTTTCCAGTGGAGAAAAAAAAAAAAAAACCTCTCTCTTCAGAACGTTCTGGTTTTTCAACTTTCTTAGCATCCTCCTTGTTGAACAATATTAGGGTCCCTTTATATTTTGAATTGATTTTTGAATAGAACAGCAAGAAGCAACTAGGAAAAGAGCTAGATGGTTTGGGACAGATTCTGATCTCACACAAAGTGGTATAAATTCAGAGTAACTCCCCGGTTGTCAAAGGAGTTACCCCAGAAGTGGACTGCTCCATGTGAGATCAGAATCTTATAAGTAAGAGAGTTCTAACAGCTGCTGTGTCACATGGTCACTATTCAGTGTCTCTTATTATTAGTGGGATAAATATTCTAGCCTGAAAAAATAAGCAACACAACGAACACGTGAATGTGAGGCTCTGTAGTACAGTGAATGCATAAACACACCCAAGTTTATGAAATCCATCAATTGCTACAAAGAAATATTCATGTAATATTTGCAAGCATTATGCTCCATGGACCAAACTGAGACCTGGTACCTATGTATGCAACTCCATTAAATTCAGCGCAGTTGTATTCCCTTAATTACTCTTATTATTTGTATTACAATGACATCTAGGGCTCCAAACTAAGAGCAAAGCCCCATTGTGCAAGGCACTGTACATAAGAAACAGTGCCTGATTCAGCCTGCATCCGACAAAGTGGGTATTCACCCACGAAAGCTCATGCTGCAATACGTCTGTTAGTCTATAAGGTGCCACAGGACTCTTTGCTGCTGATTCAGACAGTTTACCATTTAAATAGCCATAGCAACTAAGATAAAACTCCAGGTTGCATGGGGCACTGAGATAGTGTCTCCAAAGTGCAACAGTCACAGTAAACTGGGATGTCAGGCCACAGTGCATTTCAGAAGAGCCCTGGAAAGAAAGGGGAGGAGGAAATGAAGGGTAAGGGTAATTTTCTTGCTGCGACACATCAGTTTATTCTAACCTGGGAAGCAGTATTCTCCATGGCGGGGACACAGTTATCAGATCGAAGATTCCAAATGGCCGACACGTGTTCCCATTGCAGGAACTCATACAAGTGGCTTTTTAAAATAAGACATTTCGAAATCATTACTCCTGACAAATCATCCTCTCCTGAAGGATCATCTTCAAATATATGGGACTGAAATCAGAGTTCTTTTAAACGTCCTTAACGTAAATATTTAGGATGTAACCCGAACGTATACCCATTTTCCATGCTCTCATCCCTATTCGTTTATGTTGGGAAGAGACCACTCTGGGTGGGAATGGCAACTGAAATTTAAAATGAAACCCACAACTTTTCTTGTCATGCAGATTGCAGAAATCAAATGTTCAAACACTTTCCAATTAGTTTAACTCATTTAAGATTCAAAAAGAGGGAGTGTCATCTAGTAGTTCGAACAGGTGGCTAGTACCCAGGACTCGGGGGTTTTAATCCCAGCTTTTAGTAAAGGAGTCTGTTTTAGTGGTCAGAGTAGGGTAGCTGGGAGTCAGGTATCCTAGATCAGTGGTTCTCAAACTAGGGCCGCTGCTTTTTCAGGGAAAGCCCCTGGTGGACCAGGTCAGTTTGTTTACCTGCCGTGTCCACAGGTTCGCCGCTCCAGGCCAATGGAGGCTGCAGGAAGCGGCGCGGGCCGAGGGATGTGCTGGCCGCTTGGATGGGCACTGCTTGGAGTGGTCAGTGTATTTTAATACCATGATGCTTAATGGTTATTTTTCATTGTCACTTAGACCTTGCTAGGATTCTTACTCCATCTAATGCATTTGGAACTTTGTGGGTGTTAATTTATTGCTTAGATGGGCAGTGCGCTTTCCTTCTTAGTATTTTTAACTTTGAGTACTTCTAATAAAAATGCATCAAATCTCAGTCCGTACAAGCCTAAAGCCCCCAGCCTGCAACTGGATCCCCTTGTGCCCAAACATAGGAACACAGGGATTGCCACACTGGACCAGACATCAGGTCCATCTGGTCCCATATCCTGACCCTAACAGTGGCCGGCACCAGATGGAAGGAGTAAGAGCCCCACATTACGTAGATGTGGGAAACCGCCCATGCAATCACCCAACGATTTCAACAGCGCTTCATATGTGTGCTAGGTTTAGTCTACATAGGTCTTATTATAGGATCAGGGCCTGAGATATCTAATAAATACCAGGATTTCTGCAGGACCACAAATAATATTGCCAGAGCACAAGAGAGCCATAAGTCTCTAACGATAGGTCTGCCTGGAGCAGGTCTTTAATTTAGGAGATCTGAGATACAGCAAAGTTACCATAGATGGGATGTAATGTTTAAAATGTAATCTGTTAAGCATATGCTTGAGAATGTGTGTGTGTGTGTGTGTGTGTGTGTGTTCTTTGCTTCTACCCCTGTTTATATATGGCATTATTTGAGTAACCTTAACAACCTTTTTATACAAGAAAGGTCTGTTTCTGTGGTTACGATGACACTTTTAGATAGAATCACTTATTTCAACAAAGAGAATGCGCCATCTAGGAGCCCACTGACCCAAGTATTTGTCTCTACCTCTGTGTAGTCTGGATTAGTTCTCCCCTCCTCAACAATATTAATATATATATGGGCAGAATCTTGCTTCAATTGTTGAGTGGCAACATTCCAACTGACATTAGATTAAATTTATCCTTATGCTGAGAGGCCTACACACCACTTAAAACTACAAAACAGGGGGTAAGGGGGACTTACGTGATCTAGAGTGCTCACCACAGTAGTGATTTTCTTTTTTTGGAGAGTATGATTGCACCTGGAGCTGGAAAACATAAATAAAATAAAAAATGTTAAAAAAAAAATCACAGAAATATTCTCTCTCTCTTTCTTTCTTTCTTTCAATTTTGCCAAAACGTTCTGTTGGTCAAAAAATGTTATCTAGCTGGTTGAAAAACTAGCAGAATTTCCGGTCTGGCCTGGAAGCTGCAATGGCACCAATAGCACTTTTCATTGGGGGTGGCCAAACTTGAACTCAGGTCCCGCAATAAGATTTAGGTTTTAACTTGATTTAATATAAGGGTCTTGCCAGGGATGTAAACCCTCATGCTTCAGGACATCAGCCAACTGCTACCTAACAAGAGTCAGGAAGAAACTTCCCCTGTGGGCAGGTTATTCCATAGATGCCCACTGCAGAGCCCCATACACCTTCCTCTAGGCAACTGTTGGAGACAGGACACTAGAAAGATGTATTAATTTCTGTGTCCTATTGATGGAGCTTGGTGCCTGTGCAGAGTCTCATTTAAGGCAATGGAGCTCCAAACTGAGGCCAGGCTTTGCTTGCATGGCGCCCAGCACCTCGTGGGATCGAGGCTTTTTTGTAGTAAACATCCGGCAATAACCAAACTTTCCATTTAATGCTGTTACTTTCACCTACTGATCTCTTGTCAGGCACTGAACCCACTGCCCTTCCTGAGAGAATGGTTTTATGGGCATTGCTCCTTTTTCCTTGATGACTGTGTATATGGAGAATTGGTAGGTTAAGAGTTTCCTTATTGCATATTAATGCCCTTTAATGTGCTTTGAACCCTTTTATTTTAATTATGTTAGTCTCCAATCTATTTAAAGTTCCTGCAATCTGGTTACTCTTATTCAAATCAGATTTCTGATTCTCCACACTTAGCAGCTGTTTTTCCGCTTTGCTCGATGCTGGGTTGTTTTTACTGCAGAACTGTTATTGGCATTAATACCTTGCAGAGGGCAAACAGGAATGGCTCCCACAGAGTTTCTCCCCCCATCCCCTTCGCCCCCCCCCAACCAGGACCTGATTTTACTCCCATTGAACTAGAGCTGGTCATGAAATGTCTTCTCATCGGGGTGGGAGGGGCAATCAAAATGAAATGTTCATTTTTTTGATAAAAAAAAAAATTCAATGGAAACATTCTTTTTCTGCAGAAATGCCCACTGAAAATCACTGCAACAGAAAATTTCCAAACCAGATCTATGCTAAAGTCAATGGCCAAACTCCCAGCGACTTCAGAGTGAAGCAGGGTTATTTTGTATGTATTACAGCTGTACTTAGAGGTCCCAACCAAGATCAGGGCCCCATTGTGCCAAGTGCTGAACATACCCATGGTAAGAGACAGTCCCTACTCTGAAAAGCTTACAGTCTAAACCAGCGATGTGCTGGCCGCGGCTTCTCGCCGCCCCCATTGGCCCGGGATGGCGAACCGCGGCCAGTGGGGGCCGCGATCGGCCGAACCTGCCGCGTCAGCAGGTAAATAAACTGGCCCGGCCCGCCAGGGTGCTGACCCTGGCGAGCCGCGTGCCGAACGTTGCCGACCCCTGGTCTAAACAGACAAGAGAGACAAAGGGTGGGAGGGAAACCAGGATCAAACCTAGGGCCAGTATTTATCACACAAAAAAATACAATAAATATCTAAAAGTGGGGGGCCGGGGGGGGGAGGGATGATGATAGTGAAGAAGGGACTCCCTGGGAAAATCAGTACAGCTTTCCTGCATATTCCCTGTGGGACTACTGTGCATGCCCCAAACTCCTCAGCCTCTCGTCTGTTATTCATCTTCTTGTTGTCTAATTATCTCCATCCCCATGGAGACCACTAATACAGTTGGCTGATCAGTCCCCTTCAACTATGAGATAGATCCATGCAGAGAGAGGCCCTTAGCATTCAGTTATTTTGTTATTTTATTTATGTCTTTTGTTTTAAATAAACAATTAAATAAGCCCATGCAAAAAAACTTTTGATGTCCTAACAATTAATATAAACCTAGTGCTTTTCATTCATAAATCTCAAAGCACTTTACAAAGGAGGGCAGGATCATTTAGCCCCATTATATAGATGGGGAAACTGAGGCATAGCAAGGTGAAGTGACTTGTCCTTAGTCACTGAGCAGGCAAGTGGCAGAGCCAAGAATAAAATCCAGATTTCCTGAGTTCTTAGCTTTAGTCACCCCACCACAATGGACTTGCAATTACAAATAATGACCAGTAAAAAAAAAACAAAAAACAATCACACTTAAACAGGGCTAGATTTTCACAGCAGCTCATCTCCCATTTAGACACGTAAATAAGGACCAGGTACGGAGGTACCTAGCTGCTTCCATTTGTTATAATAATTATGTCTTATGTGTATTATGGTAGTGCCTAGAGATCCCAGCCCTATTGTGCTAGGCACTGCACAAACCCATAACAACAAAATGGTCCTTGCTCCAAAGAGCTTATAATCTAGGGTCTTGTCTACACACAAATTTGAACTGGTTTAGTTAAAGTGGTGCAAACCCTCATATGGTGAATCTTATTTTGGTTTAGCTTAGACATTCTCCTAACTGATTTAAACTAATCTGAAATAAACTGAAATAATAGCGTTCACACAGCAGTTCGTACCTGTTCAAGTAAGTCACTTTAAATTCACAACTTTAGTTAAACAGGTGCAACTTTGTATAGACAAAGGCTATTCTTCACTTCAAAAAAATGTGTGGTTTACAGTGAGAAAACTATCTTGCTGTACAACCTAAACATAGTAATTGTTACCTTGATGTAGCTAGATGAGCTTAACTCCAGGTGAGAGGTATAGTGTTGAATTTGAGTAGATACTAGAACTGTGCAAATAATGGATTTTTCAGTTCATTGGCAATTTGGAAAAAATGGGGAAAAATTGGTTTGTGACCAACTGAAAATGAAACTTTGGGGGAAAAAACTGGTGAACCAAAGAGACAAAAAAATTGTTTTGTGTTGAACAAAATGTTTCTTTTCAACAAAACTGAAATATTTTGTTTTGAATTGGATCACTTTAAAATGTTTTGGACTTTTAAAAAATGAAATTAAAGACTATTTTGAAATGAACAAGTCATTTCAAACCAAAAGATTGGGAATTTTTGTTTTTAAAATGTCAGGGGAAAAAAAACGTTTTTGTTCTCCCCCCACCCCCAGAAGTTTGTTTTATTTTCAGCAGAAACAATTTGGCAAAATTAACATGAATTCACAAAATATTCTGGTGCCAGTAAATCTTCATTTTTTGTTAAAAAAGAGTTTTGAACAAAACTTTTTGCCCAGCACAGAGGTAAAAACTGCCTTTGCCTTATCTCCACTACAATTTTACGTTGAAAGAGCTATCTCACAACTCCTTTTGCAGTGAAGACACAGCCAACCCCTAACTAAAAGACTAGGGACAACAGGAAGATCTAACAAACAGATGGAGGGAACACAAGGTAGCAGTGAGATAATTATGATCAGCATGATAAGCAGCAGTCACAGCATATCGGCTGTCTAACATTGTCAAGTTTTTTTTGTAGGCAGAGCAGAGGTAAATTTTAAGGGGAGATTTTCAAATAGCTTAGCGGAGCACTTTTATAAACCTGAACAGTTAGTTTAGTATCTAAATGGAAGCAGGCTCTTTGAAAATCGAGCTCATAATGAATTGTCTCCGCCAGCCAATAAACCAAAGGCGCAAAACGACCTTTTCAACCTCACCACCAGGAAAAACCTGACAAACTATTTGAAGTGCACAAAGACACCTGGGTACATTCTAATGACACAACTTGTTCCATTTAAAGGTGGCTAATCTTTGAGAGCTGCTGTAAACTTCCTAAAGATTAGCTAAAGATTGAGGGCTGTGTACACTAAATGGTTCCTGTTAGCAACTCTGGGTGAAATTAATATCACAACAAAGATTACAGGGTGGCTTTCAAATGACAACTAATTATATTTGGAGGCCGGAAATGGATGTGTGCTATTTCCACAGCATGCTGCTGCCTTGACGTTCTCCAAACAGTTAATTCTTAAAGTTCTGAGACTGCTTTAGGAAGCTTTTGTCTTATGCTTGGACCTGAACCTGCAAACCTTTACTCATATGAGTAGTGGAGATCCCCCAAAGATGTCAAGTGGGTACTTGCCTAAATAAGGATTTGCAGAATTGGGCCCCTAGTTTGCATGGTTCCTTGCTTAACATGCTGTTGTTTGTTTAGTTCCTGTGCAACAGAAGTTTCCTTAGCAACTGTCTTATTCTTTTGCAAGTCTTTGTTAATGGCAGACATTGACGTCTGCTATGTACAAGGGTGTTAAAAAGGATGGTACCCAATAAAAAAAAAAATAAAAAAAATCAAAGATTGCCCAGTTTCCAAAGCAAACCTCATATTATCCACCTAGAACTTGCTGGCGGGGGCCTCTCTATTGAACAATACTGCATGCTGCCTTTAGCATTACCTAAGGGAGCATTTTCTGCTTCCCTCTCCAGCTTTCAAAGGTCAATAAGAAAACGTCTTGTCCTTGTCCTTTTCTCTATGTGCATAACACTAATGCACTGGCGTAGCAGCTCTCCGTGCCAGCCAGTGTAACAGGAACTTATTGTCTAAATATGAGCTCCAATAGTATGCAGAGAGAAAAGACAATCTTTGTGGTTAAAGCACTGGGCTGGGACTCAGGAGATGGGGGGCGCAATTTTCAGTTCTGCCACAGACTTCTTGGGGGACCCTGTGAAAGTCATTTAGGCCCAGATGCTCCAAAGGTATTTTGGTGCCCAACTCCCATTGAAATCAATGGAAGTTCCCTCATCTGTAGAATGGAGACAACAATACTTGGTCCTGTCTATTTATATTGTCAACTCTTCAGGGCTTTGTGTTCACGAGGTGGGCTGTTACCTTGTGTTAGGCAACAGCTAGTAAGTAACATGAGGTAAAATCCTAGTGAAGACAAGGCAGTTTGTAATAGTAACACACTAGTAGGCTGAGGTGAACACCAGCCCATAGGGTTCACCTTGACCTGCTAACACACGTGAAAACTACAGACTGGTTGGTAGGATATTACCATGTATTAGCTAACACAAGGTAACATCACATCTTTTGTCCTAATGCAGCTGTACCCTTACTGTGTGTTCAGACAACTCCTAGTACCATGGGGTCTTGTTCTTGTGCCTTATCCACTAAACCATCCTTCCTTAACATGGGTTGGAACATCAAAATATCCAGAATACGATGCTTCCAAATAGGACTTAAGCGATGCCCAGGTCTTGTGCTGGTCCCTCCAGAACATCCCTGGGTTCTGCTTCCCACACCACAGCTGTCTGTCCCTTATCAGAAAGTATGCAAACTTTTCATTTCTTTCTTTTACAAATGCTCCATTGAAGAAGTTGTACAGCAGAACTCTGGTGCAGAAAAATAGAAGCACCAATAATAAACTCAGTAACAGATTCATAGATTCATAGATTCTAGGACTGGAAGGGACCTCGAGAGGTCATCGAGTCCAGTCCCCTGCCCGCATGGCAGGACCAAATACTGTCTAGACCATCCCTGATAGACATTTATCTAACCTACTCTTAAATATCTCCAGAGATGGAGATTCCACAACCTCCCTAGGCAATTTATTCCAGTGTTTAACCACCCTGACAGTTAGGAACTTTTTCCTAATGTCCAACCTAGACCTCCCTTGCTGCAGTTTAAGCCCATTGCTTCTTGTTCTATCCTTAGAGGCTAAGGTGAACAAGTTTTCTCCCTCCTCCTTATGATGTTTCCCAGTGCTCTACCACCTGTCTCTCTTCACTCTATTCAACGTCTGGTACAGAAGACCGAACCACCTTTCTGTTGCCAATAATTGTATCACTGAATTTTCTAACCTTCCTTTGAAGCATTAGGTATTGGCAAGAGGCAGAACAACAGATGGCTCAGTGCCCTGACCCAACACGGCAAAATGTGTGGGACGTTAATGGGAGCCTGTGCATGTATCTGATGTCTATTCAAGTTAGTTGGAAATTGGTTTTCTCCCCCATCCCCCCATGCTAATTATGACTTTTTGTCAAAAACACAAACTTTTTTTAAAAATTTTTGATGGAAAAGTCATAATTTTCCATTTGCAGCTGAAAATTTTGTGGGGGGTTTTCTGATGATTAAAAAAAAAAAAAAAAAAAAAAGAGGAAAGCAGACACTTTCCATGAAACTTTCCATTGAGTGGAAATCCCAATTTTCCATCACACAAAACAAAAACGGCTTTCGACTGACAATTTTCTACTAGCCCTATTACCTCTACTTTTCTAGGTTAGCCCATTACAGATGTGGGGTACAACTGTCAAATCTAGATTCAGATTTGGACCCTGGACTCTAGCCTCTCTCTTCCCGTTTCCCCTTAAATTCTACGGTGTTCAGATTCAGGGGTTTGGTTCAGGCTTATCTCTACCAACAATCTGATCCACAGGCCATTTGTCCACCATTTCCTATTGTTAAAGGATTGATGCTGCTCCCATAGAATTCAATAAGAATTTTGCCATTGGCTTCAGCAGGTTAAGCCGTGATCAGCAGCAGCTTCGTTGTGTGTTGTGCCGCACATAACAACGGGCTTGGCCACATAGAGAAAGTGATTGAGAAACAGTCTCTGACAAATCATGAGAGCCAAATTTCTCCCCAGTATCCTTTGTGATTAACGTCTGGAACCCAGTCCAAAACCAACCCCATCATCTTCGTTTCAAGCTCTTGAATATCAAACAGTACAAAACTAGAGGATAGTGGTTATAACCTCAATTGTGGACAGCTTTGTTGGATGGAACTCACTATTGCATTTGGTTTTACCTTGGGCTGCAATTAATTTAAAATGAGTGGTAACCACTAACACCATAACTATCGATATTCTCTGGTAATTCTTGACTGCTCAGTGTGCTTTTAGCATTTTCAATTAGGTTTTAGCAACGAATAAAAGTCAGAAAGAATCAAAGTGCATTTTACAAGCCCTGGTAAAATTGTATGGGCCAGATCCTCAGCTGGTATAACTCGGTGTCCAGTTTAAGTCTCTGGAGCTCTTCCAAGTTATACTAGCATGGATCTGGCTTCATCTCTTCAGAAGGAGCGGGGGGAAAAGTATGTTGCAATTTGAGTCTGCACTTGTAGGACAGATCCTTCCCTGCATATAGGTGGCTTCATGCCACTCCCACAGTGCATAACTGTCCTAAACCTGAGAAATTGTCCTGCATAGACTAAACTATGCCACCCAACTCCATCTACCATACATGGCCAGGGAAAAGGCTGAGACATGGACATCCCCACAACCTGGCAATCCTCAGATGTAGCAGGGGGTGTTGGCAGCTGGTGCAGCTTAAAGCAGTGACCTCCAGGCTGCTCTAAATTGGCTTGATCTAGATTGATCCTGGATTGAGGGACTGAAAGGCAGCCCCATCAAAGCTACTCCTGAACTGCAGCTCAGAATCTGGGCTATAATATTAGATCATTTGTTCTAAATCAGGGGTTCTCAAACTGAGGGTCAGGACCGCTCAGGGGCTCGCGAGGTTATTACCTGGGGGGTCGCGAGCCGTCAGCCTCCACCCCAAACCCTGCTTTGCCTCCAGCATTTATAATGGTGTTAAATATATAAAAAAGTGTTTTTAATTTATTACGGGGATCGCACTCAGAGGCTTGCTATGTGAAAGGGGTCACCAGTACAAAAGTTTGAGACCCACTGTTCTAAATGATCTGAAGAAATAAAATACGATGGAAGCAGCGCCTTAAGCAATGGGAAAATCCTGAGAGATCCTCAGCACAACTCCTGCCAATGCATGACTGGTCCCTAAAATTCAGTTTCCAATTTTGTTAGTGTAGTGTAGAATCAGGCAAATGGTGCAGAATTTAAAGGCGTCTGATTAGCCAGCAGTGTGTTTCGTACCGAAGGAGCAGTACTCACTTCAACACAAAGTAGCATGTGTGTGGTCTAGCAGAGGTAGGCACTGGACTGGGTGTCACTGAAAGCTGTGTTCTAATCTTGGCTCTGCTACTCATCTCCCGCAAATAAAATAGCCGTCTCCCTCACAAATGGGGAGTTGATACCCCTGAATGTTGGTGCTCAAGGCAGCTGCCCTGATCACACTCCCCTAAAGCCATCCCAACGTGAGCAAGTGATTTCCACTCTTTGTGCCTTTGTTTCTCCTCTCCCCCGTTGCCTTATTTGTTTAGATTGCAAACCCTTTTGGGGTTGGGATGGCCTCCTGGTTGGTTGGTGTGTGTGTGTGTGTGCGCGCGCACACAGGTTCTAGCACAATGGGTCTGAAAATCTCAGTTGAGTCTTGTAGGCATCCCTATAATACGAAAAATATGGTTTACAATTTGCTCATTTACCCTGCTATCACCACCCCTATAACTGAAAGAATATGTAATTTAGTGATATCTAGAATGCACGTCACAGGTGCATTATAAATTAATGACAAGTAGCTAAGTAGATTTGATAGCAGATGAATAGAAGATTGACACTGGCATGTGCCACCCATATACTATTTTAATTTCCCAGTGGCAGCCTTTCTTCAGGCTGCAGTGTGGCTGGAGCACTAGACTGGCACTCAGGCCATCTAGATTCTATTCCCAGCACTGTTAATGGCTTGCTGGATGACCTGGAGCAAGTCACTTCACCTCCCTGTGCCTCAGTGTCCCAGTCTGTAAAATGGAGATAATGGTTCAGATCTCAGTTGTAAAGAACTTGGAGCTCTACTGATGAAACGTGTGATATAAGAGCTAGATATTATTCATCAAGGGCTAAATTTCTAAATCAGTGTTCAAGAAATACATGGACAAACAACAAATTAAGGGATTTGCATGCATGGCTCTCATACCTTGAAAAGGAAAACCCTCCAGAGCCAAAGCAGGATGTGGTTAGTAACTGACATCACAGTTGTGTACATCTTGACTAGGAGCTTAATTGAACTTTTAACTCTCATTGAGGAAGCTAAGCTGCCCGTGATGACGAATGCTGATTTCTTGTAAATTACACCAGGAGTGCAATTTGTGCTTACGCCGGTCAGTCCCTTGCTCCTCATCACTTGCAGTACACTCATAATCTTCCAGCCCGACATTCGCCTCTGGGAAGAGGGCCAGTAGTAGGTCTATAAACTACTTAAATTCACAGAATAAGTGAGAATTAATTGACACATAGGCTTTGTGCCAACCCACTGCACAGAGTGAATTTCACCTTTTGTGATCACTAATACAGAAGTTGTAGCAAGGGACAAATTGCTACAGTAACAGTAGGTTCACAAAAGCCTGGAGAACTGATTCCCCACTGTCTTACACCTTGTGTATTTATATCTGTGTATGGAGAGTGAAAAATGGGTGCAGAACATTGCTATTCTGATAAGGCAGTGTTTTATGCTCATGTTGCACAGATGTAAATGACTATGCAAGGCAGGGGAGAATCAGGCCGCTGGTGTCTCAAGTTAGGTACCAAGAAATCAAAGCACACAAAGTCCAAGGCCATCTTTGAAAAGGTTGGCATTAGCACACAAGTAGGCTGCAACATACCCCAATTCAAAAAATACCAGAAAAAATAGTATTTACATGAGGTATTATCCATGTCATCCTAGAGAGATAACAGCAGTGGGAAAGTGTTCCGAAGCTGTAACCATGTATCAGGCAAGAACATCCTAGAGAGTTTGCAGAGGAAGGGCGTGGCATCAGGGATGGGGGACTCAAAAGGCTGATTCAGATAAGCCCCCAGAAGTTTTAATGTTTTTCACCACAGCTTGTCCCAAATCTCTGAACCTTCTGAGCCTCACGATTGGTTTTACTTTAGTGTTATTGTCTCCTCTCCCCGAATGAAGGATCCTAATGGTAAAATCTCAGCTGATTTTATCAGCTGACACCCAGATCCTGCAAAAGCATATGTGAATAACTTTATACATTGGGGTATGATCCAAAGCACTTGAAGTCAATGGATAGACTCCTATTGAAATTGAGTGGGCTCTGGATCTGATCCACTAGCAGTCCAATTAAGCTATTTTTTCCTCCAGTGAAAATTAGACATAAATCCACATTACGGAAAAAAGGGGAAATGAACAATATTCTTCTCTGTCAGTATTTCTTAATGGGAGAACTTTGTAGGATTGGGGCAGACAGAAAGAAAGAAAGAGTTTCCCCATCATCCTCTTTTTTATTTAATGCAATGAGAACAAAAGTAAGAATATTTGTTTCTACTGCAAATTGCGGGGCAAAATTGGGAATCGCATTATTTAGGGAACATTTAAGGTAGGAAACTATAGGAAAGTATATTTAAAAAGTGACTCATTTTTAGTGTCTCCATTTTTAGTTGCCTAAAACTAAAAGTCTTTAAAGGAGCATGATTTTAAGAAAATGAAAATGTGTCTCAAGTTGGTGCTACCACACTACAAATAATAATTAATAAGTAAAGTATTGAAAAATGAGGAGCCCAGAATGCAAAGCTTGGTCACAGCTTTTTAGTTTTTTCTGCATCTTACTAGACACACGCTGTTAGTGAGCATTTGCTGCGAAACATACACAACCGCAAGAATCCAAGCCTGGTTCTAATCTTCATAGGGAATCTCGCCCCTCTTCCACTAAAGAGTATTTTATGGGAATGTTCATTTGATTGTTTGAGAAGACATTTTAAAGGCCATATAAAAAGGCTATTAGAAAATTCACTATTTAGCTGAAATAATAAACATGACTTTAGGGAAAGGAGGGTAGTCATAAAAAAAAGCATCTAGCTGAAATGATTGACAACTTGTATGTGGGTGGGGGTGTGTGCGCGTGCGGGGGGATGTCCATTAATGTATTTCTTTGTTATTGGAGAGAAATTGTTAGCTGGAATAATTTCAGATGGAAATATTTTAAAAGCAGGATTCATCTAGACAGGATGTTTATAACGATTCAGGGGTACGTGAAAACTCATGGGTCCTGGAGTACGTATCGATCTATCTATCTAGCCTTTGCTGAATCATCTTCCTGTTCCCCCTCCACATCTTCCCCTTGTTCATCGTCTCCCAGCTCTCTTTCAGCTCATAACTAAATAGCCTTCTCTCAGTCAGCAGAATTGGGCTGCCCCTGTTCCTACAGGCACAGGGGTTTTGCATTGCCAGTAGAACTGGGCAAAATGTATTGTGTGAAACCTTTATTCGATGAAAAATGCATATTTGACTTCACGGGAACAATTTGTGAATTTGGGCTGAATTCACTGAATTGCTTGTCAAATAAAGAAAAAAATCTAAAAAAAAAAAAGTTGATTTGAAACACCTTTTTGCTCCAAATTTTACTGCAATGTTTATATCTTTTTAAAAAAAAGTTTAAAAACCTTAAAAACAACAACCAACAACAACAAAAACAGTTCACCATTTTTGAAAACATTTCATTTCAAGACAACCTGATTTTTTTTTATTTTTCTCACTCCGGCCACAGAACCGCCAAATCAGTTGGTTGGTCGGCTCTCATGGCCAGTAACCAGAGGCCCACAGGATGGCTCCATGCAGCCTAATCACCTTGTCAGGGCACTGCCTCCTTCCCTCTTTTAACTCCTCCAGGCTCCCTCTCTTCAATTATCTTTCTCTATTTGCTCTTACTGTCTCCACGCCCCACCCCCATCATCTTCTCCTCTCCAGCCCCCCCTCCATTCAACCCTGCTCATGCTATCTCCCCTCTTCTGCACTGCCATCCCTCTCACACCCTATCTCATGCACCCCCTCCTCTCTGCTTTCACCACTGTGCACGACATAGGGATGTGTGGTGTCAAAATGCATCAAGAGGAAGAAGCAACCGAATATACAAGCCCGACGGGACTTCCCAGCTCTGCCTGCTGGGAAAGTGCATCAGACATGTTGACTCAGCCCCCCCCCCCTCCCCCCCGCTTTGCCTTTTCCAGGGAGCCTGGGAGCTTCAGTCAAGGCCAATTGTTTACAGGGTGAAGGAAACTCCAGCAAAGAACTGTGCCAGCAACTTGTTCCAATTAAAGTCTCTCAGATTCGCTTTGGTTATTTCAATCCTCAATCCCAAATGGGGCAAGGCGGGGGGGTGGGGGGTTGGATTCAAGAGAATTCAGCAATGCCTTGTTTTTATAGCTCTTGCATTCTGTTTTATTGGTCTTTGCCCCCTTCTCTCTCTCTCTCTCTAAATGCTGAGAGTTGTTCTAAAGAAAGACTTGGTGCCATCATTTGGGTCCTGACATGGGTAGGGCGCAGGGCTGGGAAAGGGTAGTATTGGACAGGGGCGGGGGGGGGGGGAATAGCTCTTGATTCAGCCGGCCAGGTCAGTGATTCATAGGTCTCCTGCTTTGTGAAAGGGCAATCTTTATAGTGTTATCATTATTACTAATGGGATGAGTCTGTCTGATGGAAGCTATGAGAGAAAGAGAGAGAGACACACCAACTTTCTCTCAAAGCTGAAAGGGCAGAGGAAAGATGACATCGATCATGAGGGGGAACTTCACAGTGCAGTCACCTCCAAAAACAGCCCTCCCATCTCCGTCTGTCTGGGACCTAATAACCCCAGGTCAGTATGTACAGTGGCTCCTGAAGCTAATGGGAGCTGTGTGCACATACTGCCCAGCACGGTTTGGTCTTGGGTTTTCATAGAAACAGGTGCCAACATTGAACCCCTGTTGCTGAAGGCTGCTGGGGGAGGAGAAAAGGTTCTTGTGGCCTTTGCTGACCCTCTTAGATTGAAGGGGGATGCTCCATTACTGAGACATAAGGCAAAGGCCTTATTCTTTCCACTCACACCAGTTCTAATCCACTATCACACCACTAGCCTCAGTGGAATTACTGCTGACCAGAGCTGGGCAAATAATGGAGTTTCTGGTGTGCTGGGCAATTCTGAAAAAAAGAAATTGTTTCAAGTCAAATTGAACATGGATTTTTCCTAAATTTGTGATGAACCAAATAATCAGAAAAATAATTAACTTCAAGTCAAAAAAAACTTTCCCCAAAACTGCAAAGAAATGTTTTGTTCAGACTTTAAGCATTTTTGAAAATATTTTAAAATAAAATTGAAGGCCATTTCAAAACAAAAAGTCATTGAGAACTGAACAATCCAAATGTTTTGTTTCCAAAATGCAAGAAGGAAGTGTTTGACTTTTGCAGATTTTTTTTTTTAAACCAAATCAATTCAGCAAAACTGGCAAGAATTCGCAAAATGTTTTGCTGTGGCTAAATATACACATTTTTCTCAGGAAAAAAGTTTTGTCCAAAAATTTTACCCAGCTCAACTCCTAACTTACTTCGGTTTAAATGTAAACAAAATCAGGCCCTAAGCTTTGGGATGTGTTTGCTATAGAGGTCAAAGCCTGAAGGGTCATAATACTAGACTCCCTAGGAACAATTTTTCAGTGCGGTTGAGCTCTGCTCAACTGTGGACACACAGTAGCTGCTAAGCTGGCTTTACTTCACTTTTGCTCCAGTCCCTATATTGGGACCATTTGAGGGCTCTCTGGAGTCTGCTGGAGTCTGATGTGCAGATTAGGACAGCCTTAGCATTGCCTCAGCTTGTGCCCAGATGTCTATAGCGCTAAGGGGCCTTGTGGTAGCTGGGAATAGTTGGAATTCAGCAGTGCTTCTACCATGACCCTTTCCCACCAGCCATGCCCCTTCTTCCCATAGCCTGCTCCTGTCCCTGGCCACACCCCCTATGCACCACAAGGAACAGTGACGTTACACTGATGTAAGTGAGGCGAGACTCAGACTCATACCAGTCTGCTCGTGGTGAACATTAAAGACCCCGTGGGACACTTTTTATAAGAGGTAGGGGGTTGCCTCAATGGCTTTGGGCCAGAACTCTCTTTCTTTCCATAGTCAGAGCATCAGGCCCCACAGAGTTGATACTCTGAGACAGAGGCTATTTCTTCACTAAAATCCAAGATGTGCTTGCATCTCAGATAGACATACCTACACTAGCATGGCTAAATATAGCAGTGGTAGTTATAGTGGCATGGGCTACACAAGCCAGCCCAGAACCCTGGGTACCTGTTTGTATTGCTAAAGCCTGCAGTGCTGCATCTACACTGCTATTTTTAGCCATGCGAACATGGGTAAAATTAGTGCACTTATGTCTACCACTACCAGAGCTGCAATCACACCTCAGTCTGCAGTATAAACAGACCCTCAGAGGGGGCTGCATTTCAATGGTGCTGCCTATATATTGCTCAGAACCTCCATATAAGTGGAAGATAATATTGCTGATGTATTAAGTGCATTGCATGACACCAGGTACCCGCGATTCATTTATAAGTCAGCCATAAATATGCACTTTACCCCCCAGGCATTTTGGTTGTTTTATTCTTAAAGAAAAAAATAATTAATGCTGCCATAAAATTAGTAGAAAGGGAAATTCTAGCCCAATCCAGATCCAAAGTCTTTGTGCAGAGCAAAACACACCCAATTATCTCCGAGGCTGACCCTCCCTTTGGAGCTTCGCAATTCATGGGAAGCAGGAGGAGCACTATAAATCTGAGAGAGTTAGCATGGGATTAAATCAAATTATACGGCTGAAAAAGCCTTGAAGAGGGACATTCTGAACCATGCAATGATTTATTAGCTTGGAGATGAAGGGGACGTGATGGGGGAGGATGTTCCAATTCTTCCCTTGATAATGCAGCCTAACTCCCATTTAAATTGTATGCATCCATCCGCCCTCGAATGTGGCGAAATGGTGCTCCGAGCAGTGTGGTGTTGCACAAACCATCCACAGTTGTTTTAGGCATGGGGCTATATTCTGGCTCTTTTAAGCTGAGCCATGCGGAGGGAAGAGATCCGAGCAAGTTAAATGAAGGCAGAAGGGGTGCACTCTGTAGTTCCTTCGATGTCTGATTGTAAGGGAATAGCATTTGCTACCTCTGATTGCAGGGGATTCAGACTCCCATTGATTTTGTCTACATTAGGAAAAGTGGCTCTGTGCTTGAGTCAGGCTTTGAGCTAAACCCAACCTCAACTCAACCAATTTTCCTAACACAGATACAGGGAAACATCTTTAGCCTGAGTTTAGCAGTTTGAGTTTTAGCCTACGCACCTTTGCTCCTCTCCCTCTGGGCTGAACGGTCTGTGCTGAATGGCTCAGGAGGTGCAGTGCAGAATCTAGCCCTACACTAACACCCTGAGCCTCGGGGTGCTGAGCACCCACAACCCCCATATATTAAATCAGTGGGAGTTGAGGACACTCTGGATCTCCCTGCAATGCTGAGCACATTGGAGGATTAAGCCCTAAATCCTCAGACTTTAAGATAAAGTTTCTAATTTTTTTTTAAATATGAAACCTCAGGGTTGTTTTTTAAAAAATTCTTTAAACATAGCCTGCCTGTCATTGCCTCTCTCACTAAAGATACATTAAATGGGAAATGAATTTGGGAGATAATGATTCTCATGTTATTATAAGCTTAGATAATCAGAAATAAACTAGCCAATATTGCAGATGAGTTTTCGGAGTAGAATTTTTAGATGGAATATGTGGTTTTAAAATAGACACATACAATTCAGTAATTCTTGGCCTCATAAAAATGTCAAATGTGACCTTATTAATTCTGGGATTTCTTTTCATAGAACCATAGAAATGTAGGCCTAGCCTCCCTCTGCGGAGGCAGAACTGCCTAAACCTAGACAATCCCTGTTTGTCCAACCTGTTCTTAAGAACCTCAAATGACAGGGATTCCACAACCTCCCTTGGAAGCCTATTCCAGTGCTTAACTCTCCTCATAGTTAGAAAGTTTTTCCTAATCTCTAGCCTAAATCTGCTTTGCTGCTGCTTAAGCAGTTTACTTCTTGTCCTGCCTTCAGTGCACATGGAGAACAATTGATCACCGTCCTCTTTATAAAAGCCCTCAACACAGTTGAAGACTTATAAGCAAAAGGCTTATTCCTCAAGCAGCTATGAAGGGGAGGGGATGCGGGGGGGCATTAACATCCTAGGGGCTGCTCTAAATTATGCTGGATGCAGCTGTCCCTCAGGGCCTGCTTTGCAGACCTAGGATCAGACAAAGCACGCGCACACACACACACTCCCTGCTCACAGCTTGACCCATCCCTATTCCTCACTGCCCCCCTGCCATGTCCCCACCCCAGCAGTCTCTGCTCCTGACACATTACACCAGCTCTGTACTGCATGGTGATTCTCCTTCCTCATGGGGAAGCCTCAACTGTTACTTAAGGGATGTTTTCTGGATGCTTTGCACATGCCTCAGCTATGCAAAACAACAAGACCAGGAGCCCAGGATCTGGCCCTGAGAGCATACATCAGGCACACAATGAGTTCAAAGAACATAGCCTGCAAACACGAAAAGCTAGCGAACAGCCTCATGCAAACCAATTCACAAATAGGTTATTACTACTAGCTCAGAAAGATGGTTTTTGCAACAGTCTGTTTTACCTAAATGCTGTCATGGTTCTTTGGGACACATTAGAAAAAAGTGGTCCAAAAATATTCTGTCGAAAAAAAAGCATTTAATCTTTTATAAAACCATAACTGCACATCAAAATGACATAGTCCTATCTCAACAAGGCCTCACATTTTTACATTTCATCTACTTTCAATTAAAGGAGCTTAAGATATTTTAAGGATGCATGTTACCCTTATCCTAAATATCTGTAATTGGTTTTCAGAAAAATACTTGTGATTCCTCAGCAGTTAGGCATATAATCACTGGCCTTAAGGAAAATTGAGAGTTTAATTGCTTTGTAAGACAGCAACATGCAAAAGAAAAAGAGAAAAAGAGAAAACCAGAAATCATTTGGAATGAATTAAACTCTGGCAAGATGGAAGATATTCCATAAAATTAACCTGGGAACCAAATGCAGCAACTACTGATGTGCAGTGTTACTGAACCTGAAAATTTAGTTTGCTCATGAACCACTGTAAAATACCACCGTCCCCATCATAAGACGTTCATTTCCTTGAGAGGAAGTATAATCTGGTGGTTAGATCATCGGACTCTACATCAGGAGTTCTGGGTAAGTCTCCTGGCTCTTCCACTTACTTCAATGCTCTGTACCTCAGTTTCTCCATCTGAGCTAATAATTAGAGCTGGTGGAAATTTTTGCATTAAAATATGAAGTGTTTTTTCTGTGTGTGACGTTGTGCAGTCTATATGGTTTTATAAAAACATAAGTGAATATAATGTAACTGGAATATGCTTCATGCAAAAGGTCTCTTGTAAGGTATCATTACAAAGCTTATAATCTACTGAGTGTGATCATCCTATTTGTATAAATGTACCAGTACAATGTACTAGTTTCTAAAACTAGAAATATAAAATATAACTGAGGACCTATTGTAATTATGCAAAGTGTGGGCCATTAATGGTGGTTTGGAATCTTGATGACTACCATTAACCAGGACCATTGTCTGCAGATGGCTGTGTTTTACCTGAGTGTCTTCCTCTGTGTGTGTGTGCTGGCAAGTGGGTAATGAAGTCTTGCAGTGACATGTGATCATGTCACCTGAACTGGAATCCATCTTTAACCTGGTGCTTTTCCGGGGGGGGGGAGGGGGCGGGTGGAAACCCAGAGGGACAAAGGGTTCCCGCCTTATGCAAGATATATAAAGGGGTGGAACAGAACAAAGGCAAGAGAGGAGCCATCATGAAGAATCCCCCAGCTACCACCTGAGCTGGAACAAGAGCTGTACCAGGGGAAAGAATTGTGCCCAGGCCTGGAAGGTGTCCAGTCTGAGGAAAAAACTTACTGAAGCATCTCTAAGGGTGAGATTATCTGTATTTAGTTTGATTAGACATAGATTTGCGCATTTTATTTTGCTTGGTGACTTACTTTGTTCTGTTACTACTTGGAACCACTTAAATCCTACTTTCTGTATTTAATAAAATCACTTTTTATTCATTAACTCAGTATGTATTAATACCTGGGGGAGTAAACAACTGTGCATATCTCTCTATCAGTGTTATAGAGGGCGAACAATTTATGAGTTTACCCTGTATAAGCTTTATACAGGGTAAAACAGATTTATTTGGGTTTAGACCCCATTGGGAGTTGGGCATCTGAGTGCTAAAGACAAGCACACTTCTTTGAGCTGTTTTCAGGTAAACCTGCAGCTTTGGGGCAGGTAATTCTGACCCTGGGTCTGTGTTGAAGCAGATGGGAGTGTCTGGCTCAGCAAGACAGGGTGCTGGAGTCCTGAGGTGGCAGGGAAAATAGGAACGGGGTAGTCTTGGCACATCGGTTGGCAGCTCCCAAGGGGGTTTCTGTGATCCAACCCATCACACTGTGCCGAACAGAATTTTTTTGGTACAATTTTTTATTTTGACAACATGTTCCCTGTGTTTTGATGAACAAAATAGGAAACCAAAAACTGAAATTTATTTTTGGTAAACATTTTTGGTCCTAAAACAACCAACCAACCAACCACAACCCTTTAAATACAAAAAAAGGGGGGGTGGTGGAAATTGGTAAAACTTTTAGAATTTTCTTTTTGTTTTTTAAATCCAAAACTGACTTTCACATTTTGGATTTTAAAGAAAACCCTGAAAAATTGGCCCCGGAAGTGATGACAATAAATAATACAATTTTTTTTAAATTTCCCAGGAAAAATAATTGGTATTTTTCAACCAGCTCTACTAATATTGCTTACCAAAACCCAGAAGTGCTGTGAGGCTTAACTCCTTAAATGCTTTGAGATCCTCAAAGAAAATGTACCAGGAAGGTACAAAATAAATGCATGCACCTGAGTTTAAAAATCCAGCAAGTTTTAAACAACAGCTGTAGCTCTAAGCAATGAGATTACAGAATCAGGAGATGCTTTTGTTGAAGGAAAATGCTGTTTTACTCCAGTTTTGCAGATTCTGGTGGCTCGTTTAGGGCCTGAACCAAAGTCCAAGGACATCAGTGGAAACACTTTTACTGACTCCAATAGGCTTTTCAGCATGCAGACTTCTGGGTTTTTATCCTATTCAATTTCTTTGAAGTTGTCTCATCACCCCTCAGAACACATCTCAAACCCTGGAGTCTGCAAGACTGCGCATGGTACGTAGCCTGGATGGTAAGAATGTTGTGTTCCAGTATCAGTGTGGCCACCAGAAAGCTTAAACGTTAGGCATAGTCCCCAGAACTGAGGGCATGTCTACACAACAGCTGCTGGGACTGCACAGCTACAGTCATTGTCTACACTAGAGGTTAGGTCGGCTTACCTACAGCACTCGGGGCACAAAATTTTTTCACAGCCTGGAGTGACGTATCCAGGTCTACACTTAAAAATTCGATCGACGTGGCCTCAGTAACTCTCAAGGCACTTAGTGCAGCTGCTGCTTTACTTGCAAGAGTACAGGGTAAAAAATGGTCATGGTGTGGGCATGTCCAAAGAGGTATGGGCTTAAGCCTGGCCCTCATCATGATAATGAGGTATGGGCTTCACTCCTGATAAAAGACAACAGTAACATGGCAATCACACAGCAGCATTTTCATTAATTCAGGATCACGTCCCTGCATGCTCTTTGTCACACTCATCCCTTCATCCTTTGCACTCACACATGCTACAGTCGACTCCTGCCGGCGCCATTATGAATCACACAGTTGAGTCAGCTTGCACTTGCTAACAGTGCAACAGTCCAGTACCTCCTCTTTTGTGCAGAGAGGGGGAAAATCGCCTACAGATATTATAGAGAGAGTCACTAGTTAACTCACCCTTAACCCAGTGAGTGTACTTGTCCTTCCTGACTTTGCGTTGAGCCTCATCTTCTCAAGTTGCTGGGTATTTACAAAATGAATGAGGTGTATTTTTAAGCTGGCTATTAGGAGCCACCATGCCAAAAAGCACCCTGGAAGGATATTATTATGGTTAAGGCACTTGACTGGAACTCAGGAGATTTTGGTTCAACACGGCAACAGACTCCCTGCGTGATGCTGGGCAGGTCCCTTCTGTAAAATGAGGCTAATGATAATGCCTCTCTCTCACCTTTGTCTGTCTTGTCTATGTAGACTATGAGCTTGTTAGGGACAAGGATTGTTTCTCATTAAGTGTGTTCACAGCACTTAGCACAATATGCCCTGATCTTGAGTGGGGCCTCTAGGTGCTACAATAATATATAAAAATAATAATGTAGATAATTCTGCTGTAAGGGACTCGCATCATATCATCCCATCTTGTGTGGAAACAGCCTTTTTAATTTTAAAGGTACACGGTAACGTCCCGGAGCTCTGCTTAAGTCTGCTCCATCAACTGAGAAAGCCTTTACTTAATAATGGAGCTTAAGAAACACTAGTAAATGGGCATTTAAAATTCACACTGTCACAGGTTTAGCAGGTTAGAAATTGCTCTTAGGCTTTTTTCCCCATACATCTGCTGTCAGCGTAGTTGATAAACATCCTTCTGACACTTTCAGTATCTTCATTTTGAATAGCTTGAGTAAATACTGCTGTGAGCTAAATTAGTGAGTAGTTAATTTCTATGAATCATGGGAAGTTCTATATCACAGCAGCTTATTACTTTCCTGTACTTTTATGAACCATTGGACAGCTTTGCCAATGTCCATTTAAAGAAACAAAAGATGCTTTTCACTGAAAAAAATGTTGAAAGCCCTCATTGCTTGCCTGAAGAGAATCTGTCAATAGAAGAAAAAGCTTAAAACTTTCTACATACAACAGCTATAACCGCAAGCCCTCAGTGTCAAAGCCCCGCATCTCCCTCATCAAGGAAGTATTACTAAAACTAGTCTACAGATGTGCTAAATAGACACTCACAGACTGAGCCACTTGCCCAAGGTCACACCATCTTTCAGGTCTAGACTTCCGAGGTTTTGCGCTCCCACTGTGAAATTCGCCCTGTGTAGCGGATCAACACAAAGACTGAACACCACTTAAGCACTATTAGGGTATCATCCTGGTTCCAGATCGGTGCACAGGGGTGAATTTCACCTCCTCTCTTTTCCTGTAAAATCACCTATTAAGCTGGTTCTCTTCCCAGCTATGCCACTGACCTGCCATAAAAACGTGGCCAGTCACAGCCCCTCTCTGTACCTCAGTTTCCCCATTTATACAATGTGTATAATTCCTAACTTAAAGCATTTTGATATCTGTTGGTGAAAAGCCTTGCAGAAGAGCTATGTATTATTAATGTTAATTTGTTTTGCTCCTTGAGGCCCATGCCTCATCATACTAAGCAATGAATAAACATATTGTTATTTATTATACACAGTAAACTTCTTTGGGGCAGGGGCTGAGTTTGTACAGCGCCTTACAGAACGGAGTCTTGGTCCATGGAGACTGGGGCTGATAGCACCTATCACAGTACAAATAAATCATAGAAATAATTAGTCAAAAGACCCTCCAGACTAGGCAATGATATAAGAGTTTCTCTCTCTCTCTCTCTCTCTCTCACTCTCACACACACACACACACACTCCAGTGTGCACCACAGAATCTAAAGGCTGTTTCAGCGGAACCAGAGTTATTAACATCTAGGTGATGGTCTTTAACTGAACAATGTTAAATACCTGGAAACTACTGTAACAATCATCGCAGGCCCAAGAATGGGGATATGTGAATCATTGTATCTGAAACCCGCTCCGTTACATTCATGGCTCAGTAATAAAGATGTTCATGAACTCACACAGAAGGTTGTCTGCTCAAGCTGGTTAGATTCAAGGAGTTTCACAGTGACTAATTCTTAGCTTCTCCTGCTTTGTATTATAGAATGACGACTTTGATGGACAACTCACTCTTGAGGTATTAGGGCACATCTAATGACTGATGTCTGAATGTCTTTAGTGGAACAGGCTTCTGGTGATTGAATCTTTGCACCAGACTGTATAACCGGCAGTTAGAAAGAGTGGTTAGAATCCTGCAGTCTTTACTTAGGCAAAACTCCTCTTTGAAGCGATCATTAGTAATATTTGGGTTTATTTTTCAGACCAACAAATAAGCCCCACATTCTCGCCTCACTCAAATTTTGTTGCTTTCCAGGCCCGCAACCTGCTATGACTGAAAATCTAGTTAAGACTCTGAGCATAAGGGAGACGCGTCAGAAAATATACACACCGTACTTCCTCAAAGAAAAGGTTAGTTTTGTGTTTAAGGCAGTGGATTGGGATTCAGAAGATCCAGGTGGTCTTCCTGGCTCTGCCACACGCTCCATGGGTGACCTTAGGCAAGCCACTTAATCTCTCCATACCTCAGTTCCCCATCTTTACAGCAAGGGTGATAATTTCCTTTTTCACCCACTGTTTGTTTGCTGTGTCTATTTAGATTCAAAGCCCTTAAGGGCATGGACTGTCTCATACTTTGTGTATGTACAGGGCCAAGCACAATGAAGCCCTGGTCTTGGTTGTGGCCTTGTGATGTTGCCATACTACAACTAATAAGTAAGTAACGTACTTACTGTAACCATATCACACAATTGTTCTATAAAGGGTTAACCTTCAAGTTTTGTTCCTGTAACCACAAACACAAACATGTACGCAAATAAACTTGTTATTTCCAATGAAATTTGACATCCTCATACATCCTACGGCCATCATGTGCATTTTATTGAAAGACAGATGCTATTTGCTGGGCTTTCCCCCCCATGAGAAAGAGGCATATTGACTTAATCTAAGGTTATGAAAAAAAAATACTCACATTGGTTCATAAGTTTACAGAAGAGAAAGGAAAGAAAATGTAAGCCTGGAATTGAAGAACATTAAAGCTACATGGCAGCTACAATATATGCAAATGCAAAGGGTAATAGCTTTCAGATGAGCAAACATCTGTCCAGTTTAGTTAAGTGTGTGGCGGCAGAAGAGAGAAAAAGGGGCCATATGAATGTATGTATGGTGCTATATATATATATATATATATATATATATATATATATATATATATATATATACGCATGCATATATTTTTGTGTGTGTGTGTGTGTGTGTGTACACACCCACACATATATATCCCCTGTACAAGTATATCCACCATACATTTTACCCCCATTTCACACACAGACAGGGATGTGTGCGTGCTTGTATGTGGGGGTATAAATATTTTATATAGAGAGAGCGAGCTTGTGAATATACATGCATATATATATATATATATATATAAATATATATACACACACACACGTGCATATTTTATACATATATGTGAGAGCTCTTTTTTTTAAAAACATGAAAAGGACATGTTTTCTCACATGCTCTTCATGCCACATGAGCTGCCAAAAATGACAGTCATCCACTCAGCAATGTGTCCAAGGCGCTATTTGAGATATTTTTCTTAACCACAAAATAAGTGGATTACTAACCAAAACATCCCAACTCCTGCCAAAGCACATTTAAAAAAAAAAGAACACAAAATGAAAAAATTAAATAAATTTAACCCGTGGATTAATAACAAGAAAAAAAAAAGGAGGATGGGATGAACAGAGATAGAGAAGTTATTCTGGAGTTTAGAGCACAGGCCTACCTAGGTATCAGGAAACCTATGTTCTAGGTAATGGATCTGCCAGAAACATCTTAAACAGCCCCTTAAACTCTGTGTGCCTCAGTTTTCCTATCTCTAAAATGGGAATAATATTACTTATGTACCTCACAGGGGCATTGTGCATCTTAATTTGTTTGTGAAGGGCTTGGACACCCTCAGAATTTAAACTGCAAGCTCTTCAGGGCAGGGACCATCTACTACTTTGGTTAGTGCAGTGGCTCGCACAATGGGGCCTCCATCTTGGTTGGACCCTAGGCACAACCATAATAAACATGAAGAAAAGGAGGAATGTGTTTTGGGTTGCACAGAATTAATATTAAATACTAGCCAGATCCTCAGCTGGTATAAATCCACTTCCTATTGATGTCAATAGATCTATGGCAATTTTCACAAGCTGAGGATCTGGCACTCCATTTTGTTTGTTTTTTAAAGGGGACAGTATTTAGATACTTTTGCTCACAGCAAGTAGTACCTTACCTTAGGCACAGTTCCACTGATTCTAATGTTACGAAGTGCAGAGTAATTGACTAAACAATGTGAGTAAGTGAAACAGAATATGACTGGTTGATAGTATACCAGATATCTGGAAACATTTTGTGTTCAGATTATTTGGTTGATATCCTATACCTTAAACAATTATAATTAACCTGACCATCAGGATTTCTCCATGCTTAAATAGTTTGAGTTACTTTAAGTATGAAATATAAAACACGGCCACATGTGTTTTTAAATGAAAAGATACTTGAAGCTATATACCCCTTCAATTGGGCTTGGTTGGGGTCTTGCTTAGACCTATGTTAACCCAAAGTAATTCCACTGGAGTTAAAATGGTATGAGATCAGAAGCAGGCCTAGACATCTAACCTTTCCATATTGTCACATGGACTGATGATCTAAAAGGCCCTTTCCCCATCTCTGACATCTACGATCCTCTGACATTTAAACAAAACGCACTCATCCCATGGCTTCAGTTGTGGAGAACTGGAATCTTGCCATTCACAACATTGTGCTCATCTTTCCACTGACATGGTAAAAAATGCATGCACCCTGGAAAGACAATAGCACGATAAATCCATGGAGCTAAGCAAAAGGAAAAATTGACATGCATCCCTTCCAAATGGCCAACAACGTGAACACTTTATATCTGTTTAGGTTACAGCTCAACCTTCAGAGTGGTAGCTGTGTTAGTCTGTATTAGCAGAAAGAATGATGAGTACTTGTGGCACCTTAGAGACTAACAAATTTATTTTGGCATAAGCTTTTGTGGGCTAAAACCCACTTCATCGGAAAAGCTTATGCCAAAATAAATTTGTTAGTCTCTAAGGTGCCACAAGTACTCCTCTTTCTTTTTGCTGATACAGACTAACACGGCTGCTACTCTGAAACCTGTCACCATGCAAGGCACTGAATTTAGCAGTATGAAGTGGAAATCCATCAACTTCATGAAAAAAACTGGTACAGATACAGACAGACATCATCTTCCTTTCCAAATGCAAACAGATGGACATCATACCAAAAGGACGGAAGGTAAAAAAATCCATTAAAATCTACATACCACACAGACTATGCTGAGAGATTGTGCCACACACTCTCAAAGAAACTGTGGAACCACCTGATCAACATCCTATACAGCAAACAGGGAAAGATTAAGAAGCATGCATCCGATGAAGTGGGTTTTAGCCTACGAAAGCTTATGCCAAAATAAATTTGTTAGTCTCTAAGGTACTAAGGACTCCTCGTTCTTTTAGCTCAACCTTAGGATTCTTGCTAGAGCTTGATTAGTTTCTGATGGCTGCTCAGTGGCCTATGTGAAAATCATTGGTGGATCTCAGTGCATTTCCTATAAGGCCAATGTCTGGGTCACAAAAAGAATCCAAAAAGCAACTTTGTTGCCACGCTCCACAGGAAGACCAAGAAGTGAACAGCCCCTTCTCCTCTCACCATTTGGTGCCGCCAGTCCAGTGCTGGAACAAGGTGGTCAAGAGGTGCAGACAATGCTTAGACTGCTGCTTTTCATGCAGTGCCTGCTCTGTAGAAGTCAAATCCTGTAGGCTTGCCTCTGGCAACTCCCCTATTAACTTCACTGAAAGTTTTATAGCTGTTAGCAGTAACATGCACTTATTGCTTTCAAGTTGGATATTATTCCAAGCCAAAGTGCCTCTTTCAAAGATGGCTAAACTTCCTGGATAAAATTTATCCCTGGGATGAATGTGGCCCCACTTACTTGTTGCATAATCACCCCAGAAAATGCTTCAGAAAGGCTGAGTGCAAGTCTGATTTGTACTATGTATTCATGCATGGGATCTTCCCTTTGCATTGCTCACCAACCAGATGTCGCACCATCTGCATCACATGGTAAGCAAAGTAGCACTGAGTAGGCAAGAAATCCATCTTGCACGCCAACTTTGGGGAAATGTCATAAGAATTTGCTAGTCCAGGCATCAAACATAACATACTTGTGCTTTACTCTGAGGAACAGAGATGATCAAAACAAAAAAAACCTCTTGATATTCTGCTCTCCCATCAAAAGAAACTCCTTGCCCTGGGTGAGTGTTTGAGTATGGCTGGTTTGTGCTGTATGCTTCCTCCTGGTGAGCTGCTGCTAAGCATTTTAGATTTTTTTATTTATCTGAGCGTGACACAGCATTAGAATTGTAACAGATGTCGAAGGAGTTGGTAGGCAGAGCACAATAATCTGACAGAGTACAATGGGATTTGGATCAGGCACATAGCAAACAGTCGTACAAAGTAGTCAGAATACTGTAATGAAGTAGCTAATGGTGTGTTTAAAATTACCCTCTAGTGGATGGAATTAGAACCGCTCAACTGTGTCATAGGCCCTAGAGAGCTAGGAGTCGTCTTTGGCTCAAATAATGAAAGCTTTTGAGATGTTAGGATCACAGTGACAGTGTAGCCATGCTGCAGAACATGGTGACAAGCATGAAGTCTTAAGTGTCTATGAATGTATTTAAAAACCTTGCACTTATACAGAGCCCTCCATCCTTTAAAAAGCAACAGACCCAGTCTGAACACCACATTCAGGCAAACACCCATTGATGTCAGTAACTCTTCTCCAAAACTACTTCGCCCACAGCTCTCATGCATGACAATTTGATTGCTGTCACCGCAGTACTGAGGCAGCCGACAGATTTACTGCCAAACTGAGCTGGTGTTAAATTACATTCTAGCTACATAATAAGGAAACTCTTGGTGCCTGGTTCTCTACTCTTTTACAGAGCATGTTGTCATTTACACCGCCACCTGGGAGTGCAAAGTCCTGCCACTCTGATTTGGAAGGGTTCTATATAGGTGTAGATGAGTACCTAAGGCAATGGTGAACCGGTTTTTTCACAAGTGTGCACACACACAAGTGCACCAAATCTGGGTATGTAAATCATCATTAGTTAATAGATAAGATGCACTCAACATGACACTCAAGAAAATATGGCATCGTTCCTGAGTTCTGTAGGACAAGTGAAACATGTTGTGCACTGCAAACAGTTTCCTCTGGTAGCTCTTTTACACCAGTACAAGACGGAAGGCATGTGTGAATGGCGTTTTCAGCTCACAGGGCTGCCACTGAGGGATCCCTTTGATCTTTCGCTCTTAAACTGACTCTCACAAGTTTTGAGTGACTCCTGCCTGGGGAAAGTATAAATGAGGAATACTTCCTAATGGGTCCCATGAAGGGTAGGTTCCTAAATCAACACAGCCCAAGCAGAAAGTGTGGTTATTTGCCAACCGTGCTGCAGGATGGAAACAGCAGCCTAGTGTCTCCTTGAAACAAGACAAGTGTGTTTATGCTACTGTAACAAGCAGAAGAGTTGGGAGGCTGATTGCATTTCCACCCATGGAAAATGCAGCAGCTCTAGTAACTAGTGCACTACACTAAGCCCATTGCATTTATGATATTGGTATCGGTACAATCAGCGTGAGCCACAGTTTTATTTCCTACGTAATAGCATAACAGTGCTTTGTATTTTAAGACAGCCATGAACATGTGTGGTGAGTTACTTTAGAAGCTGGTTGTGGCTCAGATCCAGCACTGAAGATGATAGCCTTGAATTTCTCTCACTCACACACTTTCTCTCTCTCTGTGTCAGGTAGAATGCTTAGCAGAACCAACATTTGCAAATGTATTTTAACTAGAACTGGCCTGAACTGAAGCTTTACATCCAAATTCCTTCTGTGTTACAAAGGGGGTTCGGTTTTGAAGCTCCAGCTCCAGCCATGTCTCCCCTACTGTTCTGGCTCTGGACAGAATCCAAAATCAGAAGGGGTTTACTTTCCTGTTCCAGTCTGGATGCCATTCAACCTCGGGAGAATATCTGATATCACAGATTTCCAACACTTGGGGCCAAGAACAGCTAACAAGATTTCAGCACTGTATAATCTGATCCTCATATCCAGTTCCTGGTTAGACTTTTGACTTGGTCTCAGAACCTTTCTCCAGATTTGATTCTAGACCCCATTCTTCTTCCCATGTCTAATTTACATGTGCCTTTTCACGAACACAATACTAGCACCTATACGGTCTTTAACCCCACTGCAGCTGCACCCAGCTTTAATAGTGTGCACAAAATTTTCTAGCGTAGATGAAGCAGGAATCCTTTCCTTTTCTTACAATGGACTCTAAAACAGAAAACCTATTTAAAAATTAAAGATTCATACAACTGTTTGGCTGGGTCGATACACAGTTCCCATGTCTCCTTCAGGTTAAAAACGTAGGAAAGTGCTTTTTGACACATACAGAAATACAGTGGAAAAATAGGATTCTTATAACACTTCCCCCCACAGTATTACTGTTAAACTCCCATTTACCCACTAAGAAAGGAAACCGACTTTACAGCAATGTGAATCACCTTGCCTTAAGGCTGAATGTTCTTTTTAATGTATGGGTTCTAAGCTACCAGCAATGATATTTTGCATTAATATAGCACCCTTCATCCCAAAACAAACTATGCCCTCCCTCTCCATCCCCCTACAATGAGTTATGAACGGGCAGATCCCTGCATCCAGGCAGAGACCCACTGATACCCCCATGCCTTTGTAGAGCCCCATTGATCTTTGTAGAGCCCCATAGAGCCAGTGCAGTGTTCATAAATACACAGACGCATCAATGCAGAAATAATGTCACTGCATGCAGGGAGAGGGTGGCAACCAATCAGAACATTGTATGGCACTGGGAATAGGGGAAATGCTGGCCAATGACCTGCTCTGTGACTTTGGGCAACATCACTAGTAGTGCCGCAGTTGTTTCCTTATCTGTAAAAAAAGGAATAATGATACTTTTCTATCTCTCAAGGGTGGTGTTTTTCTTTGTTTCTAGCATGAAACCTTCACTTATAATAGACATTTCCTGCTTTCTGAAGGATTAGGGCTCTGAACACGGAGGAGGATGGGTTGGACAGAGCTGCCAGTTGAAAGCAAAATGAGACCGAAGAGCTACAGAGATTTAATTTCCTACAAAATAATTCTCCACAAGCTGTGTAAACTCTCTCTAGCTGAACAAATATAGAGAGACTTTTTTCTGAAGAGAGAAATGCCTGTGATAATAGCGATGAGCGATCAGAGATCAGTTAGCAACCCAAAAATGATTTACGAGAACATGGAGTTCCAGTGAGGCACCCAAAAGTCTGCATGCTTCTCTGAGCTATCAGAAACAGCAAAGCTGGGCTGGAAATCATAGGAGGACAGGATTTTTTGGGTAGAATTTTACTGCCTGCTGTTTCAATCCAAGGGTGAAAAATAGTCAGGGAAGAAAAATAATTGGGCTCGGTTTCTGATCTCACTTGCTACTGTTGAAATGGAGTTTTCAGGAGCACAGATGAGTCCACTAAGAATCGGAGAGTATGTCTATGCTACAGCTGCATATGGGGTTTTTCCATTGTGGTAGTCAATCCACTCCTCAGAGGCAGTAGCTGGGTTGACAGAAGAATCCAGCCATTGACCTAGCCGCAGCACATCACTGAGCGAAGAAGCTAGACTGACCTGAGTTTTAGGTGTCGACCAGGCCTGAGCAGTGCTTTAAACAGTGAGAGGGCAGATGCCCTTTGTAGTTGGAGAAGCTTCTTGTCCTGTCCATCAAACGATAAGGTCTTATGCATTCTTGCTGCCAACACACATGGGACTCAGGCAAAGATAATTCCAATTGGGCTGAATGATGAATAGCAGTAGCAGTGCTGTGCATGAATATGGCACTCCATTTGGGTTAAGTCACAACTGAATCTTTACATCAATAGCTGACAGATTCCCATATGTATTAGTATTATTGCACCTAGGAATGCCAGTCATTAAGGATGACACTGCTGTACTAGGTTCTGTACAAACAGAACAAGTAGAGGGTCCCTCAGGCCCAGATCCTCAATTATCAACAAAAGTTAGGCGCTTAAATACCTTTGAGGATCTGGGCTTTAGCCTTTAATGGGCAGCTTGGGTGAGGCCAAACATTCTTTCCTTGTGTGTGAAAATGATCACGCCTTAACAATGAAAAGAGAAGATTAGGCTGAGATGCAGAAGGCTCTGTCCATGAGCTACCTACGTACCTTGCAAGTTGAGAGATGGTTGCATGGCTTGTTGGTTAGGCTCAATACCCTTTTTTGCAGAACGCACGATGAGAGAGATATAGAGCTTGTCAAATCGCAATAAGGGTTAACCGATGAGCAAAGAACTAGTAGGTGGGTGGGACGTGTCCATCAGAATACATGGCTGTTGTGTGCTGGGAGAGTGCCCGTTTCAAACACACATGCAAAAATCATATGCATTGATCCGGTCCGTCTTGAATGAAGAACATTCCCGCTGACCAGAAAAGCAAACCTGGGGCAAGGAAGCTCCCTTTCCACCAGCACCCTCATGTTTGGCTAGGCTGCTCTGCCTCATAGTACCTGTGTACTTGAAAGGCTTCACAGGTTTGCTTATAGCAGTCCGGAGATGAACGTAGGTTTGAGAACTTTGTCCCTTCAGAGGCTCCTTTTAATCAAAGCTTTTGTACCTCCTGGTGACATTTAGAACTAGAAATTCACCAAAGGCTCGATCTAAAGCCCAGTGAAGTCAGTGGGAAGACGCCAATGGGCTTTGAAGCCAGCCCAGAAGATGTCAAAGGGTTCCATGAGTGTACAGTAGTCTGTTCCCGTTCAAGAAGCTGCAGGATCAGGGTCTGGCTCTTCATATTAAAGTTTCCCTTGATTAAACACTTCTTGAATTTTCAAATCAGAAATGAAACAAAATTAATTTGTTTCATTTTGAAATCTTTCCTGGAATTGAAAGTGTTCAGTGAACATTTTTGATTTGGTCAAAAATGTCATTTAAAAAACACACACACACACACACACACCCCTACCTCACCCAGCTCTAATGTTTGGTCAGCACCTTGCACAATGAGGCTGCAACCTGGCTGGACACCAGGCACTGCTACAGAATTGGGATGATAATAGCTGAATAGACCAGGAGTGAGTAAATGAAACTGATGTTCAAGAACACTAGAGAGATTTTAGGAGAGGAGCCATAGATGAGGAATAATGAGATGGAGGGTGCTGTTACAATTGGGGAAAGAGTTACCTGAATCTGCACAAAAGAATCTTATTTTGTCCTATCAACCGGCAACGATACAACTTTCCCTTATCTCTTGGTTCTATGCCCTTCATCCACAAGTGCTCAGTCGATTCATCTACAATCAATCAGTTCCTGTGCTTAACTATTAAAATCCGTTAAACCCTAGATGTAAAACACACTACGTATGGCCCCAGATTTATGACAGCTAATCCAGTTATTCCACATGAGCCCTTTAGAAGAGATAATTACTCCAAGCATCCATCTTATCAGTAGCAGATGAAATACACCTTTAATGTTTCTTAATTCAATAACTGCAACATTTTGACTGAGCTACAGTGGACCAGACCCACCACTGGTGTAAATCTGCATAGCTCCATCAACTTCTAGGTGGAGAATATGGCCCCATCCTCCCTCTCCTGCTCAAATCATACTTTGCTGCTGCACTAGCACCTCACACTAGTGGCTGTTGTGTGTCACTTTAAACACTAAATTGGATCCTTTGTTTAGTATTTAGATATTGCATTGATATCCTTCCTTGCAGAGTTCCATGCCAGGGTGCATAGATGGGGTATTTCTGGAACAGGCTCAGTGGGGAGGACATTAAAACCACAGTAGATGGCAGGATGCTTCTGATGATGATAACCAGGACCAGTTGTAACACAGAGGCAGAGCAGACAGATGCCTGAAGCAGGAAAGCCTAATTAGCTGTTTGCGTGGGTGACTGTAGTCTGGTAGTGGCAGATATACTGTATGTCAGTTTGCCTAGGGCACCTGAACCCATAACCTGGATAATGCAATAGAACTCTGATTATCCAACGTTCTCAGGGGGACAAACAGAAAACCTTCATATAATGTGAGTTTTCCAGGTGTTCCCTAAATGCAGATTTCAAAGCATGCTGGCTAGTTCTTCCATGCAGCACTAGTTGTCAAGGACAGCCGGCTCAGCAGGACTTCAGTACATAAGCAATTGGTCTAAAGATCCAAAACTTCATGTACTTGAGAGAAGTTATCCATTAGACGAGACTCATTTTTGAGCTCATTAATAGGGCACTCAGCAGATCTGGGTTCTATTCCTGACGGTCACTGACCAGCTGGGTGACCTGTGGGCAAGTCACGTTATTTCTTTGTGCCTGTTCCCCTCCCACCATATGTCTGTCATCCCTATTTGGACCATAGGCTCTCCAGGCCAAGGACTGTCTCTTACTAGGTGTTTGTATGGGGGCTTAGCACAATGGGTTTCTGATGTCTGCTCAGATGTCAAGTAGCTATTTATACACAAATTACATATTAATAAATATTAATGTGAAAGCCTTGGGTCTTGAGGAGTTCATTTTGTCATGAACACTTTGCAAACCTCTGCTACTGACTCTTGGTGATAATTAACCATAGTGTAATTTTGCATTTGTATAGCTGTTTGTATCCAATCACTTCAAAGCAAATTGACAAGCATTAAACCAACCATTCAAAACAACTACTGTATTCACTGGCCTTCGTGAAATTAGTTTGAGGGCTCTCAAACTGTTGCTAGCGGTGGAGTTTCCATATAAAGCCCCCTACTACCATTGGTACTAATTGACACCCTGAGTCTTTAGACTCAGTGGAGGAGACAAAGAGCAAATAACTATGCAGCCAGAGGCCCTGATTCATCACTCTATTAATCCAGTTGCATGCTGGCATAGCTTCTTGGGAATCCACTGGGATTCTGCCTTACTGTGCAATTCACCAGCTGATATCAAGGGCTCATATGTCACCAATAAAACAGCTGCAGTGGAATCCAGGTGCAGAATCCATGGAATGCTGGAATGGAATCCAGGCTGCGCCGGAATCACCATCTTGAAACTGGAGTAATTCAGCGATGACTCAGGCTCCAAATTCTGAGTCCGAGAGCTCAGGCTGCCTGAGTCAGTGATGAAGCACATTAGTGGCCCAGTCTCGCAAACCTTACACTCTTCTGGACTTGCCAGAAAACTGGACTTGCAGGGTAGATTGGCAGTGGCCCTGGAGGTTTTTCGCCTTCCTCCGCAGCATAGGGCAGGGGTCGCAAGCTGGAAGATTCTCTGCAACTTGAAGTCTTTAGATCACGATCTGGAGACTTCAACAGCAGAGTTAAGGGAAAGTGGGGGGGTCAGCTTTTGTGGCCTGCATCATGCGGGAGGTCAGACTAGATGACCATATTGGTCCCTTCTGACCTTAAAGTCTATGAGTCTATGAGTCTATGAGACTGACCGCCCAGCAACCTTTGATCTCTTCCCTCTAATTTCTTTGAGTCTATCACATGCCATTTACACTGACTGTAGCATCTTTGCTGCCCTGCTATATGGCTGCATGGTTCAGAGGGACAGCGGCTCGAAGTAGATTCTCTTGGCTGAATGGTCAGACTCAGATTGTAGCTGGCCCAGAAAAGAATCCTTCTGGTGTAAAACAACTCCTTGATGGTGAAAAACGGAAGGAGCTGGCTCCTGCAACACCTGTACCTAGAGGGCCCCTTTCCAACATAAAGGAAAAGCAAGGAGTATGTCAGGGGCATATCAGAGCTCTGCGTCATTGATTCCACACTGGCATTAAGCAAAGCAGTCCCGAGGCAGCTCCAACTCATACTGGAGCCTATAAGTGCAGAATCAGGGAGCCATAACTAGATTACTCATGGCTCTCCCATTTCCCTGCACTAAATGGAGCTTGGATATTGGGGTGAACTAAGCCCTTTAACTTCTTCTTTGATTATATTCATTAAAAAAAAAAAACACGTTATCAAATGTTTTTCATGTTCTCAGCAGCCATAGAAGCCTCTTTTCTTCCTGCCCCCAACCTTAAACATCTCTGCAGCAAACAATCTCATGAAATGATGACAAATTAAGGGGATGAAATATTACGCGATGACATTTCTGCCATGCATGATTATAAACAACAGAAGAGAAATGCAAGAGGTTGGTTAACATTTCCCTTTACAAACCACTGGGAATTTCAAATGTATCTGCCAGTAGAGCATTTGTTTTAAAGTTCTGATTTAGCTAGAAATAATTTCATTTGTAAATTCCATCTTTTCCAGGGGTATTGTTTATTTTATACGCGACAAATCAAGGCTGGCTGTGTGGATTCCGTTGCAGTGGTTTTATGGCTGACATATTGGCCCCTTGATATCAGCTGGCAAATTGCACTCCGAGGCAATATCCCAATGAGGGAGAAAAAGATGTAGACATTTAAGCTGTGTTATGACTGTGGTTCTCAAGGCACCAGTATGTGGAAGCCTGCAATAGTATCTGTGTGAACATGCCATTTGCCGCTGCTCTGCTGCTGTTTAAGAGCAAAAAAAAACTCACATTGGATTTAAAAACCCTTTGGGAATACTTAATCCCATGGAAAAGGGATGGACAAATGAATTTATTTATTTCAGATTTTTATAAAATGCCCACAGTAAAAACATCTGTTATTGTTGTTGTTGGATACACAGCTAAACAAAACTGAAATAACCCCAGCCCAATGGATTCTTGCAACTCACAAAATAAAACTGGGAAATAAAAATTAATCCCTAGACAATAAGTAAAAATAGGGGGTAGGTTAAGATGACCCAGGGTACATTGACCTCAACTGGAAAAACCTTACCCTGTGGGCCTGACTGTCATACACACTGGAGGGCACTTATCATTCTGGTAATGTAGAAGGGCCTTAGAGTGGAATAAGTTACATCTATACTCACCATTAAGGCCCCCTTACACTGCTAGGGTAGTACAAAATCAGGCCCCGAGTCTTCAGAGCATCCACTGAGCAACTCCTATGTATGTCCTGAGAAAGGGAGCTCTATAGTGGTTCCAAGAACTCTTGTTCAAGATGGAACCGGGAGTAGGAAAGCAAGGACAATCTTGATGTCATAGCAGGGCTTAGATGAGGACAAGCATCGTGGGTTTTGTTAAGAGCCATATATTTGCAGTCTTAGACTGCTTATTTTAGATTGAGGAAAACAGTGACACGAAAGAACAAATGTAAAGTCTCCATGAGAGAGAGCAGTGTGTGCACACGCCTCCTTTTCTTAAAGCAGACTGCAGCAACAGAGCACAAAAAGTGGATGCTTGCCACTGAGCACAAGGGAAATGTAAAGGTGCTGTATACAGAAAATAAAAAGGCATCATAGGCTGATATGGGTACATACATCAGAGGCATAAATCACAAAGGCTTCATGCTATCGACAAAACTTCAAATTATTATTTGTGTTACAGTAGCACCTAGAGTCTGTACAAATATTAACAGAGAGTGTCCCTGTTCTGAAAATCTCATCATCTAAGTAGGACACCATGGACAAGGGTTGGATACAACATAGGAGGGAGCACAAAGAAACAATGAGGCTATACTGGTAAGCATGAAAAACAGTGGTCACAGCAAATCAGCTGTCTAACCTGGCATCACGGCAGAGAACTGACTATTGTCTTAGTAACAGATCCAAAGGCTAGAAGGAATCATCAAGATCATCTAGAAATGTTCACTGATTATTAATGTCCAGGACAATAAGTCTTAGCAAGCTGAGACGTGTTGCAAGCACTTTGGAGGACAGGATGAAAATTCAAAAACAATCTTGACAAATTGGAGAATTGGTCTGAAATCAACAAAATGAAATTCAACAAACACAGGTGTAAAGCACTCCACTTAGGAAGGAAAAATAAAATGCACAACTACAAAATGGGGAACTGGCTATGTGGTAGGACTGCAGAAAAGAATCTGGGGATTATAGTGGATCACAAATTGAAGATGAGTCAACAATGCGATTTAGTTGCAAAAACACCAAAACGAAAAACAAAACAAAAAACACTAATATCATCTGGGGTGTGTTAACAGGACGTCATCTGTAAGACACAGGAGGTGATTGTCCTGCTCTATTCAGCACTGGTGTGGCCTCAGCTAGAGTAGTGTGTCCAATTCTGGGTACCACACTGTAAGAAAGATACAGACAAATTGGAGAGAGCCCAGAGGAGAGCAACAAAAATGATAGAAGATTTAGACCTAGGCGGAAAGGTTAAAAAACTGGACATTATTAATCTTGAAAAAGGACTGAGGAGGAACCGGATAACATTTTTCAAATATGTCAAGGGACGTTATAAAGAGGAACGAGATCAATTGTTCTCTATGTCCACTGAAGGTAGGATAAGAAGTAATGGGCTTAATCTACAGCAAGGGAGATTTAGCTTAGATATTAGGAAAAGCATTCTAATTATAAGAGTAGTGAAGATCTGGAACAGGCTTCCAAGGGAGGTTGTGGAATCCCCATTGGAGGATATTAAGAACAAGTATCAGGGATGATCTAGGTTTACTTGGTCCTGCCTCAGTGCAGGTGGCTGGACTTGACTTCCAGCCCTACATTTCTATGTTTTCTATGAAAAAGTATTTACACAAACCTATTAAATCCAGAGATGGTCCAGAACCACAAACCTGGATCTGAACTGCTCTAGAATTTGGGATGTTAAACAACCTCAAACATGGAGTCAGATTTTGCAGGGGTATTTACAATGGAGCATCCTCATCAGTGAGCGCTTTAAAGCAGAACCCTCCAGAAATAAGAAGCCATTTGCATGCAAGGTTCTGGTTTTGGCCCTTTTCTAATTTATATGTTTGAAAAAAAAAAATTAAGGGCAAGAGCCTCAGTCCCTTTTGCACCTTTGCTGTTCTGCAAAGGGGATATTTGAAACTGGATTAAGGCAAGGCAGCAGCTGAGGAGTCCTGTACTATAGGGAATGCCACCTGTTCCCATCTTTGCACCAACACAGGGGGTATTCTGCAGCAGGGAGAGCTGGGAACATAGTGCACGACCTTCCAGCAATCCTAGCCAGCAGAATGACTCCTTAGGAGCGACTATGGACTGGAGAAAGTTAAAGCAGGGCCAAGGCTGCTCTAATTTGTGCCAAGGGCCAAACCAAAAATCAGGGGAAAGGCAAGTGGAATAAAGCCAAGTATGCCCTCCCCCAAGTGCACTGAGCACTGTTCTGACACATTGGTGGATATGGCCCAAAGACTTCTTCATAAACTACAACTAGATCATGCTATGCTTTTTTAGGGTGAAACTAGTGCCTTTGCAGAGGGACAGCAGGAGGCCCAAGCACCTGTGAAGTCCCTCCTAACAGGGGACTTCATATTGCATAGGTCTCATGCTCTCCTTCTGCACATGAGTAAATTACACCCTAAGGGTGTGTCTACATGGGGAGGGTTAATCCAAAGCTTTTCTGGTGCATGAGAGGTTAGATAGTATGCGAGTTGCACCAATAGCATGTGCAAGGAACACTTGTTCCATTTTCAATTTGCATTGAACTGAGGGCATAGTGATCTCTGTGTGTGTGTGTGTGGGATGGGCGGTGGGGACTTGTATCTGTCCTGCTGTTTGCAGGAGTGGCTCATGACTATGGATACCAACCTCAAGGCAGACAGTCAAGAATCAGGGCACAAACCCCAAACCGATTGTGTGTTCTAAACTTAGATTTCACCAACCAACAACTGTAAACTCCTCAGGTACGGCCTTAATAGACAGTCTCCTGGGGTACTCCAAACTTGCCACCCAGGCAAGCCTGCCTCTGTGATAGATGGTCCCTTACACCAAAAGGTCACAACAATATTCCCCTTACTCCCTGTCCCAAAGGACCAGTCACTTATGCCAGGTCACGTGCACCTGAGACAAAAGACAACACTTGTAGCCAACCCTATAGTGAGCTCTCTTAACTAGGAAAAGAGAAATGAGTTATTTACAAGGTTAGAGCAGATAAACGTACATAAACAAATGAGTTACAGTCTTAGGTTTCAAAAGATGATAGTAGCTATAATCAAGCTTTATATGTCCATTTGGGCTAACTAATTTGGGTCCCTTGCTTATGCTTAAAAATCTTGGCCCCTTAGAGTTCAAGCAGCACAGGGGTAACAGTTTCTCCTTAACAGGCATTTTTTATTCCCTTCTCCCAGCATTCAAGCTGTGGTGGGGCGAGGGCTTGTGCGTGTACCCGCCGCAGGGGTGTAGGGGAAGTAATCAATAAAGTCTTTTGTCCACAATGGCTTGTCTGATGTCTATAGACCTTCTTTTGTTGCGAAGGAGATAATACCTCTTGTGGTAAACTAACATTTCACATGTAGTAATGCTTCTCCCCTGACTGTGGGGGATTAACAGGCTTAGCAAACATTTGTATAACTACAGAGAAAACATTACCTTATAAAATGGGATACAGATATTAGAAGTAGGATTAATATATGCAGCATCCTACAAACATTCCATAAAGTCTAAACACCATCTTATAAACGCTAATATCTATTTTAACAATACAAACACACAGGTAAACCAGACTGGTTTCCAGCTATGCATTTGTCAGCATTCAGTGAGGCTTGGGACCTTAGCATGAGTTTACTACCAGTATTGCAGCATCTCATGATCCTTTGCTTCACTGCTGAGCAGCCTGCATCCTGGGATTGTTTTCACTGTAAGCTATGGGAACCCAGGTGGATTCAAATTTTTTTTTAAATCCTGTTTCTGCTGTCTGGGCCCCACAGTTCCTTTCTGAGCTGGCTCATGCCATTTTCAAACTGCTCTCAGTCAGCATGGACTCAATAACGCTCTGTGCTGCTATAAGCGCAAATACAGCACTCAGAGCTGGACAAATTCTGCATTGGACCCTCACCCATCACACAGATGGTGCAGGAGCAGGAGAATAGTCTGCGGCAACAGCAGGATGCGCTGCCATGGTGGCAACAGGACCGGGCAGGGAAAAGAGAAGGATGCCACTGAGCTGTTCCTCTATCACCTACACAGCACTCACTGTTTCTGGGCCCAGGAAACCAGCATGGATAGGTGGGAGAGAATCGTTCTGCAGACCTGGGATGACTAGCACTGGTAAGAACTCTCCTTTTTAAAATCTGTACAGAATTGATCCCAGAGCTTCACATATAGCCCACCACCATGAAGGGCCCTTTAGCCATGATGACCCTTTTCCTGAAAGCTGGCCACCCCAGAACATAATTACTCTGTAGCCAACCAATTTGGCGTGTGGAGATGAACTGTGGGAGCCAGTCTCAAGAACATCTGCTATGCCACTGATCAGGTGCTGTCCAACCAGGATGTGAAGTGGGGTAATGCTCAGGAGACAATTGATGGCTTTGCATAAATGGGGTACAAGAGTTCTGTTTTGGCAATTGATGGAACCCATGTGCCTATAATTTGCTTCCTCCCCACCACCAGGGCACAGAGTTTATAAAAAAAAAAGACAGTGGTACTTTAGGGTACCATGGAGAAGACTGCTCAACCACTATGGCAGGTTTTCAGACATAAGTACAGGGTTGTCCGGGAGGTCTACAATGAAAGGATCTTCCAGAACACACTATTATTTAAATTAAATAGAGAAATAACTGCCTCCAGGAGCCCTGTAGACATTAATGGTACGGAGGTTGGTCTGGTTATTCTGGGAGACCGATCTTATCCCTGATGCCCTGGCTCGTGAAGTCACACACACACACACACACACCTTGGACAGAAAGGCGGCATATTTTAACCAGCACCTGAGTCGTTGCAGACCCAGGGGTGTGGTAGCCATGTTGGTCCCAGGATATTACAGAGACAAAAGGGGGTGATGAGATCTCTTTTATTGGCCCAACCTCTGTCAGCGAGAGTGCCAAGCAACAGTCTTCTCTCTAGTTACAGAATGCTAGTCGAATGTGCATCTAGCCTTCTGAAAGGCAGATGGCTCTGTTTATGAACTAGGTTGGAAACAGCAGGGAAAAAAACCAAACCAAAAATGCTTTCCAACCATTATGATTGCATGCTGTATTTTGCAGAACTTGTGAGAGTAAGGCAGAAGTCTTGCCGATGGGTGGCAGGTAGAGGTGCAGAGACTCTCTCAGATGTTGAAGCAGCCAGCAGGACATCCCATAGAGATCACAGATGCCCCTGGGAATGCTGTCAGGGATGCCTACTGTTTGTATTTTGAGTCAGATGCCTGATCACGTTAACCCCTGTGGGAGGTTGTTGGGATGCAGACACTGTGAGCGCGGTGATAGTGTGTGTGGGTGGTTGAAGTTTAATGTCCCCTATGTGCTTCTGTTAAAACCCTATGAATTATTTCAGCTTATTTAACAGATTTTCTGTGTTAAAATTCAATGATGACTCATAATGGATGTATTGTAAACAGTTTTATTATGAAACAATAAAAAACCAATAATAAAGTTTTAATGAAGCCAATGGAAACACACCATCTTTGTATTTGGAAATACATTTAAGCCAACCAATCTTCTGAAGTAACCAGCTACACACGAACCTTTATTTACTGCAACAGTACAGACAAAACTCCATGTACAACAGTTAGAATGTGTTAATGCAACCCTTCCTCCCCAACTTGATTGTATAAAGTTGAAGGTGAGTGTACACCTTGCCAGTCGCTCTTCTCCACAGGGTTCTGGGGCTGAGTGCCTCGGCTCAAAATTCTCAAGGAACATTGCAGAGCTCAAAAGAGCTAGGCTCCCAGATGCAAGTGTTCACAGTGCCCAGAGGCTGGTTCTGAGAGGTGAATGGGAACAGCTGGGAGCACTGCTGTGGGAATGCAGAGGTTAGGAGTTGCTGCTGGAACCAGTAGCCAGCATTGTCCAGAATGCTGAAGGATGTGGCTGGATCCCAAAGTTACAGGACTGCTGTCCTAGCAGGAGCATGTTTTGCATTCTGGCTCAGGATAGCATCCATAGGTTGCCTCTGCATCTCTCCCGCCTCCCCACGGCTCTCCATCACCACGGTGATGCTGACCTCAGCCACAGCCATGCTTTCCTTGGCCACTGCAACAATCACCTGGGACAGCTTTCTTTCTCAGTCTGGGACCTCATGGACATCCTTCACCCCTCAACAAGCCTGGCTCTCTTCTGTGACTCTGCCATAACTTCAGGAAACATCTCATCCTGAGTCTTCCCCCCACCCCCCTCAAGTTGGCCAGCCTGTCATCAGTACATAGAGGTTCTGTCCTGGACAGCCTGGCTGATGCCTTCACCGTGGCTGCGAAAGTAAGGGGGGAAAAGTTGCTTGTTGTTCATATTAGACAAGTTGTGATACATTTGGCGGGGTGGGGGGTTGGGGGGGAGAAAGCCATCTGCGACCTTTCCTTCTTGAGACTCAATCCCATTCTTGCAGGGCAACCTCAGAGAATTTGTGGTCTGCATGTATGGAGGGTGCTGGGTGCATTTGGATTTCAGTCTACTTTATCTGCTTTGATGCTGTCCAAGCTGGGATGGTTGGAGCTACGTTCGTTTTTGAAGAAGTTATGGGGGGCAAGTTGGCCAGTAATCTTCTCATCATCCCCTTTAGGCTGTCTTGACTCTTATGTTAGACTGAGACAGGTAACTAGGAAATAGAGAATGGCCTTATTCAGAAAGGCAAAGAACAGACCAGCAGGGTGAATGGACATTGTGACAGTGTACCCCATAAGGCTTTATGGGGGGTGGGTGTGCTTATAAATGTATGTATGACATAACTGGAATATGTTTTATGCTGCCGGTGCCATGTAACATATCTCCGTAAAGGTTCTGGTCTACTATACCTATTCATCCTGTTTGTACACATATATCATTTTCTACTTGAGGTTAAGAATATGGGCTGTATACTTGCTTGGTTTCTATGTAAGCTTTGTGAGGCATTTGGTCAGTTTCTTTAGGAAAGAATTCGCAAGGTTAAGTACCTGATCAGGAAACACTTGGGGAACAATGCATCTTGGAATGCTCCAATCCACATAAGAAGTCTTCCTGGAGACATACAAGATACCATGTGGGCAATGGCTTTGGCCTGTAAAGACTGAGTCATGCAGGGAGATGTGACTTGCCCAAGTGACTCCAGAAATCCATCTTGGAGCTGAACTTTGCATAGGAGTGAAGAGGGGGCTCTCCACCCACGGGAGAGAGTCTATTTAAACCTGTGGGAGACCCCTCCATTTTGTCTTCAGCTGGCAAAAGAAGGAGCCTCTCCACCTCCCCAGGATACTCGAAGGAAACTAGAACAAAGGACAGTAACTACAGGGGGTGTGAGTGATTGCTGGATCCAGGCTAAAAGGAGATTAGCCTGTAAAAGGGAGCATTCTGGAACTGGTGAGGAACTTATCTGTATTTAGTTTGATTAGACAGATTTGCGCATTTTATTTTATTTTGCTTGGTGACTTACTTTGTTCTGTCTGTTACTACTTGGAACCACTGAAATCCTACTTTCTGTATTTAATAAAATCACTTTTTATTCATTAACTCAGTATGTATTAATACCTGGGGGAGCAAACAACTGCGCATATTTCTCTATCAGTGTTATAGAGGGCGTACAATTTATGAGTTTGCCCTGCATAAGCTTTATGCAGGGTAAAACAGATTTATTTGGGTTTAGACCCCATTGGGAGTTGGGCATCTGAGTGCTAAAGACAAGCACACTTTTGTGAGCTGTTTTTGGGTAAACTTGCAGCTTTGGGGCAAGTGATTCAGACCCTGGGTCTGTGTTGGAGCAGACGGGAGTGTCTGGCTCAGCAAGACAGGGTGCTGGAATCCTGAGCTGGCAGGGAAAACAGGAATAAAAGTAGTCTTGGTACATTAGGTGGCAGCTCCCAGGGGGGTTTCTGTGATCCAACCCATCACAGACATTCACCAGGATGGTACCACCAGAAGCACTGCAGGAATGGAAGGTGCTTACAAGCTATAGCAGGGGGCCTGGGCATGTGGCTATCCCCTATAATGCGTGAAACAAAAATTGAGCTACTTCTCAGCATTAAGTTCTGCTCTCTTCCCCCTATGGACATGGGGGAAGTGCAGAGAAAAATAGATGGGGTCCTACGATTGTCAGCTACAACGCGTGTTACAGGGCATTTGAACCTCTGTGGGGAGCACTGTTTGTGCCATAACCAGGCATGTAGCGTGCACTCATACCTCACAAGCTACGAAGACTAAACCAAATTTTTTCTCCTGTGAGCACTGCCTCAATAAACTGAGGAATTTTGCATGAATTAATGCTTTTGTTAGTTGAATCTGCTGTGTGTGTGGGGGAGGGGAGGAAGGTGTGGAGGGGGGGGGAAGGGGAGAAGCGAGGTATAGACTGCGATTATGCCATGCTTTTAACTCACACCCACCACCACCGAATTGTAAAGATAGGTACTTACATGCCAAAGTTCCCTCCAGCCGGGGATCTAACTCCTTGGTCCAGCCTGGGACTTATTCCTGTCCTGCACTGGGTGTGCCTCAGGGACCGTTGTAGCAGGGCAGGACAGGAGCTAGCTTTCCAACTGGCTGTAATCAGGGTCCTGAGTCATAAAAAGATCCTGGCTCTCAGGTGACAGCTCCTCTCCTTCCCCCAATGGGTGTAGCCAGTTATCCTCTGTAGAAGAGTGTGTGAATTCTGTAGAATCCTGTAGAAAAACAAATGGCCAGATTACATAGCTCAACAGAAATGAGAGCTAAAAGGAGACAATTCGGCAGGGGCTGATTGCTCTTTACCCAGAATTGGTTGGCATCATGTCTGTGAGGGGGCCATGACCAGCTGCTTTGCCATCTCCACGAAAAAAGTTCCTTATTCCTGTGGCTGGCCACAGAAGTGTCCTGAACCAATACTTCTCCCTACATGGTGAAGAGATCCATGGTCTCAGGACCGCTCCAAGCAGCTGCTCGAGGTGTGTTGTGGGGCTCTGGACTGCTGTTGTGGTTGTATTGTCAGATTAATGAGACTCTGGGATCCAGAAGAAATGAACAAAATCTGTGCACCTTTTGTGGGGGTGGATGGGGGGGAAGGTCATCCTGCAAACTTGACATCAGAGCAGGGAAGGCACACAAGAGAACAGACAGGTAGTAAACAGTCAACCTGCAAAGCACTGTGGGATAGCAGTTAGAAGCACGCAAAACAGTGGCGTGCAGCAATTGCATGCACATGAACAGAACAAGCTATTTCAAGGCGATGCAAACCTAGTTCACTTTGCCAGAGGACTGCAGAATTCCTGATAAACGTGCAGTTAGTGTCCAGTGATGGGTCGCATCATGTGTATGCAATTGTTTTCAAACTAGATTACCTCAGCTCCATCTGATTTAAAAACCCCATGTAGACAAGCCCCGAGTCTGGAAGGGGCCTTCCCCCCCCCACCCCATGTGCATGTATATTCTAGAAAGCCCAATACCTTTCCATTAGACTTGTGTTTCCCTTCCATTCATTGCTGCCTGGTTTTGATATTCAGGGCTGTTTGGGTTGCATGCACATAGCTCATTAACTGCCTCATGGACCCAATTCAAAAACAAATTGTTTTCAGAGCAGACCATAAAATTAGTGGCGCTTTGTAAAACTGGGTGAGTTTAATCGGACCAATGGACATCCTATCTACAAGGAAAATGTTACTCTTCATAAACTCAAAACTAGCACCGAGAAAGTAGGAAATACTTCTGATCCTCAGTCCAGGTGGCTGGAGGTATTTAAAACTATGAGCCTTCCCACAGCAATTTTTTTTTTAAAGCCTTTAATGTTCAATCACAGTTTGGATCTTTGACTAATGAGCTATATGGGATACAAAAGCCATTTTCATATAACTATTTTAATAGGGGCTTTACCCTTTACTCCACCAAATTAAATATTTGAAGCTCGACTCTTCTGTCACTGGTACAAAGGAGAAGGAACTCCTCTGGAGTCAATGGGCCAAGTTGGTGGAAAACTGCTAGTAACGGGAGGAGAATCAAGTGTCTGCTATTGGGTTTACCACCAGGCTGATGAAAGCTTTCTACAATGGCATGGATTCTAACGACTATAAAATCAAATAGGAAAATATGTACTTTCATTGGCACTCCTCAGCTAATAAAAATCCTTTTGAGGCTAATGCTACAGGGACATTTTTATTTTATCCTCCTCCTGAAAGCAATTTTGCTCCTTATATAGTTTCCACATGCAACAGAGAAATGTGCAAATGTGCAACCATAATATTGTTTATTTGCTGTCACCCCTTTTTCATTCACTGTAGACTGCTATTTGCAGCACAGAGAGACTTGGCATCCCCACACATGGATGATACATGTGGTGCCTAGCGGTATGAAGTTCCCCTATTGCCTTAGCTCAGAGGTTCACCTCTCAATTTTTAACTAGGGCATGACTAGGGTTGCTTCAGAGACTAAAGCAACCGTCATCTTGTCTCTTGTCATCAAAGCTCCACTGCAAAAACCAAGCATGGGGCCTAATGAGAGAGGAAGGATAGCCTAGTAGTTAAGGCCTTGGAGACCTTGGTTCGAGTCCCTGCTCCACTACAGTCTGCCTGGATAACTCCGGGCAAGCCGCTGATCCTCTGTGCCAGAGTTCTCCATCTGTAAATGGGGATAATACTGCCCTGCCTCCCAAGGGAGTCAGGAGGCTAAACACATTTGAAGATTGGGAGGCATTTAGATGCTAGGTACTTTTACATCCCCTAAGTCAAGCAGAACACCTGCATCCAGTAAAGTCAATGTGAGTTTTACCTTCTGCAGGAATAGCCCAGGCCCTTTGATTTGCACAGCTTCAGGTCTCAAACTTGCAACTGGATCCACTAGCATACATCTGTGGAATCCCATTGGCCAAGATTTTCTGAAGTGATTAGCATTTTTAGGGTTGACATACCTGAAAGGGCCCTCATTTTTAAGTGGTAGGAGCTCAGCACATAATACTAAGAGCACCTATTCCACCATCATTGCAACGATCACTGGACACACCAGAATGATAAATAAAGGTAACTGATTTCAATAGGGCTCAGCAGGAGACAGAATTCCATCCCAGTGGTCTGCTTCCTAAGCCTATTGATCAGAATAGTAGCCTCATCAATGTCTGTAAGCAAGGTCGGCAACTTGCCTTCAAGCACGAGTTGAGTGATTACGAGTGCCAGGACAGCATGCAGCGACACTGCTTCCTTTTGGAATTAAAAAAAAAAAAAAAAAAAAAAAACCACAACAACAAAAACACCCCGCAAGCCAGGGTGCTTCCATTGGTTTTCAAAGATTCTACTGGCTCTAATGTAATTCACCATTCCACTAGCGTTAATGGAATTTAAAGTATATCGTTTTTATTAAATGAGTCCCTAGAAACCAACTGAAATTGGTGCTCCATTGCATTAGTCTCAGAAGATTTGCAAATGTAGGCCTACATTTGCAAAAGTCACTAGTGATTTTGGGTGCCCTCTGAATTGCAGGCACAATGAAGGTGCTACAGAATTAGGGCTTCCAAACTTTTGAATACATAGGGCATAGTAAGAGACAGATCTGACCCAGATAGCTTGCAGTCTGAGCAGACAAAGCACAGGAGAAGTAGGAGGACTGACATTTTATAGATCAGAAACAGACACATAGGGCTGATTTGTCAACTCCTCACTCCCATCACTTATGCAAGTCACTCCAGGGAGTTCAATGGGAAGACTCAAGTGAGTACTTCACACACTGGTTGTAAATGACTTGCCCTAGATCATACAGGGAGGCTTCAGCAGAATGAAGAATTGAACCCAGATCTCCTGAGGGCCAGTTCAAGGACCTCACTTAACCAGTCCATCTCTGGAAGCAATTGAAACGGGTGCAATTTGTGTGTGACCGTTGTAATGGTGTGTCTGAAACAAAGATCTCCCACAGCAGAAGCAGCTGAAAGTCTGGTTATAATTAGCAGAGTGACTTAAAAAAAATTACATTGTTAGGGTCCATATTTATTCTCGCTCAAGGATTCCAGATCAGTTTGCTTAGTTTACAAGCCAACTGCCAGTTCAACCTGAAATCTCAAAACAGAACAATGCTCCTTCCACCTCTCTCATTTTCTGGTGAGAGTCTGATCAAATCTTAGCTAACCGTTTGTTGATGCATCAGGTAGAATCTCTCCCTTAAATTCTGTTGGCTTTTCAGGATTAGCCTAAGTAAAAATTTGTTTGGGGCTGTAAGGCCCCAATTCTGCCAACAAAGCAGCATGTTTGTAGTTTTACTCACATAGCAATTATGCAGCAGATGTGCTGAGACCACGGTCTACCATGCTGAATATTCACAGAATCATAGAATTGTAAGGGACCTGGAGAAGTCATCTAATCCAGTCTCCTGCACTCAAGGTAGGACTAAGTATTATCTAGACCATCCCTGGTAGGTGTTTGTCCAACCAGCTCTTAAAAATCCCCAATGGAGATTCCACAACCTCCCTAGGCAATTTATTCCAGTGCTTAACCACTGACAGTTAGGAAGTTTTTCCTAATCCAACCTAAACCGCCCTTGCTGCAATTTAAGCCCATTGCTTCTTGTCCTATCCTCAGAGGTTAAGGAGAACAATTTTCCTCCCTCCTCATTGTAACAACCTTTTATGTACTTGAAAATTGGCATCATGTCCCCCCTCAGTCTTCTCGTCTCCAGACTAAGCAAACCCAATTTTTTTAAATCTTCCCTCATAGGTCATGGTTTTCTACACCTTTACTCATTTTTGTTGCTCTTCTCTGGACCTTCTCCAATTTGTTCACATCTTTCCTGAAATGTGGCACCCAGAACTAGACACAATACTCCAGTTGAGGCTTATCAGCATGGAGTAGAGCGGAAGAATTACTTCGTGTCTTGCTTACAATATGCCTGCTAATACATCCCAGAATGATGTTTGCTTTTTTTGCAACAGCTTTACACTGTTGACTCATTTAGCTTGTGATCCACTATGACCCCCAGATCCCTTTCCGCAGTACTCCTTCCTAGGCAGTCATTTCTCCATTTTGTATGTGTGCAACTGGTTGTTCCTTCCTAAGTGGAGTACTTTGCATTTTTCCCTTATTTAATTTCATCCTATTTACTTCAGACCATTTCTCCAGTTTGTCCAGATCATTTTGAATTTTAATCCCATCTTCCAAAGCACTTGCAACCCCTCCCAGCTTGGTATCGTCCGCAAACTTTGTAAGTTTACTCTCTATGCCGTTATCTAAATCATTGCTGAAGATATTGAACAGAACCAGACCCAGAACTGAACCCTGCGGGACCCCACTCGTTATGCCCTTCCAGCATGACTGTGAACCACAACTACTCTCTGGGAATGATTTTCCAACCAGCTATGCTCCCACCTTGTAGTAGCTCCATCTAGGTTGTATTTCCCCAGTTTGTTTATGAGAAGGTATCGAAAGCCTTACTAAAGTCAAGATATACCACTTCTACTGCATCCCCTTATCCACAAGACTGGTTACCCCGTCAAAGAAAGCTATCAGGTTGGTTTGACATGATTTGTTCTTGACAAATCCGTGCTGACTGTTATCACCTTATTATCTTTTAGGTGTTTGCAAATTGATTGCTTAGTTATTTGCTCCATTATCTTTCCGGGTACAGAAGTTAAGCTGACGGGTCTGTAATTCCCCGGGTTGTCCTTATTTCCCCTTTTTATAGATGGGCACTAGATTTGCCCTTTTCCGGTCTTCTGGAAAGTCTCCTGTCTTCCATGACTTTTCAAAGATAATTGCTAATGGCTCAGATCTCTCTTCAGTCAGCTCCTTGAGTATTCTAGGATGCATTTCATCAGGCCCTGGTGATTTGAAGACATCTAACTTGTCCAAGTAATTTTTGACTTGTTCTTTCTCTATTTTAGACTCTGATCCTACCTCAATTTCACTGGCAGTCACTATGTTAGACATCTCATTGTTTCCATGTGGTCCCGTCTGTCTGTCTCCATCTGTATACTTGAGTTGTAAGCTGTCCAGGTCAGGGACCATTTTTTAATTATGAGTTTGTACAGTGCCTAGCACAACGGAATCCTGGTCCATCACTGAGGCTCCTAGGCAATACTAGTGCAAATAATAAATACTACCACCACCGCCATTCAAGTCCATAGAACTACTCATCTGAGTAAAGTTTTACTCACATGCTTAAGTGGTCGAGGAAATCAATGCTGAATATATGAAGGTATTATCTGAAAAGACTGACAGGAAGTAGATACATACCTTAAGAAGGTGCCATTTTTGTGTAGTCACTTCTCTGACTAGGAGCACACTTTAAGGAGTTACTTTACCACTACAGAATATCTGCCTACTGTTCAGTGACTCTTACAAAGGTGATGGCTAGACCATTTTGTTTACCTTTGGATAACAAGTACAACATTTAACAACTCATACTACCAAGAAGAAATTGGGAAATAAATACTTTTCTATTTACAGTTGATAAAAGATTATAACAGCTGTGGGCAGCTCAGCAAGTGAGAGATCACTCAAACATTTGTCATCTCAGGAGTCTATGGAGAACTTTACCCAAAGTCAATGAAACAAAAAAAACCAAATCCCCCCCACCTTGTTATTTTGGAACAGCCCCAGGATTCTCTCTGAGGCACTTTGGGAAAGATTCATTAGGGCCTCACCAACCCTGGGATTGTTCAGTTAGAAGAAAACTATCTGTCTAAATAAACTCTCCCCTTTTGAGAAGTTTTTATACTATTGCTTTGCCTTTAAGATGAGCTCTCAGAGGGTATTATTATGGTACTAACATGCCAAACTCTGTGCTGATGTTTTCTGCAGGACCCCACAAGCTTCAATCCAATTTAATGCAACAAAGGTCTCACCTGTTCACCAGAACCATACAGATAATTCAGGGAGAAAAAAGTTACAAAATACCCTTATTACAATATTAGGTCATAATCACGTGTTCAAGTGCTTTCCTGAGTGCTCAGCACTTTACTGGGTCAAATCCTAATCCTGTAACAAGAACTGATTCTTGCACAATGATATAGAAATATTTGCCACCCCAAACAACCCCCAAATTCCCACTGCTACCAACAGTATCAGGTTAGGAGACACTCAGCTACTCAGCATTCATTGCAAACAAGTGGCATTTTCACTGGTGGTTGCGGTTATTTTTAGCATCTCTGAGCTATCTTTAGGCTTCAATTAAACGTCACAGGATAATTTGCTAGGATGTAAGTCTGGCGGTCAGGGCCAATGATTGAAAAAACAAATGTTGAATCATGAATGGATGGAAAGAGTTTGTGCTTTTTCCCTGGCGGATGCTTCTTTTTGACTTTTTTCCTTAAAATTATTATTTATTTGCTTCTATGATAGGGCAAAGGTTTTGCAAATATAAATTAGTTTTATGATGATATTAGCACCTCTCCTTATCCCACACGGAAAAAGCACTTTTTCAAGAGTATGCAAATACCATCCAGTAGCGCTATACGATTTTTTTTAAACACCTTAAACAAACATTTTAAAAGTTCCAGAGCTGAACAAGTTGAAAATCATATTTACAGCTTTCTTTCCTTCAAGCCAAAGTAAATGGGGAAATCTTTAAGAGCACCGTTTGACAGAGCAGAATGTTTCAGCTTATCTTATGACATATTCCAAGAGGTCACTGTGACTGCATCAGATTTCAGTCACATTTTATATTAAGGTTCCATTTTACAAAAAATAGTTTGTAAAGGATTAACAACAGATGAACTGATGTTATAAACATGTGAGATGAGTAATAGATACTTACGAGCACATCGGTTAAAAGGTGTTATGGCTATAAGCAACGTTAACCTATATAACAATAGACTAACCACTTATGAATAGTTTAATGCTTTCTAAACTGTCCATAAATAGAATTTTATGACAAAAAGTATGACCAAGATTTGAATAAAGAATATCCTTCTTAATGCTGGTCACTGGGGGAAGAGGGGGAGGAACAGCACTCACATGGGTGTTGAGGATAAATACATTAAAGATTGTGGTACTCAAATACTACCAGTTATAAGGTGTATGATGTATGTACCATAATAGGTTGATAGTAGATGTGAGCGGTTCTTGTTCACCACCTTTACTGGGACTACTCATATGAATAAGGGTATACAGGATATACAGTCAGACAAAATAAGCCATATGGTGCCAGGAGCGTTTAACACATAGCTCCTCCTTGAAATCAATAGTTAAACGGCCATTTATTGCAATGGGGGGCAGGATTGGGCCCTAGAGGGCTGAAAAATAAAAACATTTGAGCAGCAACACTCATTAAGCCTGCTGGATCTTCTGGATTTAGACGTTTGGCTGTAGCTGGAAAAGATCCCTTTCCCCTAAACTACAACTTTGGTAAGCCTTCCCCTTCCATTGTATTCAGGCCTCAGCTGCCTTCTTTGTTCCCAGCTTCTCTCAGCTGGGTTCTATGCAAGTCTTCCATGACTTATTTTATTTGCTCTAGAACAGGAGACTGGACCAGTGACAGCTGTGACATGTCACCTAACCCTTGGGAAGCAGGAAAAAAAAAAGTCTTTAAATATATTAACTCTGGTTGCTAAAGCCTTCCTTAGAAAAACAAAATCTTCTCATAAAAATGTATGACTTAGGGAACCTGGCTCCCAATGATGAAAATAACAACAAGGTTTCAAGATGGTTAAGATTTCTATATATGGTAGAAGGAAAGTGGTTTCCCTTTAGCCATAATGTTCTATTAGTGTTTAAAGGGCAACATACAGCTCTTTGGAAAATGTGGTCTTTAGATTCCCTTATAATGCTCCTGTCTCAATTTGGCCCTATGAATTGTATGGTAAGTTTCTTAAAGTGCTGGCTGGAAGCACCGTACAGAAAGGAGCAGTATTGAAAGGTACAGTTTAGTTGTGTGGATCAGGTCTTACTGGGATTACAGACAGCACCTGAGCTTTCTTAAACAAGAGTAGATGCTCCTTACACCAGACAGAAGAGACAAAATACAGTTAACAGGTATCAATTATACAAAAGCAGAGACAGCTATTAGTCTTCACAGTGTCAGGTATGGACAGTTTTGGATGAGAACTTTGCACAAATTCTTTTCAAGTCCACAGTGCATTAACTATTATGAACCTGATTCACATTTACACTAAGGCTTATTATTAAGCAGCGGACTCAGCTTTAGGAGAACTAGAGGAAGAGCCAACTTTGGTTAAAAAGAAAGACACTAGACCAAAAGAAACCCAACAGCTCTGCTGGTTTGAATCTTTGCACCGGTTTGCCATAAACACCAGTTTAGAAAATAGATTAAAGATTCTTCATAAAATCCCTGGACCCTTGAGACAGTTCTTACAATCACACTGGCACAATCTCAAAAGGAGAGGATATTTTCAGTAGGAAGTCAGGGTATTCAATGGGGGGTGGGAGGGAGAGGAGGAATCACCTAGCAAGGTAGGAAATCTGCGGGAAATGAGGGAATTTTCCAAAAGGTGCTGCCATTGTCGTATGAAGGTGGTTTAAAAAAAAAAAAAGACTTCCCAACGGATTCCCTTAGCGGGGGATTACCATATTTTACACAACAAGGGGCCTAATTCTCATTTGCACTGCCAGAGCTAGTGTCAGAGAACCTTAAGATGGGTGTAACTACAATTTATGCCCACTTTAAGGCCCCTTTACAGTACCAGTTCTCAATTATCCCCAATGTCATGATTCAGCATTTCCAAGATCAATGGATGAAATCCAGGTGTATCATTTTATTGTATGCTAGGCTTTGTCCACACACATAATCTAACTGGTGCAATTTAAAACCCAGTTTAATGGGATTTAGTTAAATCAGTGAAAAATCCTTTGTGAATGTGTTTACTTTGGTTTAAAAAGTGGCTTAAAACTTCTCCTAATCCCAATTGATATAAATCTGGTTTATATCAATTCAAAAGCGTCCAAACAGCCTTTTGCATCTGTTTAACTAAATCAATTTTAAAAATCACACCTTTAGTCAAAGTGATGCAACTTGGATTGCAGATAGAGGGAGAGTTGTGTATAGTGGCTAAAGCACAGGACTGGGAGCTGGGATTCTGAATTCTCTTCCTAGCTCTGCCACGGATTCTCTCTGTGGTGTTGATTAAGGTCCTTATGTACCTCAGTTTACCCATCTGTAAAAAGGGTCTACACAATCTGTACAGTCACCAGTTCTGTATAACTTTAGGAAAGACTGCAGCAACTAAAATACCTATGACATAGGTATTAGAAGATTTTAATTAATATCTCTAAAGCACTTTGTGATCACTGGATAAAAATGAAGTATAAATAACTATGGTCTCATTTGAGCCCAAGTTGGATGAGGGAGAGAGAGGGCAAGATCCTCAGCTAGCATGACTCTTCAATTATGTTAGTAGGGCTACACCAATTGACATGAGCTGAGGATCTGGCCCAGAGTTAATCACAATGCTTTCTGCATTACCCTTATTCTGCTCTTGGAATTCCAATGTGTCCCCTCGATCAGAGAATTGCAGTGAAGGTCTTTTAATAAGTGAATTTAGTTAGGAACACTTCATGCTTCAATGAAGTTTCATTTCCAATCAGACCTAAAGAGTCAGCATCTGTCTCAATCGTTTTGGTTTCAATGCTGAGAATACTGTTAATCTTACGGAAATTAATATCATGGTGGTTTGGAGACGGGGAGCACTTTCAGTGGCAGGGAACATCATTTAATTCTAGCTACCGTAGGAGTGAAGTTGTTAGCTCATGCAAATTGACTGCGTAAAATAAACGTCAGAAGTGAAAGAATTAAGATCCTGAGATGCAATCACCTTTCCAATATCTGCCATTGCCTCAGGCTCATTTTATTAACATGAATCTTCTTCCACAAATTAGAAAAGTTAACTGGGCAACATTAGCCTCAGTGAACAAGTCAAAGTGCTGTGATGTATTTGGTGGACTGGCCTTGCCTTTTCTTCAATTCCCATTTACACAGATTATATCCCAATTTTGGGGAACACAAAGGTATTTCTGCACAACAGCTGTGCTGTCTTCACTGCTATTGTTACATGACCTAGCTGGATTCAAGCTAGCTAAGGTAGGATAGCCCACGCACAACTTTTGCTATGTGGATAGACCCCAAAACATCTCACAGTAAGATAGCCCAGGTGTGATGAATCTGGTCAGGATCTGTAGGGGCCTTATACAAAGCCTACTGAAGCAATGAAAAGAATCCCATTGTATTCAGCAAGCTGTGGATCAGGCCTCAGAAAAGGACTTTGGCTTCATAATTATAGCTTGCTGTAATAATTATGCATTTTTAGGTTGCTTTTGTTAGATCGTGTACTGGAATATTTTTACCTTCTTTTCTCTTCCCCAAGATGCAAAGATCTGGGTCCATGTTGCACCCAAGTGGCATGGTGCCTCTTCTTCCAATCTAAGACCCTGATCCAGCAAACACACAGGTATGTGTTTACCTTTATGTTCATGCATAAGGCTGTGTCTTCACTATGAAGAAGAGGTGTGTTCTTCAGTCAAGTTGTCTTCACAAGGATTTTACCATGAGTTGGGTTAAGGTAGTTTTCATACTAGACACAGAGTACGAGGCCATAAGACACCACCAGATCATCCAGTCTGACTTTCTGTATATCAGAGCCACTATCACCACCCATCCAGCCTCACACAAAACCCAAGCACCAAAATTAGAGCCAAGTATTACAGCCCTCAAAAGACTAAACTATTGTGAGTCACAGGCACAATATGGGAGATGCAATAGTACATTGCTCTTGTTATTTGAAGACTGCCTATTGATGAGATTTGTTTCCCTAAAACATCCTCTACTAGAGAGGCAAGAAAATTACTACTCATTACTCAGGAGAGAAAGAAAAATGGTTTCACATAAATACACGATGGAAGCTACCAGTTGGTAATCTGAAAGAACCTCAGATTACGTAAAAACCGTATTACTCTAATACTTCAGATGTCTGGCTATGCCAATTTCCTGGCAGCAGTCATTACACACACACACACACACTTACAGTAAATCTGCCTTCCCTAGTCCTAATCTAAAACTGATTGACAGGATTATTTTTAGCTTAGGTATTTTGCTAAAGAGGAATGCAAATGTCACGACTAAAAAAAATAAACAAACAGCTTGGTGGAAAATTAAAGCGCAACTTTGACTACAGCCCCAGCAATTAGACATTCACAGGTAACTGATCTTTAGCTGATGTAGCCCTAATGTCAGAGCCTGGTGTTTTTGCTGCTTGCATAATGAACCCTTAACGAAGGGCAATGTTCCAGTGACCCAGAGTGATCAGCAGCGCCAATATTTAACATGAACAGCTCTTTTTTCACATTCAGTTAGTAGATTGCAACTCTAGATAAGAGCTTGTTTTCCCTTTTAATGAGCAACTTTTCCCAGCACGCTGCAGAGGAGTTTTCAGTTCATTCAGAGAGGTGGTGGAGTTCGTGTAACGCCCATTAGCAGCAATGGGAAATGCATGTGTATTGATGGCAGGGTGGACCCCAAGGTCAGGGCTGGAAGTGGATTCACACAAATTTTAGTTCCACAAATTTTAGATGCAAATCTCCACTTTCTTGCTCCTTGTAGTGTCAATAGGCCAGATTCCCCACCTTGAGTATGCAGTTAAACTAGTGTAATGTGAACAGTAGTGTTTAGCACCCACTTATACTCCTTTTTCAGTGGTGCATATGGCTACATAAAGTGTAAGGCAATGGAAAATTAAGCCCATATACTACAGTACAATATGAAGATACAGAGAATTGCTTCAGGTCTGTATCTAATTTATATAGCCAGGTACATCCCTGAAAAAATCCTCTCCTCTGCTTGGTTTTTTACACCTTTCAGCTATCCGTGGATAGCTATAGACTTTATACTTTTCTCACTTAGGATAGGTCTACACTGCAATCAAATGTGAATGCAGCACCTGTAGCGACAACCCAGCTAGATTTGATTTAGCTACATCAAACAATAGCAATGAAGCAGCGGCAGCATAAGCCAGCCACTTGAGTGCCTACTCAGGGGCCCAAGCGGATTTGTACAGCCTGCGCTACATCCCATGCTGGCATGGCTTCACTGCTATTGTTATTAAAGTTAGCTCGGGTAGGTGTGCACCTGCCTCAGTCACCCCGCCAACTGCAGCATAGACATTTTTGCCTGGCCTCCAGGAATTCCACAGGGAGGAAGTTAGAAAAGCATCACATAGTCTAGAACTCACATTGTGTCAGACTTGTATTGAAGTGGAAAACTCAACCTTAATGATGGAGCCACCCCCAACACCTTTCTGTGACTGGGGAACAGAACTGGCAGTTGTCAAAGTTCATCTAGAACCTGATTGGCCTTCATGTACATGACATTGTACACCACTCTGGTAATATAAAGAGGCCTTAAAATGCACGCCCACTTTAAGGTCCCTTTACACTGCCAGAGTAATGTAGAATGACCTTAGTGTCTACAAGAATCAAGCCCATAGTTTTCTAGCAGGTTCTAGATTTATTATTCTGCCCAAATTCCTAATTCTTATATAGTCATCATCCAGAGACCTCAAAAGCACTTTACAGAGGAGTTGAGCATCATTAGCTGCCCCCTTTATAGATGAGAAAATGAGATCAGCCCTTTCCTCATTTATTAGTATTACGTATTCATAATCTTCTTCCATGCAAACTGAAACCTTCCTTCTCATTCCCCCATTTCAAAATCTGATTCAGAATAAAACCTTTTGAAGGGCTCTATTAACTTTTAAGTCTACATTTCGGGGGACGGGGAGAGAAGGGAGAAATATACTAGGAGTTGGGAGCTCAGAGTTCTATTCCTGGCCCTGCCATGGACTTGGTGGGTGACCTTTGGCAAGTTACTTACCTTCCCTGTGCTTCAGTTTCCCCATGTGTAAAATGGGAATGCTGATCAACATGAGACTAAAATTTACTAATATTGGTGAAGAGCCTCTGATAGCCTCTTCTATCTACATTGTTGGTTACACAAGGCTTCATCTGTATTTCCAGGTTTTGATCAGGACTAGAAGCTGGTCAAAAGTACCATAAGAGAGTGTTCTTGGTGCACTTCTGCCCTGATCACAGCAGTAAACAAATCTTGCATCAGTCTCAAATTGTGAGATTTCTAGCTAGTGTCTCAGGGTCAAACCCTTATGCAAGTCAGTGTAGGGGCATGGTATATAGGAAAAGAAAATCAAAACAAGTTTAGGATGCCACAAACCTATTAAATGAACTGCACTTATTCTTCTCTCTCTGTAAGGTAGGTTGCTAAGCTGCTAATGGTAGTTACCTTCTTGTAGTTGTACTGATATGCTGGGAAATTACTTTCCCCTGTTTTACTTACTCCCAGTAACTGTTCAGACGTCTGAAGTTGACATCACATTTTCACATAAGAATTTACAATACATTTGTTATTAACACATAGGAGGGTCTTATCTTTTCTGAAAGGGTCATTTAATGGAGCAAAGAGCAAGCAGCAGGTTTTTTGTTTTGTTTTAATAGATCCTTCACTGCCACTGATGACTTCTTTTAAGATCCAGTTAATAAACTGTCCCTGTGGAACTAGGGCTCCAGATGCTCATTCAACTACAACTAGCCAAGAGCCAAATCCTGATCTATTGAAGCTACTGTTAGTTTGCCATTGATCAGGATTTGGCTTCAAGATTCTTCACCATCCATGCTGCCCACAACAGGGGTGTAAAGTAAAGAATTGGCAGGTGGCCGGACGTGTGTGTCAGGGCTGTTTCTGGAGTACTGTTAACTTAAAAGGCAATAGGGGCAGCTTCAGAAACGGAAGACAGCTTTTCACCTCCATGTCACTGACTCAAGTCCAGCCCAGGTCACTAGATAAAGAATTGATTTGGTAGCAAATTTATTTATTTATTTTTGGAAAGTTGCCACCCTATACTCCTGGACCCTTACATTTACACCTGTCCTGCGGGGGGTGTGTGTGTGTGTGGAAATTCTATCCCATGCTGGACTCTGATAGTAGAGACACCGAGCTTGATTCTGAGTCTCCCCCCACCCCCCCCACATCTCTGGCTTGGGTAGGAAATAGCCTTCCTTTACAGACAGCTTCCCCTATGGGAAACAAAGAATAGCTGTAAACACAATAAACTCCATCAACCTCCCTCCCACTATGTTGTGGGTAGGCAACCAGTGTGGCACACAGCCCTTATGCCAGTTCTACACTGGCTGCAGAGGCTGTCAGCACAGGTAAGATTTGGGGGAGGGGGTAGGGCTGGTTCCATCCTTTTCAAGGCCCCTTTTCCCTGCCAGCGGCATACAGATCCTTTGTGTATCTGAGAATCAGGCCCTTCCCCTGCCGGACACGTGGGCTTTTAAAGGATCCAGAATTGCACTGTGTAGCCATGTTATTTCCTGCAGCTATTTGCTTTTTCCTTGTAGATTTCTCCTCTAAACATTGACCAGGGCCAATGCTGTACAGTCTGTGACAGAGACAGTCACTGCCTGAGTCTTCCTGACTTCTTCAGCTGAGCGACAACTGAATACGCCTCTTGTAACTTCGCAGTTCTCCAGAATTAGAACACTTCCTTCTCTTAGTAGGTTATTATTGGTTCCCTTGTGGGATACAAAGTTCTTGTTTTCATATGGAGTCGCTCAAGCATTTGCTTCTTTTTCCAATAGTAACTGTACTTTGCTGTCAGTGTCAAACAAAAACATCCCTCTATTTGTATGAGCATATCTCCCTCTCAAAGGTTGTAAATAGTTTCCTGGTACATAATGTAAATCCTAACAAGATGGGGTTGCACTGAACTGTTGAACATTTCCTGGTGTCTGTTGGCTTGTGATGAGAATTGCACTGAGTTGCCCCTTGGTCTATGTGAGAGATTGACTAAGGCCCTTCAAGTAAATTGTTGTTGAATTTCTGGCAGTACTCTTTGGTCTTTGGAGTGCAGACCATGAAGTACAAAAAGTATGCAACAAAAGGAAACTGCTTGCAGCCAAAAGAAACTTTTTACGCTGAACTAAAAAGAAGAGACCACAACAAACCACACACAAACTTGTGTACCTGCTTTTGCCCTCAGACAGTAGAATAAAATGATTGAACTGGCCTTCACCTGGGGTTGGAGATGGTAAGGGTCAGTAGACTGGTTAGTTTGTAAGAGCTTCTAGGCAGAGCTGTCTTGTTTGTACAATGTTTAGCACAATGGGGACTTGGCCTCTAGGCACTACTACAATATTGCTATTGCTAATAAGATAATGAGGGACAGAGCCTCAGCTGGTGTAGACTGGCATAGTTCCATTTTCTTCAATATTGAAGAGAGTGTTGCACAATGGGTTGCCAGTTCAAACCCAGCCAAGGTTCTGGAGCTAGGACCAGACAGATTATTCCTCGAGGTAACTCAGTTGACTTCACTGGCGCTAAAACAGGGAGGAGGAGTTAGGCCCAAATGTTTCCCCCGTTGGGCCAGATTTCCAAACAGAGCTCAGCACATTGGATACCAGGCTTTTCTGAAAATGTTATGCTCATGGCATACACACAGAAGGTTAGAAACAAAGCAAACATGCTTCCTGGAAGACTGGAACATAACACTACTTTATTTCTAAGAATCCAGAACTCTAAACACAACAACCAGAGAGAGAGAACATGCACACAGGCATGCTAAGGCAGAGAGGCATACCTTCACCCACTGTCAGTGGTGGATTTAGAGTTAGTGGGGCCCTGTGTGCAGCTTCATTTTTGGGGGCCCCACCTTGGGACCCAGCCAAGAAAAAAACACTTATGCCCCCCCCCATTTCCTCCCCTTTATAAGTAATGGGAAGTAAATGAAAATAAAGTGAGGCACCTTGATTAGGGCAGGGAGTTGGGGTGGGCTCTGGGAGGAAGTTTGGGTGTGGGGTGCAGGCTCTGGGCTGGGGTGCGGCGTTTATCTCGGGTGGCCTGGCTCCCAAAGCGACTGGCGCACATACCCCGCTCGCAGCAGCTTCTAGGTGGGAGGAAAGGGGGCCAATTCCCAGCCAATGAGAGCTGCGGAGTCGGTGCTCGAGGAGGGGAGCATGCAGAGACACCCCCCCTTAGGGGCCACATTTACATGCCAGCCGCTTCCAGGAGCAAATCAGCGTGGAGGAAGGGAGGCAGAGCGGGCAGGGAGCTGCCTTAGCACTGCTGCTAGTACATCTCCACATGCCCCTTGGGGTGGGGCAGTGCACAGAGCTGCACGCCCCTGGTGGGGGGGAAGGCAGAGACCTGCCAGCAGCTGGCCACTTCCAGGAGTGGCGTGAGGTCACCAGCCACGGCATACAGGCAGCCTGCCTGAGCCCTGCTACGCCGCTGGCTGGGACTCAGGGACAGGTTGTCAGATTTGTCCTGCATTTTGGGACCCCTCCCCCCCCCGTTGTTGGGGGCCCCATGCCACCGCACAGTTTGTTTCCATGGTAAATCTACTCCTGCCCACCTTGCTCCAGATGGAGTCTTTTGCAGACTGACTGCAGAAGACCCAGATCACATCCTTCCCTACAGAGCCCTGAGCCTGCAAGGAGTCCCTTACGATTTAAGGAGACCACTATGAATTTTAACAGTTTTCAATATACCACAGAAAATCTAGCCACAGATATCACAATGGGAGCTGCTGGGAGTTAGGCACTGAAAAAAAAACTCTGGCCCTTGTTTAGGTGTCTAAATGGGAGCTGAGCGCTTCTGAACAATCTGGCCTGACTCTCCACTGTATTTCTCCAGTTGTGTGTCAGTTTAACACCGTTGAAATCAATGGAACTGCACCAGTGTTATATTGGGGAATAATTCAGTGGAGGAACCAGGCCCCCCCGTTTCAAGGAACACACCACAATAATATGGTTTTACTTAGCCAGCCCTGACTGCCTGGCTCTAATGTTCTGGTGTTGTGAAAAGCTAGCAGCCTTGGAGACTGAGGGCTTGTCTACACTTACCGGAGGGTCCGGCGGCAGGCAATCGGTTTTCTGGGATCGACTTATCGCGTCTAGTGAAGACGCGATAAAATCGATCCCTGATCGCTCTGCCGTCGACTCCGGAAATCCACCGCGGCAAGAGGCGGCAGCGGAGTCGGCGGCAGCGGTTGACTTTCCCCCGTCCTCACCGCCAGGTAAGCCGACCTAAAATACGCAACTTCAGCTACGGTATTCACATAGCTGAAGTTGCGTATCTTAGGTCGGACCCCCGCTGTAGTGTAGACCTAGCCTGAATTCCTTCAGTTATCCACAACAGGTGTCAACAGAAGCTTCTCCCACCCCCCCAACATGCATCAGCCACTGGCTGGTCAGGCGGCTACCTTTATGGGTAAGACATTGTCTTTGATTCATTCCATTCTTGGCCTCCGTATTGAGGCTCCCAACATCCACCAATTGCAACAGTGGGTTTCAGGGTTGACACCTGTGCCACTAAGAGTTGGGACTGAGAATTGGAGCCGAGAGTTCTTTTACATGGCCATCAAAGTACAATAGATGGTAACAAGTTTGGGTTACTATCCCTTGAGATGAATTTGAAGTGGCAAACTAGAGAGAAGTTTTAGGTCCGATTGTTGATGCCATTCCCATGGTAATAAGTCTATAGAACACAAGGATCAGACATTTCAGTTAATACCCTTGGAGAAATTCACACTTGTGCAGATGCCAACAGGGGATGATGGTGGGTATGTGTGCACATGCACTACAGGTCCCCCATCTGGGCCCAAATCATAAAGGAGGAGCTAGAGGCATTTGTCTCTGTAGCCGCTCATGTTTTTAGCTCTAGAGATCCCTGGTTCAATACCCAGCATGTCAGCCAAGTTAGTGGCCATCACACCAGTAGAAAGCCTAAACACCATTAAAGGCCGTCTCAATCCCTCAAAAAAATAAAAATAATAAAAAAAACCCTCAATCATTATGGAAAGCATAAATCCTTAGTGAACTTTCTACCCTTATTCACCAGGACTTTACCTGACATTCATCTCTGGTAGCTAAGAAAAATCTTACAGGTGGAGTGGTGGGTGGGTGCAAGATTCATCTGGCTTGTTCTTTGGATTCAATTTGTTATCTAGATTACAGAAAAGACTCTAGTGGTCCATATTTTTAAATCCCAATGACCTTTAACTATGAGAAATAAGAGGAAAAAAGTGAACCCAGACAAATTCATAGCTACAGGGCAGGGGAAAGGAATGTGTTCCTTTAACATATGAGAAAAACATTGCAACATTCTGCATGAAATGTCTATTTCCCTTTTAGTCCTGTAGCTGTTATGAATTATATAGTCAGTAGATTCGTTGTTGCTTGTGCTTCTTTTTGCTCATGGGTACTTTGGCTGTTCTAATTTTTATTGTTGATCAAATAATTGTGTGAAATATATTGTTTCATCTTTGCAGAATCTGGTTTTAACGCCATGGTCCTCTAATATTGATAGATCTCTGAGCAGCATTAATGAGAGGAAGCAATGATGCATTTTCCACCCAAGAAGCATAGAGTATTTTACAAGATAGGGAAGTATAGTTATTCCCCCCCTTAAAGAAATGGATGCAAGAATGAGATAATGGGTCATACAGGGAGTAAATTGAGGAATTAAAAATATATATATATGACTTTCACTCCCCCCTCCCCCCCAATTCTAACCACTAAACCACATTGTCTTACATGCACAATGAACCCATCTAATGGAATATATAATTCCTTATATAACAATGGGCCACACTGAACTGGCAGGCAGTGTGGTCTAATGTTACTACTAACATTTCAGGAAGATGCAGATTACAAAAAATTCTGGTTTTGGCCCATTTTTCATTTAAAGAAAAAACTGTACCAAAATGAAGGCAAATGGAAATGCTATCACAACTCTAGTATGTTCCCCAAAACAAAAATGTTTCCTTTGTTCAGCTGTCAGCAAACAGCCCAACAACAACAAACCAAAGAATCTCACAAATACCAAGCTCCTTTTAATATGGAAAAGTTACCCCCAGTGTCTCAAAGTCTGAGATGAAGAAACCCCATGCATCTTGAAATTTATGACTGTAATAAAAGCGTTGTTTACTTTTACTCAGTTGCAAGTTTCCCTTCCTTTATATTTGGCTCATTTTGCAGCAGGCGAGAGACCAAAGCTCATGTCTTCTTCGGAGAAAGATCTGGAAAAAACTCACTGATTTTAGTCAGCATTGTGATGGTGGGGGAAAAACCATCACTCCACCTAACTCTTCCGCACCAAGAATCATCAGGGATAAAATTAGTGAAAAAGTGGAGAACGCCACGAACACAGAGGACACACATCCCAGTAGTTAGGGCATCCTCCTTACCCTTAGAAGACATGGGTTGAATTCCTTGCTCTGCTACGGACCTCCTATTTGGCCTTGGGCAAATCATTCAGTCTCTATATGTGTATATGTGTAAAATGGGGAGAAAAAGCATTTCCTTATATTACCAGAGGTGCTGTGAGGGTAAGTACATTAAAAGTTGTGAGGTGCTCAGATGCTATGGTAATGGAGTACCATCAGGGCCGGCTTTAGGAAGTGCGGGGCCCAATTCGAATACCCGGCGGCGGTCCGGGTGTTCGGCAGCGGGTCCTTCACTCGCGCCAGGTCTTCCGCAGCACTGAAGGACCCACCGCTGAAATGCCGCCGAAGACCCGGAGCGAGTGAAGGATCCGCTGCCGACGAAGACCTGGACTGCTGCCGGGTGAGTAAAAAAAATTAAAAAGGCGCCTAAGTTAGGCGCTCTTCTTTAGGGCGCGGGCCCCGATTTGGGGGAATCGGCCTAAAGCCGGTCCTGAGTACCATAGATATACAAAGGATCACATCCTTGCCAGGTACAAACTAGCATATTGCCATTGACTTCAATGGAGCTATGTTAATTTATAGCAGCTGAGGACTGGGCCAAAAATTTAGGTTCTGAAGAGAACCCAAGTATCTCTTAAGAAACCCAGCACATCCAAACATGCTTAAAATAACTGTGCCATTCATGATCTTGTGTGTCAAGTCAGGGTGAAATTCGCCCCTCTGCAGAGGCCCAGCCCAGGCAATGTTCCAGTCCCACTGAAGTCCTATCCCGAGGGCTTAACTCTGACTTAAGTGGTGGATAGGCCTGTGCTGACCCTATGCAAGGAGATGCATTTCACTCAGGTGATACTCCATACTGATTTCTCTACAAGAGCAGCTGTGTGTTTGGTTTGCCTTTAAGTTTCCAGGAATAAATCGCAATGAACGAAGATGAAGGTTGTCTCAGCAGAGACATCTTTCCAAATCTTTTGCATTTAGGGATGAATCTAGCTCCCATCTCTAATTGCATGTGGCCACTCAGGAGTAATATCAGTGCCATCCCGCAGCACAAGGGGCAGGCACCCCCAGTGTGGTGTGAAGACAAGTCATGAAGTGGCTTCAGCACATAGCTGTGCCCTGGTGCTATATTGAGGGAGACACGCAGCCATGTGCATGGATCTTTCAGTCCTCCTCACCCCACGGATAGAGCCTACAAAGGTTTCAGCACCCATCAGGCGAGAGCTGCTGCCCAGCAACAGCTCCACTCTCACTCCAAGGGAAAGACTCCTTCCTTTTCTATGGGGACCCCTGCAGCCCAGCTACTGAGGCCAGGCTCTGGAGTATGGCTTTTGCCCATACACAATGTTTATTTTGTTGGATGTTTTCTACTGTAGAAAGTGTAGTGCAGCTTGCCCTGGAAAGGTCCCACACCATCCCTGGAGCTTCCCTTTGGCTCCACACCCCTCTTAAGGAACCATCTGATGTGTAAGAGTCTCAGAGCAATGTATCTGGCTCCCTCCTGTGGAGACCGAAGTTGCTAACCCCCAACCACCTCCGATTTACACAAGACTAATGCCAGCCAGCGCCACAGCTGAGGTCTACCAGAGCTTCCATTACAGCAGTGTCCTACATTCAGTGCTAGCCAACAAAATCCTCCCTGCTCTAAAGTTACTAGCCGTACCACAGACGTGGTTAAAGGTGATGCATCCCACTAAATTTATAACTGTGATGTAGCAGAAACCTACTGCTCTAATGATTCTCAGCAGAATTGCTCAACACAGTAACTCCCAGGGTTTTAATTCTGCCTCTCCCTGCCATCTAAGTTCATATTATTGATCATGGGCCAAATCCCAAAGTCCTTTCTTGCTCCCTTCTACTCACTTAAGCAAAGCTCTCTTGGAAGCAAGCAGGAGTTTTGCCTGGATAAGGCCTTCCGAATAGGGCCCTGTGTATATTTGATATGGATTAGGTCTAGTTATTAAAATAAAAAAACAATTAACTCCTCCACTGCTTAATATGCAGAAACCTAGGGTGAAATTGGCCGGTGGGTCAGTACAAAAATCAAATTTACCCTGTAAACTCTGAAAATAGGCTTTAAGTGGGACTTTAGTTATGTAAAGACCGTGTAGTGACTCTACACAGGGGTACATGTCACCCTTTCAACAGTACCTTATTCCAGGATTAGCCCCATGGGACTGCTTTGCAGAGTAAAGCACTACTCAATATGGGTACAGTAGGAGAATTGTGCCCAGTGTGTGCATAATACCCTCCCCATTCTCAGCCCCCAAAGAAAATAAATGTAATACATGTAAATGCAGAGGATTTGATAAAGAACTGGGAATTTAGCTAATGGCATTTGCCATCTGATTTTTATCAGGGGACCTGTGACTTCTTCAGAGATACTCAGCTGAGTCCTTTCCATCTACCTTCAAACTTTTCCCGTTCTCCAAAAGCTGAACTTATAGGAAAGCGTCATTCTGCAAGCAATGCCCCAAGAGGGACTTACACAGGGATTTTCAACAGCACCTAACTCCCATTTACTTTCAATGGGAGTTAGGCAGCTAACGGGCTTACGCACTTTTATATCTGCAAACTTCCATCTCTCCCCATTCACTCTCCCACCCCTATGCATGAACAGATCCACACATGAACTGCCCTCTATTGGTCATTAGTTACAGGAGACTTTTCTATTTACTCATGCTCTTTTCATAACTCATGCATTTTATGCTCACATGGAGAAGTTCTACGGGCCTATTCTGTCTCACTGGGCCAGATATTCAGTAGGTGGAAGTAAGCATAATGGAGATATTCCTGATTTATACTCCTGCACATGAGTTGAATCAGGATCGCTGCATGCCTGATAGCGTACAAAGATCGCTGCAGGCCCTGTCTGATCTGTGGCAGCATAAGGGTACACAACCTGACATCTTTATTATTGTTTGTTTACCCATTGAAAAGGTGCATGGGGCTGTACAAGAGTCAATACAGTATTTGTGTGGAAGGCTGGATAGTACGAGAGCTGGTCAACATTTTCATTCCAAAAAGTTGTGATAAAGCGGTTTTTTTTTTTAATTTCCAAAAAGACCAAAAGCCACTGGAAAACAAAAAGCAACACCACAAACTTGATATTAGGAGGAAATGGGGGGAAAAATTGTTTCTCCTGTTTTTCAAATTTGGGGGGGGGGGGAAAAAAAAAAAAACCCTCATTTGCTGACCACTTTTGAGTCTAAATAAGTGAGGACTTTACCCAAGTTACTGGTTTGGTCCAGCTGCTGAGGCAATAAATGGAAAGGTTCTCTTTGACACCATGCATCCATGAATGAGATCTGAAAGAGGCCCAGAGCATAGGCCAGATACCTTAGGATCAGGGCCAGCTCTAGGATTTTTGCCGACCAAGGCAAAAACAATTTTGCCCGCCTCCCCCCCCCCGTTTTTTAATTACCCCACCCCCGGCCCCGCCTCAACTCCGCCCCTTCCCTGCCTCCTCCCCCCCAGGCTCTCAAGCCTAGGAGGGAGGGCGAGTAGCAGCGCGCGAGCGGCAGCAGCAGCGGAGGTGAGCTAGGGCGGCCGGGGCACATTTTTAGGGGCAGCATTCTGGCGCCGACCATGCCGCCCCTAAAAATGTGCCGCCCCAAGCACCAGCTTGTTTTGCTGGTGCCTAGAGCCGGCCCTGCTTAGGATGCCCAGAAGAGAAAAGCCCTACTATGTTTTTAAAAGTAGATTTACTTGATGTTATATCATTGTTGACTTACTTCTTGTGGGCATGGTGAATGCTCACATCTGTCCTGTAACACACCCCTGTGAGGTCATTAAAAGTCAGCCTCGAGGGGTTCACACTCAGTGTGGTTTGCCCTGCTCCAACCGCCTTACAAAGCTTGGCGAGTGTGGTGGTTTAGAACATTTATTTCACTTTCCCGCACAGCTGAAGTATATAGTCAGGCTACATAGAGAGTACAGATAAAGAACAGAGCAGATTTTGTGCCAGTAGGAATCCAAGTCTCTCTAGGGACGTGGAACAGGGTATCTCTGAATAACAGTGCTGTTGTAAGAGTCTGGGTCAGGCTGGCTCGTCTGTCAACATAGAGCAGGGGCAAAGCCAGCTTAGTTCCAGCTACCTGTAGGTCCCACAGCATAGTGGGATCCCCCAATGGAATAGAGCCATTGTAGGTGCTACACTTCAGCGTCCCCTTCTGGCCAAAACAAGCTCAGGTGCATTTGGATCCTGTGCTTGGGGTTCAGACCCAATACGCTGAGGTGTATGGCTGAGTGTGATCCCCAGTGACTGAAATCCAGCAGCATGCGCTAGTGCTACCTCCTCCACAGCGGAACGCGTGCAAATCAAGGTCATTGTCAGACCTACACTCCTTGGGCTTCAGTGAGGGAGGCTGGCGAAACTGCCCCACGGGTAGGGAAGGGAAGCCAGGCCTCTTCACAGACTAGCAATTAAGTGGGGGCAGGGCTGCACATACATAGCGTTTCACTCTATCTGAATTGGAGTCTAAACAGGCTCCACTGCATTAGCCAACTGATATTTCTTGGAATGGGGGCTCATAGGCAGTTCTAAGACACTAGACATCAGCTGGGGTGGGATTGTTCAGAGAAGCTGAACACCTGCAGCTCCCCTTAAATCAATAAAATCCAAGTGCACTTAGGATATGTCTACACTATGAAATTAGGTCGAATTTATAGAAGCCGGTTTTATAGAAATCGGTTGTATACAGCCGATTGTGTGTGTCCCCACATAAAATGCTCTAAGTGCATTAAGTTGGCGGACCGCGTCCACAGTACCGAGGCTAGCGTCGACTTCCGGAGCGTTGCACTATGGGTAGCTATCCCACAGTTCCCGCAGTCTCCGCCGCCCATTGGAATTCTGGGTTGAGATCCCAATGCCTGAATGATGCAAAACAGTGTCGCGGGGGGATCTGGCTACATGTCGTCAGGCCCCTCCCCCTCCGTCAGAGCAACGGCAGACAATCGATTCACGCCTTTTTACCTGGGTTACCTGTGCAGACAACATACCACGCCAAGCATGGAGCCCGCTCAGCTCAGCATCACCATATGTCATCTGGGTGCCGGCAGACGTGGTACTGCATTGCTACACAGCAGCAGCTAATTGCCTTTTGGCAGTAAACTGTGCAATATGACTGGTAGCCTTCATCGGCGATCTGGGTGCTGGCAGATGTGGGGCTGCATTGCTACACAGCAGCAGCCCCTTGCCTTTTGGCAAAAGATGGTGTATTACGACTGGTATCCGTCGTTGTCGTACTGCAGTGGCTGAAACTCCGTATGTCCCCCAGTCGCTGCCTTCCAAATGACGATGATGGCTATCAGTCGTAGTACGCTATTTTCTGCCAAGCGCCCAGTATTTTCTGCCAAGCACCCAGAAGATGCAGAGGGCTATCAGTCATGCTGCACCGTCTGCTGCCAGCCTAAGATGTAAAAGATAGATGGATAGATTTGTTCTGTATTCATTTGCTTCCCCCTCCCTCCATGAAATCAACGGCCTGCTAAACCCAGGGTTTTGAGTTCAATCTTTGGGGGGGGCTATTCTGTGTGACAGTTGTTTGTGTTTCTCCCTGATGCACAGCCACCTTTGTTGATTTTAATTCCCTGTACCTGTACGCCATGTCATCACTCACCCCTCCCTCCATCCGTCAGATACTAGTTTCGCGCCTTTTTTCAGACCAGACGCCATAGCACTGGGATCATGGAGCCCGCTCAGATCACCGCGGCAATTATGAGCACTATGAACACCACACGCATTGTCCTGGAGTATATGCAGAGCCAGGACATGCCAAAGCAAAACCAGGACCAGCCAAGGAGGCGATTGCAGCGCAGCGATGAGAGAGATGAGGAAATTGACATGGACATAGACCTCTCACAAGGCACAGGCCCCAGCAATGTGGAAATTATGGTGTTACTGGGGCAGGTTCATGCCCTGGAATGCCAATTCTGGGCCCGGGAAACAAGCACAGACTGGTGGGACCGCATCGTGTTGCAGGTGTGGGACAATTCCCAGTGGCTGCGAAACTTTCGCATGCATAAGGGCACTTTCATGGAACTTTGTGACTTACTTTCCCCTGCCCTGAAGCGCCAGAATACCAGGATGAGAGCAGCCCTCACAGTGGAGAAGCGAGTGGCGATAGCCCTGTGGAAGCTTGCAACGCCAGACAGCTACTGGTCAGTCGGGAATCAATTTGGAGTGGGCAAATCTACTGTGGGGGCTGCTGTGATCCAAGTTGCCAGGGCAATCAAAGACCTGCTGATATCAAGGGTAGTGACTCTGGGAAACGTGCAGGCCATAGTGGATGGCTTTGCTGCAAGGGGATTCCCAAACTGTAGTGGGGTGATAGATGGAACCCATATCCCTATCTTGTCACGGAGCACCAAGCCACCGAGTACATAAACTGCAAGGGGTACTTTTCAATGCTGCTGCAAGCCCTGGTGGATCACAAGGGATGTTTCACCAACATCAACCTGGGATGGCCGGGAAAGGTACATGATGCTCGCGTTTTCAGGCACTCTGGTCTGTTTCGAAAGCTGGAGGAAGGACTTTCTTCCCAGACCAGAAAATAACCGTTGGGGATGTTGAAATGCCTATCGTTATCCTTGGGGACCCAGCCTACCCCTTAATGCCATGGCTCATGAAGCCGTACACAGGCAGCCTGGACAGGAGTCAGGACCTGTTCAACTACAGGCTGAGCAAGTGCCGAATGGTGGTGGAATGTGCATTTGGACGTTTAAAAGCGCGCTGGCGCAGCTTACTGACTCGCTCAGACCTCAGTAAAAAGAATATCGCCATTGTTATTGCTGCTTGCTGTGTGCTCCACAATATCTGTGAGATTAAGGGGGAGACAGTTATGGCGGGGTGGGAGGTTGAGGCAAATTGCCTGGCCGCTGATTACGCGCAGCCAGACACCAGGATGGTTAGAAGAGCACAGCAGAGCACAGTGCGCATCAGAGAAGCTTTGAAAACGAGTTTTGTGACTGGCCAGGCTACGGTGTGAAACTTCTGTTTGTTTCTTCTTGATGAACCCTCTGCGCCCCCCCCCCCCCCCCCCCCCC
>NW_020664404.1:7560493-7563326 GCF_002925995.2 Terrapene triunguis | reverse complement strand
CCCCCCAACCTGGTTCACTCTACTTCCCTGTAAACCAACCCCCCCCCTCCCCTCCCCCCGAGCACCGCTTGCAGAGGCAATAAAGTCATTGTTACTTCACATTCATGCATTCTTTATTAATTCATCACACAACTAGGGGGATAATTGCCAAGGTAGCCCGGGATGGGTGGGGGAGGAGGGAAGGAAAAGGACACACTGCAGTTTAAAACTTTAACTCTTAGGCCTGGTCTACACTAGGAGGTTATGTCGAATTTAGCAGTGTTAAAATCGAATTAACCCTGCACCCGTCCACACAATGAAGCTATTTAGTTCGACATAGAGGTCTCTTAAATTCCATTTCTGTACTCCTCCCCAACGAGGGGAGTAGCGCTAAATTCGACATGGCCATGTCGAATTAGGGTAGGTGTGGATGGAAATCGACGCTAATAGCTCCGGGAGCTATCCCACAGTGCACCACTCTGTTGACACTCTGGACAGCAGTCTGAGCTCGGATGCTCTGACCAGCCACACAGGAAAAGCCCTGGGAAAATTTGAATTCCTTTTCCTATCTGGGCAGTTTGAATCTCATTTCCTGTTTGGACATCGTGGCGAGCTCATCAGCACTGGCAACGACGCAGAGCTCTCCAGCAGAGGTGACCATGCAATCCCAGAATAGAAAGAGGGCCCCAGCATGGACTGAGCGGGAAGTCTTGGATCTGATCGCTGTGTGGGGCGATGAGTCCGTGCTTTCGGAGCTGCGCTCGAAAAGACGGAACGCAAAGATCTACGAGAAGATCTCTAAAGCCATGACAGAGAGAGGATACACCCGGGATGCAACGCAGTGCCGTGTGAAAATCAAGGAGCTGAGACAAGGCTACCAGAAGACCAAAGAGGCAAACGGACGCTCCGGAGCCCAGCCCCAGACATCCCGTTTCTACGGGGCACTGCATTCCATCCTAGGTGCGGCCGCCACCACTACCCCACCAGTGACCGTGGACTCTGAGGATGGGATATCGTCCACGGCCGGTTCCTCGGACATGTTAGCGGACGGGGAAGATGAGGAAGGAGATGAGGAGGACGAGGCAGTCGACAGCACTTGCAATGCTGATTTCCCCGACAGCCAGGATCTCTTCATCACCCTCACAGAGATCCCCTACCAACCGTCCCCAGGTGTTAACCCGGACCCAGAATCAGGGGAAGGATCAGTCGGTAAGTGTTTAAAACATGTAAACATTTATTTTGAACAGAACAGGAATATTAACAATGAGTTTTTCATGATTAGTTTGCCCTAGGCGCTCTACTTTTTAGTCCTTGCCAGTCAGCTACTGGAAAAGAAGGTCTATATGTCCGGGGATAGAGCTGAAATCCTCATGGGACATCTCCACGAAACTCTCCTGGAGGTAATTGGAAAGCCTTTGCATCAGGTTCCTGGGGAGAGCGGCCTTATTGTGTCCTCCGTGGTAGGAAACTTTTCCACGCCAGGCTATCATCAAGTACTCTGGGATCATTGCCTTGCAGAGCATGGCGGTATACGGCCCTGGTTTTTGCTGGCTTTCACGCAGCATGCGGTCTTTCTCTGTCCCAGAAATCCTCAGCAGAGTGATGTCGCTCATGGTGACCTGCTTAGAATTAGGGGAATGTTACTGTTGGGACTGCTTGCCTGTTCCTTTACAGAACTGTAACCGGCGGTTTACAGCCATGCAGTGGAGGCAGGAGAGGGGCAGCATACAGGGATCTTTCCCGGGGACAGCCGCAAGGGGGTGGGATAGGGGCAGAGTTCATGCTTGCCGGATTGCCGGCAGCAGGAACTGGCCAACGCTAGGAGCATTGCTTTGAATGTGAAAGGAGGGCACTGCTATAATTTAAGTTTTAAGCAGCCAAAAGTCTACGGCTTACCATGTCAGCCTGCTACCCGAATTCCGCTGTCCTGCCCCGCTTGTCTGATCTCCACTGCAAGACCCCAGGCACTGAATGCGAAGGCCGAAAATTTGACTTTGTCCTGAGTGCACGTGTGATAGGTGCTGTGCATGGTCTTGTTCACAGAGAAAGACTATGTTCATTATTCACAAAAAATTATCTTTGTGAGGAATTCACTCCCTTTTTCCCATCCCACAGCTGCGACTGTCTCCCGACCTACCCTGGCATCCCCCTCCCAGAGGCTGGCGCAGATTAGGTGGAGAAAGAAAAGGACATGGGACGACGTTCTCAGAACTTATGGGCTGCTCCTGAGCTGAGGCGGCCCAGCAGACCCAGTGGAGGGAGAACATATCACAAATCCATCGATCACACATTGAACGGGAGGAGAGGTGGCGTCAGGAAGACCAGCAGGCGACTCAAACGCTGCTTGGACTAATGAGGGAGCAAACGGACACGCTCTGGCGCCTTGTGGATGTTCTGCAGGACCGGAGGCAGGAGGACAGAGCCCCGCTGCAGTCTCTCTCTAACCGCCCTCCCCCGCCACAAAGTCCCATACCCCCCTCACCCAGAGTCTCAAGAAGGAAGGGTGGCAGGGGCTGTGAAAACTGTCACTCCACCCCTGCAGACTGCTCAAGTAACAGAAGGCTCTCATTCCCCAAAATTTGATAAGTCCTTTCCTTCCCACCTCACCCAAGCCCCCGGCCCAGTTTCATCCCCTAACTGTTTAGCTGCTAATAAAAAATACGTTTCTGTTAATTACTGTTTCCATCATGTTTTTAGAGGACAGTGTGTTTGAAGGGGGGGAAGGGGGTTGGTAATTGGACAGGACAGTCACCTTTACCAGGGTACAGACAGGGGGGCATGTTCAGCAGCAGGTCACACACACATTGCAGTCACTAGGCACCCTGGTCAGTCTGGGAGGTGGTTTTTATGTTCT